>NC_083234.1:16478197-16781227 GCF_032191835.1 Heteronotia binoei | reverse complement strand
TTTCTTTCTGCTTGTCTGACAAATATTCCGCTCCTCTGGGAGCAGTTTTCATATTTATTTGATCACTCCTCCGAGCGAGAGCTGACTTTGTGGTACGTTGAGACAGGATGAACGCCAGGCCACGGAGGTGTGCCGGGGACGCAAGCACATTGGGGGGGGGTCTCCGTGGCGATTCTCTGGCATAGCGGGAGAGATCCCTGCGGTAATAAACCGAGTAAAGCTATTAAGCATGAAAAGTGGCCAGCGGAGACTGAGGAACAGAGGTGGGCGGAACCCTTTTCAAGCTTGAAGATCTGGAGAAAATCAGCAGAGAGAAGCCAGGGCAAGCAGCTTTTGTTTATCTACAAACCGGAATTTCTGCTAAGGTTGCCAACTGGAACTGGGAGTGAGTGGCCAAGTTTGCAGATGACACCAAATCAGGGCTTTTTTTGAGCAGGAACGCACAGGAAGGCAGTTCCGGCTGGCTTGGCACCAGGGGTGTGTGGCCTAATATGCAAATGAGTTCCAGCTGGGCTTTCTCTACCGAAAAGCCCTCTGTGAAGCAATGGTGATGCCGGAGGGTGTGGTTTAACATGCAAACGAGTTCCTGCTGGGCTTTTTCTACAAAAAAAGCCCTGCACCAAATTATTCAGGATGGTGAAAACCAAGTCTGACTGTGAAGAGTTCCGAGTGGATCTCCACAAACTGGACGAGTGGGTGACAGTGTGGCAAATGAAGTGCAAGGTTGGTAAGTGTAAAGTGGTGCACTGCAACTCAGGGGCAACCAATGAAGCTGATGGGCAGTAGGTTTAGGACGGACAACAGGCAAGACGGACAAGAGGAAATGCTACTTTACACAGAGGGTGATTCAAATGTGAAATTCACTGCCACAGGATGTCGTGATGGCCACAGGAATAAAGAGCTTTAAAAGGGGAGGGACGGTGGCTCAGTGGTAGAGCATCTGCTTGGTAAGCAGAAGGTCCCAGGTTCAATCCCCGGCATCTCCAACTAAAAAGGGTCCAGGCAATTAGGCATGAAAAACCTCAGCTTGAGACCCTGGAGAGCCGCTGCCAGTCTGAGTAGACAATACTGACTTTGATGGACCGAGGGTCTGATTCAGTATAAGGAAGCTTCATATGTTCAAAAGGGGATTAGATAGCTTCATGGGGGATAAGTCTACTAGTGGTTCCTCACCATGGTGACTGAGGGGAACCTCCCCATTCAGAGGCAGTAAACCTCTAAATCCCAGAGCCAGGAGGCAACATCAGGGGAAGGCCTCGGCCTTTATACTCCATTGTTGGCCCTCCAGAGGAACTGGTTGGCCACTGTGTGAGACAGGATGCTGGACTACATCGACCACTGGTCTGATACAGCAAGCCTCTTCTTCTGTTCTAGGTGAGATGTGGAGATCTCCCAGAATATAACTCACCTCTAGACTACACTGATCAGTCCAGCTGGAGAAAATGGTAGCTTAGGGGGAGTTGACTCTTTGGTATTCTGTGCTGCTGATTAGGGGTGTGCAAAAAAACAAACAAAACGGAATTACACGGATTCGGAAATACACGGGGCCAAAAGAATACGGAATACCATGTATTTTCTATTACCGTACTCGGAATAGCCGCATGTATGGTAGATGTGCGGCTATTTCCGAATATACGGCCCCATTATACCCTATGGCCATTGAAATCAATGGCAAAATAGGGTATATTGGAAGCCGCCTGGAGGAAAGAGGGTTTGAGGGAGAGCCCCCAAATTTGCAGGGGACCTGCAGGGTACTCTCCCCTACAAACCCGCCAAGTCCCAAAAAGATTGGGCCAGGGGGTCCCATTCCTATCCCACCATTATACCCTATGGGCCATTGAAATCAACGGCAACATAGGGCATAATTAGAGGCTACTGGGGGCAGGGGGTTTGAGGGAGAGCCCCAAAAACTGCAGGGCAGCTTCAGGGGACTTGCCCACATGCAACCCCCCTGGCCCAAAAAGACTGCACCCATCTGTGGGCACCCCAAAAGGAACACTGTTCCCAATGGTGAGAAAAATCAATTAGAGTCACTTCCTCACTGTAATTGGCACGGGAAAAGTGGCTCTGGGGAGCAGGAGGTTTTGAGGAGAGCCCCCCAAACTGCTGTGCAGCTTCAGGGCACTGTTCCACACAAAACCCACAAGGCCCCCCCAAAAAAATTGGACCAGGGGGTCCAATTTCTGGGGCACCCAAAGCCAAACCTAACTTCACACCAGAGAATCTCTATAGGACCCAAATGAACTACATCCCTCTATCTGCTCTATGAACCCTGCAGGCCTGGAACCAATATAAACCCAGTTGCCAACATCACTGCCACACAAAACACAATCTGCTCAAGGCCTGCTCTGCAGACCTGCATGCAGCAAACCCAGATGCCAGCTCTCCAGCCCTGCCCCAAACAACATGGGGAGAGCTGGAGAAGCACAACAAGCCTGCTGGTTCTGAGTCTCTCACTCAGGTGCCAGTTTCCCTGCCACAGAACACACAATCTACTGATGCCAGCTCTCCAGCCCTGCCCCAAACAACACGGGGAGAACTGGCCAAGCACAACAAGCCTGCTGGTTCTGAGTCTCTCACCCAGGTGCCAGCTCCCCCCCCCCCCAAAAAAAAACAGAACCAGGAAAAGGGACAACAGGAGAAGGCCAAGAAACTCAACTGTTAAAAAAGTGGCCTTTTAAACAATGAAAATTAGGCCAAACAGCTCCCCCCACAAGAACCAGAACCAGAAGACAAAAGGAACAGCAGCAGCACAACACAGCAGCAACAAATCAAACACAGAATCCTTTTAAAACAATAAAAAACTTAACTTTTAACAATACAGGAGCTTTACCAACCCCTCCCCCCCAAAAAAACCCCTTTCACCCTAACCCCAAGAAATCCAAGCCACCCAAATCAAGAAAAGTAAAAGGACACTGCACTTTTAAAAGTCCTCTCACTAAAGTAAGATATGGGCAAATTGGCAACCCCCCCACCCCACCCCAGGCCCCCACTCCCAGCAGAACCCCCTAACCCCAAATAAGCGACCCAGTACTCACCCACCCAAATATGGATAAGTAAAGGGATTCTGAGTTCAGGATGGACAAATAAAACACTTACTTACACAGAGAGTGACTAAAATATGGAATTCACTGCCAGAGCAAGTAGTGATGGGCACACATAAATAAACAGCTTTGAAAGGGGATTAGATAGATCCATGAAGTGTGTGTCTACACATGTTAAATCTCTCAGTTCTTGTTTATGTCCAGAATTGAACACTATTGAACTTGGCGGTGCCACTGAATTAAAGCTGAGTTCTCAGATCTGTATTTGTATGCTAATTTACTACTATTCACAGATCTTGAAAGGTAAAGGGAATCCCCTGTGCAAGATAGATAGATAGCTAAATTTATTGTCATTGTTCTCAACAAAAAGAGAGCAACGAAATGAGGTGCTCTTCCACAAAACAAACCAACACATCAAACACACATATTCATATTCATACCATTTAAATACATCTAAAACCATTTAAACCATTTAAACCATTTAAATACATCTAAAACAGATAAACAAGCACCAGTCGTTTCTGACTCAGGGGTGGCGTTGCTCTCACAATGCTTTCATGGCAGACTTTTTAACAAGGTGGTTTGCCATTGCCTTCCCCAGTCATTTACACTTTACCCCCAACAAGCTGGGTACTCATTTTACTGACCTCGGAAGGGTGGAAGGCTGAGTCAACCATGTTCACAGATCTTACCAACCACTTTAATCCAATCTCAGCTATAGTCTGAGCTACAGTTGCCCAGTTTGGTGTAGTGGTTAAGTGGACTCTTATCTGGGAGAACCAGGTTTGATTCCTCTCTCCTCCACTTGCAGCTGCTCGGATGGCCTTGGGTTAGCCATAGATGTTGTAAGAGTTGTCCTTGAAAGGGCAGCTTCTAGGAGAGCTTTCTCAGTCCCACCCACCTCACAGGGTTTCTGTTGTGGGGGGAGAAGATATAGGAGATTATAAACTGCTCTGAGTCTCTGATTCAGAGAGAAGGGCGAGATATAAATCTGCAGTCTTCTTCTTCTAGCTATTCCTTCCCCCCTTCCTCCCCAAGGGAGGAGCCTCAGCCAATGGAGATATTGAGGTTTTGATCTGTAGCTCCTGTGCTATTGAGCAAGCCTTGCAAAGCAAGTTGTTATGCAGAAGGAAGCAAGAGAGAGGGAGAAGGAAGCAGATGACAGCCAGTTGCTCAGGGGCCTGATAGGAGCCTTCCGGGGGCCTGATTCAGTCTCTGAACTGCATGTTTGACATGCAGTCAAACATGCACCCTGACCTAAAGGGTGAGTCACAGGTTAGAAAACCCACAGGGCAGGCACAAGGTTTCATCATGTGAGCAGCTTAGTTTCTAAGTCCATGTCAGCCCGATTCAGGTTGGGGGGAGAAGGGGCTTCAGTCTGTTCCTCTACCCCCACTGCAACATTTTCCCCTACAGGAAACAGCCCTGGAGAGCTGCTGTCTGCCCCAAGGGCAAACTTATTTGCATGGTTTACTAGCAGGGCAAATCACATCTCCTGGGGTCATTTGAGGCCAGGAAAAGGGAATGGTTGAATCCTGCTCATCCCTGCAAGCCATGGTCTCATTGCAGAACAGGTCCCCATGTACTTGGGAACTGAATTCCCAGCTCACAACTCCAGGCATATGTCTGAAGATATGCCAGAAGAAGAAGAAGAAGAAGAAGAAGAGTTGGATTTATATCCTGCCTTTCAATACCTGAAGGAGTCTCAGAGAGGCTTATAATCTCCTTTCCCTTCCCCTCCCCACAACAGACACTCTGTGAGCTAGGTGGGGCTAAGAGAGTTCAGTCAGAAGTGCTCTTGAGCAGAACAGCTCTGAGAGAGTCATGACTGACCCAAGGCTATTCCAGCAGCTGTACATGGATGAGTCAGGTATCAAACCTGGTTCTCCCAGATAAGACTCAATGCACTTAACCACTACACCAAACTGTCTCTCGTGTGTTACAAATGGACTTTCTCAGGGCCCATTCTGTTATACTCCAGCCTCATTCCCTTTATAAAAACACCCTCCTTTGGTGGACTCTTGGTTCCTTTATTTGTGAAAAGTGGATGTTCTGTTGTGCGTGTGCAATGCATGTGTGTCGGTGTGTGTGAGAGAAGGCAGAAATGGGAGACAGCTGGTTTATGGATCATCTCGTTTAAATTTTCCACCCCAAATCGCTCACATCTGAACATCTAAGGAAACACAACTGTGTTTAAACGCCCAAGGCCGTGGGAGTAGGAAGGCATCAGCTGAGAAAAGCCAAGCCAAGAAGAGTCAGACAAAGGAATGGGGAGGGATGCTGAGCTAAACAGAGGTGTGGCTGTGGGGAGCGAGCCCAATTCAAGTCCTACAGCAAGAGGAACAATCACAGACCAGAGAATCCCCAGATGTTAGCTAGGGAGAAAAGCCATTTCTCCGGCACAAGCGCCTTATCGCCCGAGCCATCTTTTAAATATTTTAGAGTTCTGCTTGCAAGGCAATTTGTGAAGCCATTAACTATAATGAAGCCCTTAGACAATAAGTGGGTGACAGCGGGGTGTGGGGGGGAGGGGGTTTAGAGGCAGCAAGTTCAAGCATAGAGGAGAAACTGCCAAGCTAAGTGTGTTGACCTTTGCTGGAATTAATGATGCTTGTTTGTTGGCTGGCTTTTAAGAGCGCCCCCCCCCCCAAAAAAAAATGTCAGATGCCTTGGCAAAAAAACAAAAAACAAATCAACCCCTTCTTCTCTCCAGACTCATCTTTCAGCAAAAATGGGAAATCTCAAAAGACAAAAAAACCCCATGCAAGTCACTACTGCAATTTGGTTGAGAATAAGAACCGGGACCTTCCTGAACAAGGACTCAAAGGTTATGCAATATATGGGCAGTTCTTGACACAACATTCAATTAGTTTTGTTCTTTTAGTCAGTGATTGCTGGGCATTATGTATATTTTCAAGGCAGGTGATGGCTTGCCCAGAGGATTTAGCGGTGTTCATGTCTTACAGTGGATGCACGCACAACCTGTATGGACATGCATGCAGGTTTGTAAGAACGAGCCGATGCGTGTTCACTTTACAAAGGAAACCAAGGACTAGTTCCCAGGTCGTGTGAGCTTTTAATCACACATTCAGCTGTTTAGGAAACCTCCGAATAGGATTGCAGGGCTTTTAATCACACATTCAGCATTTAGGAAACCTCCGGATAGGATTGCAGGGCTTGAGGAACTAAAAATCTTTGCTGAAAGATGGGTTTTTAAAAGGACCAATGTATGGAGTTTCAGGCCGTTTTCCCACTTACCTTACCCCGGAGTGACGTCCCTCTTCACCGCGCTGCGTCTGCGCGGATTTCGCACAAACTGCTGCGCAGCACCAGGAAGAGCCGCGTAGTCCCGGGGCTTTTGCATCGCAAATGTAAACTGCCAAAAAGCAGTTTACATTTGCGACGCAAAAGCCCCGGGACTATGCCGCTCTTCCTGGTGCTGCGCAGCAGTTTGTGCGAAATCCGCGCAGATGCAGCGTGGTGAAGAGGGACGTCGCTCTGGGGTAAGGTAAGTGGGAAAACGGCCTTAGTCTACCAACAGCTATCAAACATGATAGCTAAATGGAACCTCCATGTTGCAAAGCAGTATACCAGAAGTTACCAGATGCGGAAGACCAGGGCTTTTTTTTGTAGCAGGTTATCCTTTGCATAATAGGCCACACACCCTGATGTAGCCAATCTTCCTGGAGCTTACAGGAGGCCCTGTATTAAGAGCCCTGTGAGCTCTTGGAGGACTGGCTGCATAAGAGGGGTGTGGCCTAAAAAGCAAAGGTGTTCCTGCTACAAAAAAAAAGCCCTGCGCAAGACTATTATAAAGATTCAGCACACAATAACATTCAGCAGCAATCATGGAACAGAGGAGGAGGAGGAAGAGGAGAGCTGGATTTATACCCCACTCTTCACTCCAAGTCTCAGAGCAGCTTACAGTCCTGTTTGCTTCCTCTCCCTGCAACAAGCACCTTGTGAGGTGGGTGTGGCTGCAAGAGCTCCGAGAGAACTGTTGCGGGCCCAAGGTCACCCGTCTGGCTGTATGTGGAGGAGGAGCAAGGAATCAAACCCAGTTCTCCAGATAAGAGTCCACCATTCTTAACCACTACAGCAAACCGGCTAGTAGGGTAACCTGCTCATTCCCACCACCTGCCCAAACACTCTTCTTCTGCATCTGCCATCTCTTGGGGAGACTGCTCCACAGCACCAACTTTAATACTTGCATGGTTCTTAGGTGCCGGCTACAGCCAAGGCTGAGAATGTCCTTTCTCAGCTTGCCACCCCTCTAGCCTTTGATAGTGGGGCACCCACTATGATCCCTTCCAGGCACCACCCACAAATATCTAGGAATTTCCTGAGCCAGAGTTGACAACTCTAGTCCAGGACAGAACCCTGTGTTAAAACTCTCTAGTTGCGGCATGCAGGGCTGGCCCTGCCTCTGGGTATACTAGGTGATTGCCTAGGGTGCCAGCCTTCTGGGGGCGCCAAATGGGGCACTCCCTATGTGACTCAGTGACGTTATCAGTGCAGGGGCAGGGAGCCAGAATTTAGCCTTGCCTAGGGTGCCAAGCAATCTAGGGCCGGTCCTGGCGGTATAAATATTGCTTAGGACGGGGGGGGGGGGGCAAACTGTGGCTCGGGAGCGACATGTGACTCTTTCACATGCATTGTGTGGCTCTTGAAGTCCCCACTGCCCCGTTGGGCAGCTTGGAGAAGGCATTGTCTCTTTAAATCATTCCTCCAGCCATTGGCTTGGAAAGTGCATTTAAAATTGTTTTCTTTACACCTCTCCCTCACCTCCCTCCCCATCTATTTTCCTTCCTTCCTTCCTTCCTTCCTTCCTTCCTTCCTTCCTTCCTTCCTTCCTTCCTTCCTTCCTTCCTTCCTTCCTTCCTTCCTTCCTTCCTTCCTTCCTTCCTTCCTTCGTGGCTCTCAAACATCTGATGTTTATTCTTTGCGGCTCTTCCATTAAGCAAGTTTGGCCACCTCTGGCTTAGGGGGAAAAAACCTCAAGAAGAAAAATCTGGCTTCTCTTTTCCCCCCAGCAACTGGCCTGAAAAGGTTTTAAAAAAAAAAAAAACAGGCTTGCTTTCCCATGTTAAAGCTGGCAACCTTTGAGATGCATGAAAGTGCTCCACAAATGCTAAGCGTTCCATTACTGCCTTGCTTATCGGGGGCCCTCCAGTATTGTGCTGAGCTCTGCCGTCTCGGGGTCGGGAAACCCGAAGTTCCCTTGGCATCGGTAAGCGACGCTGAGTGACTGCGAGGCCTGGAGGAGCTTGGCAAAGTGCTGCCTTCTAACCCGACATTATTCAATTAGTATGTTTTGTTGATTGCCATCTGGGTCACCGTTGTCAGAGTTACAGCTGGCTCAGTCGCAGCCCATAGATCATATTTGAAAAATCCACCTGGGGAGATGGGGGGGGGGATATTACAAAAAATTACAGACCCTGAACGTAACATGGTTTTCTAAACGTCCCGGCGCTGCTTTATCGACTCGGAGAATGAGGCTTACTTTATTAATTTTGGGTGTAGATTAAATAACGGCAATAGAACAGGACTGCCTGCGTGCTCTGCATAACATACACAACCACACACAACCACAGAGAGAGAGAGAGACAGAGACAGGGAGACAGAGACATTGTGTGTGGCTTTGCTGTACCATTTTGTCTAGTGCAAGGGCGGGGGGCGGGGGAAGCATGTTTGCAATGGTTGTATCTGCTTCTCCCATGCGTCTCCTTCTACCTGGAAATCCACTCCTGGAAAGCACACCTTGTGTACTTGGCTCTATCTTTAGGGCTTGTTTTTGAACAAACTCACTCCTCCATGTACAGCCCTGTCCCCCTTGCCATTCACCTTCCCTCCCCCTACTTCTCTTCTCTCCCCCACTGTCAAAACATGCCTGCCTCCCAATGGCTGAGGGCCACATTGTACATTACATCTCCCGTGGGATCACCAAGGCGGGTTTCAGCCATTTGACAGTTGCATGGGACCTCTGGGAACTCAGTTCAGAAGCATGGCAGGGGTCCGATTGGGCAAGGAGAGGCTCCTGCCTTCCCTCTAGGGCTGTTGGGCGAGGAGAGGCTCCTGCCTTCCCTCTAGGGCTGCTGGGCGAGGAGAGGCTCCTGCCTTCCCTCTAGGGCTGCTGGGCGAGGAGAGGCTCCTGCCTTCCCTCTAGGGCTGCTGGGCGAGGAGAGGCTCCTGCCTTCCCTCTAGGGCTGCTGGGCGAGGAGAGGCTCCTGCCGTGTTTTCCCCTCACTTAAAACAGCCCTGGGAGCGTTATTTGCCTCCATGGAGAGTTGTATGTGCAAGTGTTTGGTGCACATGAAGCACCTATGGACAAATAAAGTCCCCTGAGCCATTTCTGGTTGGGAAAACAGTGCTGGAGGAGGTAAGAGCCCTTCCCTCTCTCCGTCTCTCTCTCTCTCACTCACACACCATGGACCCAGTCTGAATTGGGCCCCTGCAGTGCTTCTTAATTGAGTTCCCTCAGGGAAATTGCAGTTGCTGAGTGCTCGGAAGTTCCCATAGGCATCACATAGGCGATGTAATGTGTTGTTTGGATATACTGTCAATCAGCTATTTTTGTCGGAAAAGCCCAGCAGGGACTCATTTGCATATTAGGCCACACCCCCTGATGCCAAGCCAGCTGGAACTGTGTTCCTGTGCATTCCTGCTGTCACCAGTGCACAAGAGGGCCCTCGCACTACCATAACTTGTGGCCCTTTCTTTTCTTGTGTTTTAAAGAAAAAATATTATACATATAAGATCAAACACGTGTAACGTTAATACAGAGTCTATTCCCCCCCCCCCAGATAATAACACATTATTTATTTATCTATCATATGAGCATATGAAGCTGCCTTCTACTGAATCAGACCCTCGGTCCATCAAAGTCAGTATTGTCTTCTCAGACTGGCAGCAGCTCTCCAGGGTCTCAAGATGAGTTTTTTTCACACCTATTTGCCTGGACCCTTTTTTGGAGATGCCAGGGATTGAACCTGGGACCTTCTGCTTCCCAAGCAGATGCTCTACCACTGAGCCACCGTCCTCCCCTTGTATCAGACTACAACTTAAAAATCCCCCAAAGTCTAAGTAATTTCTTAGGAATTCTGGAGGGTGGTTCGGTTCATATACTCGAAAAATGTATACCGTGTCTCTAGAAACATATATTTTCTGTTAGGATTCTCAACTTGCATTAATTGTGAAACTATCTTATTTTGAACCTTCAAGTCCCAGACTTTATCATACCACTGTCCCAGTGTTGGTATATTCTTACTATTCCATCATTGTTCCAAGATTATTTTACCAGCTTGTAGGAGATGGGTTAAGAAATCCTTCATGGACTGTGGGATGTTTCAATTCAGACTTGAGGCATTTTCTTAAACACCCAGGGAAATGCTGATTGATACTTTGGGGTCAGTCAGAAAATTTTCTCCAGGCCTGTTTGGCAAAGGATCCTGGAGGTTTTTGCCATCTTCTGGCAATGAAGCAGGGGTCACTGGGGATGTGTGTGTGTGTGTGTGTGTGTATGGAGAAGGTATTTGCGAAGTTCCTGCATTGTCCAGGGGGTTGGCCTAGATGACCCTAGAGGTCCCTTCCATGATTCTACCAAGTTGAAATCATGCCCTACCCGTATGTCTCACATTTATCCACCTCCTGAGCTAATTTCCCACCCCCAAGGAACAAAAGAGCAAGACAAAAATGACCTCCACTTACTGACACTCTAGGAATTCTCCATAGCTTCTGTGGTGAAGGCCAGAAATGAGGGGAGGCAACTTAAAACATCACCTGGAAGTAATATATTACCCTCCCCAGGCACTGCCTCCCAAATCTGGTATTTCCTGAGGCACTGTTGGGAACCCTGACTGCCAGCCTTGGGTAGAGTCAGATCCTTCTCAAATCCTCCGCAGACCAAGCTGAGATAGTATTTTGCAGCTCAAAGTGGGAACCATTGCATGATACTCTAGTATTTCTGTCTTTATGCTTGTTCTTATGCTCTGCACCCAAACTCTTCCCTGAACCAGCGTGAGTCAAGAACTAATAGTCACCTCTATAATAATAATAATAATAATAATAATAACTTTTAATTTCTATCCCGCCCTCCCCGCCAAAGCAGGCTCAGGGCGGCTTACAACATAAAATACATTATACATCAGATTACATAAATTGCAAATAAAATCCAAGTTAAGACAAATTACAAGTTAAAATTTACAAATTACAATGGTGCTAAAACATTCGATCTTCAATAATTCCATAAAATTCAGTAACCAAGAGCACTTTTTTAGAGGCATTTCCTAGTTTATCATTGGTTGAAGGCTAGTTTATAGAGGTGGGTCTTACAGGCCCTGCGGAACTGTTCCAAACTCCGCAGGGCCCGCACCTCTACCGGGAGTTGATTCCACAGCAGTGGAGCAGCAATAGAGAAGGCCCTATCTCGGGTGGCCTTCAATCTGGCCTCCCTTGGCCCAGGGACGGTCAGCTGGTTTTTTCCAGCCGACCGCAATGCTCTTTGGGGCTCATATGGGGAGAGACGGTCCTTCAGGTAGGCAGGTCCTCGGCCATATAGGGCTTTAAAGGTGATAACCAGCACCTTGTAACGAACTCGGTATCCCACTGGCAGCCAGTGCAGTTCGCGCAGCCCCGGCTGTATGTGCTCCCATCTTGGGAGTCCCAACAACAGCCTAGCCGCCGCGTTCTGCACCAGCTGCAGCCGCCGAGTTCGGCACAGGGGCAGCCCCATGTAGAGAGCGTTGCAGTAATCCAGTCTCGAGGTGACCGTAGCATGGATCACCGTTGCTAGGTCACGGCGCTCTAGGAAGGGGGCCAACTGCTTCGCCCGTCGGAGATGAAAGAACGCGGACTTGGCAGCGGCCGCTATCTGTGCCTCCATTGATAGTGAAGGCTCCAGAAGAACCCCCAAGCTCTTGACCCTATGTGCCGCTTTCAGCAGCACACCGTCAAAAATCGGCAAGGGGATTTCCCTTCCCAGGGCACCGCGACCCAAGCAAAGGACCTCTGTCTTCGTTGGATTCAACTTCAGCCCGCTCAGTCTGAGCCAACCTGCCACGGCTTGCAATGCTAGGTCCAGGCTTTCTGGGACGGAGTCAGGTCGGCCGTCCATTAATAGATAGAGCTGGGTGTCATCTGCATATTGATGGCACCCAAGCCCAAACCTCCGGGCAATCTGGGCAAGGGGGCGCATGTAGATGTTAAATAACATCGGAGAGAGAACTGCCCCTTGTGGCACCCCACACACTAGGGGGTGCCTCCGGGACAGCTCCCCCCCAATTGCCACCCTTTGTCCCCGTCCATCAAGGAAGGAGGAAAGCCACTGTAAAGCCAACCCCCTTATCCCTGTGTCGGCGAGCCGGCGGGCCAGTAGCTGATGGTCGACCGTATCGAACGCGGCCGACAGATCTAACAACCTCTCATATGTGGCGTCCATATCAGTAGACACAAACACGTCCTTCTCAGAAACTGCACATCTCTTGGGTATTTTTGGTTTTGAGCTACAATGCAGCAGAACATCCAGTGCATCGCTCACAGAAGCTGTCACCCCACGGCCACGATCCCCTCCAACATTTCAAAGATGAGAACAGGGGCATGGATGTGATCAGTGCTGGACTCTCATATGAAGGATCGCTGCCCGAGGGCTACCATGCACTGCTGAATTTCAATACCGTAGCTATTTCATGTACTATTCATTTGTGCTGCAGCAAACGATCTGTCCCTGGAGTAGTCAAGATACTCTGTGTTCTTTTGCTCAAAGTGACACTTAGTTGTCCTCAAATACATTCTCTGCAGTTCAAAATATACCTTATTGTTGTAATCTGTCCTGAGCCCAGCCATGGGGGTCCTATAGGGGCCCTGCCTACAACTTCTAGGCAGGACCCCCCAACTCAGGCCCCCCAACCGGCAACCTTTGTTTTTATACCCCATCCTTCACTACCCAAAGAAGTCTCAGAGCAGCTTACAATTGCATTTCCTTCCTCTCCCCACAACAGGCAGCTTGTGAGGCTGATGGAGCTGAGAGAGCTCAGAGAGAACTGTGACTGACCTATATCACCCAGCTGCCTATATGTGGAGGAGTGGGGAATCAAACCTGGTTCTCCAGATCGGAGTCTGCTGCTCTTACCCACTGCACCAAGGACAAGATTTGAGTCCAGTAGAACCTTGAAGAGGATCAAGAGTTGCAGGGTGTGAGCTTTCAAGGGTCAAAGCTCCCTTTGAGAGCCAGTTTGGTGTAGTGGTTAAGTGCACAGACTCTTATCTGGGAGAACTGGGTTTGATTCCCCACTCCTCCACTTGCACCTGCTGGAATGGCCTTGGGTCAGCCATAGCTCTGGCAGAGGTTATCCTTGAAAGGGCAGCTTCTGAGAGAGCTCTCTCAGCCCCACCTACCTACCAGGATGTCTGCTGTGAGGGGGGAAGTAAAAGAGATTGTGAGCCACTCTGAGACTCTGAGATTCAGAGTGGAGGGTGGGATACAAATTCAATGTCGTCTTCTTCTTCTTGTAGCTAATCCAGGAAGGACAAGAGAAATGTGAATTGGGTTGTGTGTGGAATGGGGCTGAAATAGCCGCTGGAGAAATAATACAATTGTTCAGGAGGTGAATATTCCTATATCAGGGGTTTGTTCGTTTTTAACCCTCAGTAAAATGTCACACTGAAATGGACACAGTAACCAAGACAACTCTTTTTGACAATTGAAACTGGAGAATAATTGATGCAATAGCTACAACTACCTGGGAACCAAGTCATTTGCCTGTCCAGCCCTGGAACAAATGGCACCTTGGACAACACCCCCCTCGATCTGCTCAGCTTCTGCACACTTACGTTTAAATTGCATTTATAGGCCATTTCATGACTTTGATACATGATTTGCTTGCATGATTTATCCCCGTCATAGAAGACAGAGAAGCTAGGCTGTATTAATGCGAGTTTAATACTCACTGATCTCATAATGTTTGATTTTTTTTTAAGAAGTGGTTTCAGTTACGCTGCCAGCAGTCGCACACATATTGTTCATTGAACGATGTCGTAAGATTTCCTGCAAAAGGAGGTGAACGCAACCCGGGCCAAGGAGATTGGCGGGGCCAGCTTTCCAAGAGAAGATTAAATGCTTGTGGGATTGCTTTCAGAGGTTGAAAGGATAATGGAGGAGATGGGACTCGAAAGACACCCTAGAAGTTCTCCCTGATGCCCTGAGCGGTCACCAGACACTCAAGTTACTCTTTGGGCAGCTTGAATTAGAGCCCGATCAGCTCTGAATCAGATGATATGGAAGAGGGAGAGAACGTTCAAGTAAGTCCTTTTTTTCAGGACAACAAAACCCCACTTTAGCATAAAGGTCAGTTCCTTATTTCTTCTGAGATGTTTTGTTGGTTTGACTTTCTCAAGGTCTCGGGTACACCATCCGTCACAGCCAACAGGGTCTGGCCTCCTGGAAAGCAGCAGCCCATATTTTGAGAGTGATGCATGCCTGGGGCAGAGGTTGAGGTCGTGGGCAGACTGCTGCGCTTGCAGGAGCTCTCTAGAGAATCCCTAACGGCGAGACTCTAGGACCAAAACATTTGTGAATACAACATACAACAGCCAGGTTGTTAATGGAGCTGTCTGTATGCGTGCACATTCAACCCGCGCTGGAAACATTGCACTGGTTGATTGTGGTGTTCTGGATTCGCTTCAAGGTGCCCGTTATAACCTTTAAAGCCCTTTTTGGCCTCGGACCTGCCTACCTTCAGGACCGCCTCTCCCCATATGTGACCCAGAGAGCACTTCACTCAGGGTCTCAAAATCTCCTTAAGATCCCTGGACCGAAAGAGGCTCGACTGTCCATCACCAGAGCCCGAGCGTTTTCAGTAATAGCCCCCCCCCCGTCATGGGTGCTGGGGACCCTGCAGAGGAAGACGAGTCTGCCGAGGAAACTGTACCCCTGCCACCTGCACCAGTACCCATGCCTCCTGCTGAAGAAGATCCCAGCTCCCCTGCCTCGCCCTCTCGGGTGGCTCGTGTGCGTGACCGCCTCCGTCAGGACCTCAGGGATCGGAGGAGGGCGGCACGCTCACAAGCAAGACGCTCCCTGAGTCCTGAGTTTTGAGAGGATTCTGGCCCTCCTTAGAGCAAGGATGCTTGAGTTGTAACAGGATCCTGGCTGCCTCCCAGAGCCAGCAATTAGCCCAAATGGGCAACAGCCAGCAGAGGGCTATATAGCTGTGGGCTTTGGGAGGAGGCTCTGTGGAAGCAACTAGTCATCTCTCCGGCTTGACTTTGGTTCCTGACTCCCTGACTTTGGCTTTTGACTTCTGGACTCCCTGACCTCGGCTTCTGGACCTCGGACCTGCGATACTTGCACAGCGATTTGGATTTGGCACCTTGGACACTCCTGCTTGCTGGCTACAGACCTCGGACTGCCTCTGGACTTTGCCTGACCCGGCCCCAGCCGTGACACCCCCTCTGTGGAATGCCCTCCCCGAAAAGGCCCTGAGGGACCTGCCTCAGTTCTGCAGGGCCTGTCAAACCAAATTATTCAAACTTGCTTTTAACAGCTGAAAGGAGGTAGCTATTACTCCATGCTACCGATAATCCCAATGAATCATTATAACTGAATTAAGAACATCGAAGTAACCAGAAACGCACACCTTGGACGTATTGATCGTAAATTGTATGATTGTTTTTACTGTGTAACTTGCTTTTAATGTTTTACGTGGTTTAAATTGTTCGCTGCCCTGAGCCCACCGGGGGAGGGTGGGATATAAATCTGATAAAATAAAATAAAATAAATGAAGGGCCTGCTTTAAAAATGGCACTGATCAAGTGAACTAATTTGGCACCTTTAAAACCAACGTAAGTGCATTCCAGGTGGGAGCTTTTGTGGGCAAGCACACTTCTTCAGATACATTGAAATGGAAGTTAACCTTTCAAATTATATACAGGTAGATGCCTTTCTAGGAGCCCTGTGGCTCAGAGTGCTAGAGCTGCAGTACTGCAATCCAAACTCTTTGCTCACAACCTGAATTCGATCCCAGCGGAAGCTGGGTTCAGGTAGCCGGCTCAAGGTTGACTCAGCCTTCTGTTCTTCTGAGGTCGGTAAAATGAGCACCCAGCTTGTTGGGGGGAAAGGGTAGATGACTGGGGAAGGCAATGGCAAACCACCCTGTAAAAAGTCTGCCGTGAAAACGTCATGATGTGACATCACCCCAGAGTCGGAAACAACTGGTGCTTGCCAGGGGTGGAATTCTAGCAGGAGCTCCTTTGCATATTAGGCCACACACTCCTGATGTAGCCAATCCTCCAAGAGCCTACAAAAAAGAGCCTTGTAAGCTCCAGGAGGATTGGCTACATCAGGGATGTGTGGCCTAATATGCAAAGGAGCTCCTGCTAGAATTCCACCCTTGGTGCTTGCACAGGGGACTACCTTTACCTTTTTAGATGCTTCTCTATATAAGGTGCGATCATATTGGAGATTAGGAGCTGTATGATCCCAGCTCTGAAAAAGCTGGTTCTCTTTTATCCATGCCCCAGCATTCACACAGCCCCCATCCTGATGCCAGGAGAGGCATAGGTTGCATATGCGCAAGAGGAATCTTCAAACTGCTCATGCGCATGCTGGGCAGGTGTGAGGTGGATTCAGCCTGCGCCCAGCCCTTCAGACACTCAGGAAATGTGCCCTACATATGGTTTATAGGTTTGGTATCTGGAAGTTCCTGGTAGCTATTTAATCCGGTCCCAGCCCATTCTGAGATGAGGTAGGTATGGGTGGGAGGCAGATGTGTTCGTGTGATCGAGCACATTAAATCCAGATGGGAGGCATGGCTAAGTCGGGCCAAAACTCTCGGGTGATCGCACCCACAGATGAACAGCAAATTTGCATGCAACTGTAGATGTTTTGACATATGCAAAGACTAAATAGTAATAACAAGCTAAATGTATAAGTTTGGATTTAATTACAAGGTGAAGGGAGGGGGGACGAATGGAGCAATAAATATGCTAGGTGGCAATGGATGGCAGAAACATAGATAGAAACACCGAGCTGGAAAGGGCAATGGATGGCAGAAACATAGATAGAAACACCAAGCCTGGAAAGGGTCATCTAGTCCAATGCAGGAAATTCACAGCTACTCCCCCCACTCCACTATCCCAGTGACCTCTGCTCTATGCCCAGAGGAAAGTAAAAAACCCCCCAACAATTTAGCCTGGAGGAAAATTCCTTCTTGACTTCAAAGCGGTGATCAGCATTTCCCTGGACATGTAAGAAAGAGCTGATCACTGGCTCATCCCTTCCTGCCCTCACTTTCGCGATCTGCCTAATTTCATAGAATCCAGCAACACAAAGAGTAACGTGGAAAGGAAAAGAGAAAACAAGCCCTAAGGCATGCACGAAAGACCAGCCTCAATTATGAAAATATAAAGTTTATCAAACAGTTTAAGCAAAAGTGCAAAAAATCACCCGGAACTCAATGTCCTTCCAATTCATAATAGAAGTTCATAATCTTTATGGTGGAGATCCTGGAAAGAAGTTGGCAAAGCCATGAATGGAGAGTCCAACGCTCCAGAGGTTTCTTTCAACACATGCCGGTGTAGGGACAATTGGCAGCCCAGCACGAGAACGCAACAGGGAGGCGCGTATTACCCTGTTTCACCGAAGGCTTTTACAAGCTTCAAAATACATTCAAAAATTTACAAGAGGCACGAAGCTCAAATATTTTACAGAGTATGGCCATTTGTACTCTGCGGAATATTTGAGCTTTGTGCCTCTTGAGTTTCCGTGTGATTTTTTGCACTTTTTCTTAAACTGTTTGATAAACTTTATATTTTCATAATTGAGACTGGTCTTTCGTGGATGCCTTAGGGCTTGTTTTCTTTTTTAATTTCATAGAATCAGCATGGCTGTCAGATAGCCATCTCACCTCTGCTTCAAAAGAGAGCTAAAGAAGGAGAGCTCATCACTTCCGGAGGAACCCAGTTAACTATCAGGGAGACTGCTGTAGCTGCAACAGTGGGAATCTTAGAATCATAGAGTTGGAAGCAACCTCCAGGGTAATCTAGTCCAACCCCCTGCATGATGCAGGAAACTCAGAAATACCTCCTCCTAAATTCACAGGCTCTTCACTGCTGTCAGATGGCCATCTAGCCTCTGTTTAAAAAGTTCCAAGGAAGGAGAGCCCACCACCTCCCAAGGAAGCCTGTTCACTGAGGAACCACTCTAACAGTCAGGAAGTTCTTCCTAATGTTGAGCCGGAAACTCTTCTGATTTAATTTCAACCCATTGGTTCTGGTCCTACCTTCTGGGGCCACAGAAAACAATTCCACACCATCCTCTATATAACAGCCTTTCAAGTACTTGAAGATGGTGATCATATCACCTCTCAGCTGCCTCCTCTCCAGGCTAAACATGCCCAGCTCCTTCAACCTTTCTTCATAGGACTTGGTCTCCAGACCCCTCACCATCTTCATTGCCCTCCTCTGGACCCATTCCAGCTTGTCTATATCCTTCTTAAAATGTTTGCAAAAGGTAAGCTTTCCAAAGGATAAGTTTTCCACGCAGCCCTGCATAGCAAGCAGCAACTACCCCAAAGATCTTTTCAACATCGCTGTGAAACAACCCTGTTCTCCTTTGCAGCTGGTGTCAAGGAAGTGTCTCTTGCCAATGATTTTATGTTATTTGTTGGCAGTAGCTTTTATTTTGCTTTCCGGCATATAGAAAAGGTTTGCAATGGCCTTGCAGGGGGGTTGTTTATTACGCGTAACCTTCCGGCTGAAACGTAGTGCAGAGAGGCTCCTCAAAAGAGATGCTGCATTCCTTTCCTCTGACCTTGAAGACCAGACACTTAGCAGGACTGCCATGGATACTGCCCAAAGTTTTATTTTTCAGTAAAAAGATACCTAGCAGCTGTGTGTGTGTGTGGAATATATGGGAACCTGTTTGAAATGCCTTTGACGCTTCTTTTTCTGCATGCCTAGAATTGCTTAGTGTATAAGTGCCATGCATAGTGTATAAGTATCTGACCTCACTCTAGGTGGAGAGTTCTAGCAAAAACGTCTTCTGCTGTGAACATGTATCTCTTTCAATAAACACCTTATTTGATAGGCATCAAAGAGGCTGAGTTGATGAGAACTGCCCAGAAGCTGACAGCTGGATTGCAGCCAAATCCCTCTTCTGTCCTAAACTTACACTCTCCTTCCATTCCACATCAGTATCAAATCCCTCGTCATTCAATGGGAAGAGACTGGAGGAGGTCTGTTCATGGTGGACCATTCCGGCGTTGCCTCTGCAACCGGAAGTGAACTTTACCAATGACAGTTCATCTTCAGACTACAGAGAAGTTCTGGAGAAAATGGCTGTTTTGCAAGGTGGAGTCTATGGCAGGGGTGGAATTCTAGCAGGCGCTCTTTTTCATATTAGGCCACACACCCCTGACGTAGCCAATCCTCTAAGAGCTTACAAAAAAGAGTCTTGAAGGATTGGCTACATCAGGGGTGTGTGGCCTAATATGCAAAGGAGCTCCTGCTAGAATCCACCCCTGGTCTATGACATTATACCCTCCTAAAGCCCCTCTTGTCTTCGAGTCCTACCCTCCTCAGGTTTCTCCCCTACATCTCCAGGGAATTTTCTTACCCGAGGGTGGCAATCTTAGCTAATGTCGCTGCCTAGAACATCCAAATTATAGCTCTCTCCTGCATATTCATGTATCTGCCCCCCTGTGTATCTCATTAATTCAGATTATACACCACTTTTCCACAGTTCAAAGCAGCTCAGGAAAGCACCCACGTGCAATTGGAGCAATAAACCCGTGGCTAATAGCAGTTCAGCCAGAATCAAATGATGTTTCCTTGTATGAAGGTGGGTGCCAATTGTGTCCTGCATAGGGATGTCAACCTCCAGGTGGAACCTGGGGATCCTCCGGTTTTACATCTCATCTCCAGGTGCCAGATGCCCACCATACTGTATCAGAAGATGTCCAGTGGCTCAAAAAGGCTGGGGGGTCCCCCGCTCTACAGTCTCACTTCCACAGTTCTCACCTAGATGGTGGGTGGGGCCACCCACCAAAAGACCCTACTGTTCTGACCCAGTAGGGAATACAAAGTCTTGCAGGTACATAGTTCCCAGCTTTAAAGGTTTTTAAAAAAAGCTATAAGCAAGAACTTAAATTGTACCCAGAAGAAAATAGGCAGCAGAAGATTACAAAGACACAGATTCATTTCAAACCAGAACTATTTTTATTGAACATATTTCCAGAGGACTATTCCAAAGAGATGAGACATTTGTTGGTGCATATTAACCCAGCAGCTAGGATCCTTTTGTTGCAAAGATGGAAGTCTCAGGAGATTCCCACGAACATGGACATAGTGGGAAAGGTTTTGGGAATAGCAGAGCTGGATTTTTTATCTCAGCTGTTAACTGGGAAATCTAAAGAAGCAGCAAGAAAATATTGGAATAAATTTGATGCCTGGCTAGATAAGCAAGGCTTTTAAGATTCTCTGATGTGAACTTATGTTTTTCTTTTTTCCCTGTACTCTATAGTATAAAATTTGTTTTTAATTGAAATTTTCAAATTTAGTAAATTTTAACAAAAATAACATACTATAAAATGTATAATGAAATTGGTGCAGTTGAGATAAAATAACAGAGGATAGCTGATGATAAGAAGTTCATGTAGAACTATAAGTTTCGAAAGAATTTCTAGGTAAAATAATAACGGAATGTATGGTGTTTCCTATTTCCCAATCCCCTGTCCTTATCTTTTTCCTTTTTCTGAAACTAATAAAACTTTTTGAAAACGAAAATAGGTAACCAGCGAAGCTGTTCTAAAATAACTTGCTTATGCCACCTGACCAAAAAAAATAATAAAATAAAATTGGAGCCTGCAGTCTGCTCCAACAGATCTTTGCCAGTTGCCTTCAAGGCCAGCCCTATGTAGGACAAATCGCAGTAGTCAAGCTGAGAAGACCTGCAGTTTGCAGAATCTATCTACTGCCACTGTGCATGTACCATTTTCCAGTCTTTCTTTGCCTCCCTTTCCTCTCACACCACCCCAATTTGGCATCAGTTGCTGAGTCAATTTTTTTCTCTGCATCCCGTCAAAATCTGCTCCAACCTACAAAACGTGCCGCTCATTACAAATCTATATTTAAGGCTCTCTGGACGTTGTGTGGCTCCCAGCTCTCTGTTTCCCAAACAGTTATTTCTTCTTTGCAGCAATGGTGTTATTATTAATTTCTAAAGAAGGGAGTTTAATGAAATCTTATAAATGCCAAGATTTTTTAAAGAATAAATGACCGGGCTGCAGCAGGACCTCATTAAAATACAACGAGATTAGCAGCTCTCATGCTTTTCAATTATTAACAATGTACTTGTTCTCCAGGAAAGTACCCCATGAAAATTTAAAACAGATGAAAATGGTTGTTCACTTAAAACTGCTCAGTTAATCTGTGAGTAATGTTTTATTTAGCGGTGTTAAATGAACACTGCAAAGTTTGATACGTGACGATCCATCACTCAGGTGGCATAAGGCACAAGGATCAATAGAGCTCTGTGCCTGGTGGGGCAGATGTGCTTGGCAGCTTGGGGGCAGCAGGGCACAAGATGAGCCGTGCAATTCGCCAGGCAGCCAGAATCAATTGCCGGCTGGAGAGCTGATAAAGCAGAAGCTGTCAGGATTCCGTTTGGTCTGGAAATGTGTCACCGAGGACAAAAAGGGAGTCTCCAGTTAAGCTTGCTCTTCAAACTCCAGCAAGCCCGTTTAGAGGATGTCGTTGGAAAGCTGAACTCATGAAGCTGCCTTATGCTGAATCAGACCCTCAGCCCATCGGGGTCTAGGGTTGCCAGGTTCAACTCAGAAAATATCTGGAGACTTTAGGGGTGGAGCCAGGAGACTTTCCCATTCCCTAAAATAAATACGGTAAGTAAAAACACAGCAGTGCAGTTACCCTGAATACAGTCTTCATTTTCTTGTTCCCAATCAGCTGCCCTTCCACTAAATGAAAGTGAACACACACACTTTCATGAAGCAGCCAAAATAAATACAGTTAGCACGCGCACACTTTTGTGATCTCACTGGGGCAATTTACTCATGGGAGTTGCTGAATGTAACCATCTGCTGTATTTCAACCAACTTCTTCAGACTATCAGGAAAATAAAAGCAGACCAGCCTAGGGGGTGGAGTTTTCCTCCAAACAAACAGAGGGACTCTGCTCACTTCTCTTCCTTTCTCACACGCTTCATGCACTGACCAGGAAGAACCATGTGGCTCTGCCAACTTGGGCACCCATTCAGCTTTTCTCTTGCTCATATTTAAAGGTACACATGCAGTCCAAAATACAGGAAGTTTGCAGGCTTCTTTTAAGCCTGCACAGACATAAATGCACATGGTGGCTGTTCCCCCTGCATGCTGGGACCTGGGTCTGGCAAGCCTATCAAAGTCAGTATTATCTACTCAGTCCAGCATTGGCTTTCCAGGGTCTCATCTAGTGGCCTTTCATCTCACCTTTTTTTTTTTTTTAATCTGTGGACATGTTTGGAATCCTGACACAGCCTGGTGAGCACAGCAACAAAATGGCTGCCACAGAATGGCTGATGCAGAAGGCAGAGCCAGCCACAAAAATGATTGCCACGGCTTAAATTCAGTCACACAGTGTCGATCCTTATGCTGTGGTGGCAGCTGCTGCCAAAGCAACATTTTTTTAAACAAAATCTGCACAGCCAATCATATCTCCAGTGACCAATCAGAAGCCCTGCTGGGCAAAACCCCTAACTGGCCCCACCCACTGCCTAAAACATTTGGAGAGCACCAGAAAAGGTGCCAGCAGGCATTTGGGGGACACCGTTCAACCTGTCTGTTTTCTCCAGAGATGCCGGGGATTGAACCTGGGATCTTCTGCATGCAATGCAAATGATCTGCCACCGAGCCACAGCTCTTCTCCATCTCCGTCTTTGTTAGTGACTTTGAACTTTGGGTTGGCAGTAGGTCATGATGACCAGGGAACTTAACCCTGTTCTTTGGCTCAACTGCCTTCACAGAAATCCTGACAACAGTTCAGTACAGCACAGTGTATTTGTTTGCACTCTGGGAAGAAACAAGCTGTGCCCCCTCCACCCTCTTTCAAAGGAGATGCAGCCGCCCTCCGTCCTCTCCACTCCATCAGATGGCTTGGAGAATACATTTATCACTTTAAATCACTTCTCCAAGCCAAGCCAGCTGGCAGCTTGGAGAATGCATTTAAAATTAAAGTTGCTTCCTTTCCACCTCTCTCTCCCCATCTATTTGCCTTCCTTCCTTCCTTCCTTCCTTCCTTCCTTCCTTCCTTCCTTCCTTCCTTCCTTCCTTCCTTCCTTCCTTCCTTCCTTCCTTCCTTCCTTCCTTCCTTCCTTCCGCATTGGACATTCATGTCTTGTGGCTCTCAAACATCTGACATGTATTATATTAGTGACATCTTAATAAAGCATCCACATAGACACAAATAGATACCAGGAAACTGAGATAACCCTTGTAAGGTCCAATTGTGCAGGTAGTTATTCATGTTTTTGAATGCTTTCCTACATTATAAACTGGGGGGGGGGGGGGGTTGTAGAAAAAGCCCAGCAGAAACTCCTTTGACCCCCTGACCCCTGGGGTTACCGTTGTTTCATATAGGACTTTTTATTTATTTATTTATATTTATTTGATTTGATTTATATCCCGCCCTCCCCGCCGAAGCAGACTCAGGGCGGCTCACAACATAAAATCCCACAAACAATTAAATTAATGAGTATTAAAATTACACATTCAGCAATAAAATAGATATACAATGATTAAAACAGTTAAAACAGAAAAAAAACAGATATTGAGGTTTTTTTGTAGAAAAAACCCAGCAGGAGCTCATTTGCATATTAGGCCACACCCCATTCCATCAAGTCAGCCTACCGGTGCATTCCTACTCAAAAAAGCCCCTGGTACCAATAATGGAGAACAAGGGGATCTACTAACCTGCCTAAGTCATTTACTGTACAATCCATGTATCAAATGTCTATCAGGGCTAGGCCAAAACTGCTCACAGGGTAGCGCCTAAAATTCTGCTTTTCGCGACGACGATTTCACTCTCCTTGCAAAAATGTTCACATTTGCACATTGTATCCAGTCTTATTCTTACTGGACTGACTTCGCTTTCTTTCAGTGCCCCCCTGTGAACTCGTCCCTTCAGTGACCTGGCCATATAGATAAAGCAGGGCCGGCCCTAGACTGTCTGGCACCCGAGGCAAGGCTAACTTTTGGCTCCTTCCCCTGCACTGATAATGTCACCGAGTCACATGGATGTGTGTGCCCAATTTGGTTCCCCCAGAAGGCCGGCACCTAGGGTTGCCAAGTCCAATTCAAGAAATATCTGGGGACTTTGGGGGTGGACCCAGGAGACTTTGGGGGTGGAGACAGGAGACATTAGGGGTGGAGCAAAGATCAAGGCTGTGACAAGCATAATTGAACTCCAAAGGGAGTTCTGGCCATCACATTTAAAGGGACGGCATACCATTTCAATTCCTTCCATAGGAAATAATGAAGGATAGAGGCACCTTCATTTGGGGCTCATAGAATTGGACCCCATGGTCCAATCTTTTTAAAACTTGGGGGGTATTTTGGGGAGAGGCACTAGATGCTATACTGAAAATTTGGTACCTCTACTCCAAAAAACAGCCCTCCCAGAGCCCCAGATACCAGCGGATCAATTCTCCATGATTTTCTATGGGACTAAATCTCCATAAGGAATAACAGACTTCCCAGCAGACATTTCCCTCCCCTCCCCCTGCTTTCTGAGGACCCTGAAGCGGGGGAGGGTCTCCAAACCGGGGGATCCCCTGCCCCTACCTGGGGTTTGGCAACTCTACCAGCACCCTAGGCAATTGCCTAGCTTGCCTAGTGGCTAGGTAGCAACCTTTCATATCAACCGGGCTTTTTTTTTAGCAGGAACGCACAGGAACGTAGTTACGACCGGCTTGGCTAGAGTTCCGGCTGGTTTGGCCAGGGTTCAAAGGGTGTGATGTCTATCCATGTTAGTTGTCACATTTACATTCCTGCTTGGCTTGAGGGCAATGGCATGGCACAATATCTGTCCCAAAAGGCCATCAAACACTATGCTTTGATGATTAAAAAAAGTTCAAATGCTTCAACTTGGTGGGGGGATTTATAAAAATCCTTGTTTCCAGGGCTTTTTCTGGACAGGAACGCACAGGAACGTAGTTCCAGCTGGCTCGGTGTGAGGGGTGTGTATCCTAACATGCAAATGAGTTCCTGCTGGGCTTTTTTTGACAAAAAAGTCCTGCATATCATTCACTGCGTGACCCCAATTGGAATCATCCATGTGACAAATCCAAGATGAAAAAGAAGCAGCTGCAGCAGCTAGGAGGGGAAATCACTTTGAAGATGATGCTAAAAAGTCAAATGATTAAGTGTCCTGGGAAAAGCATTTCTAACATATCGAGATCGGAAGAGTGCAAATTTCCATGAATCATGATTCTAATAAGTTCCATCAAAAAGCTTTCAGCTCCTTGCCAGAGATCCTTAGGCAGCTGACTATGCGGTAAGCCAATGGTCTCTCCAACCCAAGCATTCCCTGAGGAACAAGCATGTGACATCAGGGTCATGTGACAGGAAGAAGAGGAGCTTGGGTAATGGTACCACTGGCTAGGACTAATCAAAGTCAGCACTGTGGGTCACCGAGGTCAGGAAACCCCAGGTGAGAGCCAGGAGGTATACCATTTTCAGCCACATTTCAAGAGTCAGAGCCTTGGAGAAATTCTGTTCACCCCTGAGGACCTCCTCTCTCCAGCCTGTGTTACATGAACAGAGAAGCGAAAGCGGTGGTTCCAGTGCTTTTTGCACATGCACATTAGCTGCAGGTGCTTTAGGGCCATGGCTCAGTAGTATTGCTTCTACTTGCAGACTTGCAGCTGCTGGAATGGCCTTGGGTCAACGGAGGCTCTTGTAAGAGTTGTCCTTGAAAGGGCAGCTGCTGTGGGAGCCCTCTCAGCCCCACCTACCTCACAGGGTGTCTGTTGTGGGGGAAGAAGATAAAGGAGATTGTGAGCCACTCTGAGACTTTGACCGGTTTCGCACTCACCTTACACCGCTTACACAGTCATCTTCTCAGCGTGGCTTCCTTCTGATTTCCCACTATCTGCCCTGGGGCTGCAGCAAGGATCGGCATTTTCACGCAGCAAACAGAAACTGGTTTTTAGCATTTTCTGTTTGCTGTATGAAAACGACGATCCTTGCTGCAGCCTCGGGGCAGATAGTGGGAAATTGGAAGACAAACGTGAGATTGGCTTAAGGTGAGTGCGAAGTCAGTCTCTGATTCAGAGAGAAGGGCAGAGTATACATCTACTGTCGTCTTCTCCTCCTCCTTCTTCTTCAGATAGGCCCAGGTTCAATCTCCGGCATCTCCAGCTAAAAGGACCAGGTGATTGGCGATGTGAAAGACCTTAGCCTGAGACCCCACAAAGCTGCTGCCCAGTTGAGCAGTCAGTATTGACTCAGAGGGACCAAAGGCCTGGTTCAGTATAGGCCACTTTGTGTGTTCAAATTTTTGGCTCTGGAAGGACATTCCAACAGGTGATGTTCCACTTGGAGCAGGAATGTACAGGAACGCAGTTCCGGCTGACTCGGCATCAGGGGGTGTGGCCTAATATGCAAATGATCTTCTGCTGGGCCTTTTCTACAAAAAAGCCATATGCTAAACAATGGTGATGTCAGGGGGTGTGGCCTAATATGAAAATGAGTTCCTGTTGGGCTTTTTCTACAAAAAAGGCCCTGGTTCCACTTAAGGTTAACTTACCAACCCCTGGGCTGAAGACCACTGAGGCAAGCAACTATCTGACTTTTCTGGACTTTGAACTGAAAAGATTTATCAGGAAATGTGCCCACCATACTGGCAGAGCCACCAGGTTGTAGTCAACGGGGAAGGAATCTTGTGCCCATCTCTTTGCAGGAGTCTGGCAGGTCTCTGGTATTATTAACAGAGAAATGCAAAGAAATCCACCTCAGGATTGTTCACAATGCACTTTAGCTGCTTATTAGTGTCTGGCAGGTCTCCATTATGTCCCTGTTCATTACAGATACAGATAACGGGCCACCGGAGCCTTATTCTTGAGAGATAACACTAATCTATGTGCTTAGATCAGCAGAGCTCCTTCTGTAATGGGCTTTGGGAGACACGGCAACTGAAGGAATAAAGAGAAGACGAGGCCGAAGGGAAGGAGGGATGGGAGGCATTCTACTTCCTCGGTTTTCTCACTGAGTTCTTCTGGAGCTCAGCTGGTAGATGGTGCTTCTTTACCAAGTAGAACTTCCCCTTTTGTCCAAGCTCACCCCACAGATAAAGGGTACTGGGTAGCGGGGGAGTCAGTGCTGTATCTGAGGCCACAGCCTCGGTTCTCATGCCCAAAACATAAGAACATAAGAGAAGCAATGTCAGATCAGGCCAATGGCCCATCCAGTCCAACACTCTGTGTCACACAGTGGCCAATAAAACCCAGGTGCCATCAGGAGGTCCGCCAGTGGGGCCAGGACACTAGAAGCCCTCCCACTGTGCCCCCCCCACCAAAGCACCAAGAATACAAAGCATCACTGCCCAAGACAGAGAGTTCCAACAGTACGCTGTGACTAATGGCCACTGATGGACCGCCCCCTCCACTGCCAGCACTCGCGAAGCGCTGGGTTTGCAGAGGGGGCAGGTGCTTCCTCCGTGCCATCTGCCTGGCTCCAGCTCTGATGCTTAAAGCAAGCGCTGGGATCGGAGGGAGCGATCCTGGCGCTTGCTGTAAGCGTCAGAGCTGGAGCCAGGCAGACAGGCACGGAGGACAGGCACGGAGGAAGCATGCTGCCCTCTCTGCAGCCGGTGCTTGCGAAGTGCTGGGTTTGCGGTGGGGGCAGCGTGGAGCGATCCCAGCGCTTGCTGGAAGAAGCTGGAGCCAGGCAGGCAGGTGCGGGGGAAGCGCCGGGATCGGAGGCGGAGGCAGCGGATCGCCCCCCCAGGAGGAAGGTGCGTCCTATGGTCCGGAGCGCCTTATGGTCCGAAAAATACAGGGTAAGTAGTGGAAAATCCAGTTTTTGTATTTGTGTGAATGATAGCACCCCTCAGATTTACAGTCAAATAGCTGAAATCATTACAATGTCAGAATATAATCAAGATTGTTGCTGTCGCGTTGTCTTCAACAGAGGTTCTTGTTGGTGGAAAGTTCTCCCCTTTCCTATACCTTAAATGCAATAAAACTTTTAATTTGATAAAAAAGGGAAAGTTCTGCCAAGTCACTGCTGATTTATGGTGACTTTGTAGGGTTTTCAAGGCAAGTGATGTTCAGAGATGGTTTGGCTGCCTCTGTGCAGCGCCCCTGGACATCCATTCAAATACCAACTTGGATCTACCTTGCTAAGCTTCCTGGGTTGGACTTGCCTGAGCCATCCGGATCAAGCCAAGCTGTGGTCAGAGGTGGCTCGCCAATGCCTGCCTCTGCGTAGCAACCCTGGATTTCCTTGGTGGTCTTGCACCCAAATACTAACCAGGACCTGCCTTGTTTAGCTTTGGAGAACTGATGAGATTGGGTTAGCCTGTGCTATGCAGGTCAGGGTCAACAGAAGTTAAGAAGGGTGATATCTCTGATTAGACACCACCTCTGTGTCTTTGCAAAATCACGGCGATTCATGCCGCATTGCTGTCTTTCTATATTTTGAACCCATTTTTTTTTAAACCCACTTTGCAAGGAGTTAAATAGGGCCCTTGAAAATAATCACAAAGCGCCAGTCCGAAGCCTCATTCCTGAGCTACGGAAGCATTGATTTCAATCGACCTTCAAATAATGCCCTGTGTGCTTGAGCATTGATCAGATGCGCCGTCAGCTGGAATGGCTGGCTCACGACTTCCTTTCCATTTAGGGCGGACCTACCCCAAAAATAACAAGGGAGGCACAATTTCACTCCCAGCTTCGCTCTGAGATCAAAAAGCATCCAATCTGCAAAGGCAATGGATAAACGCCAAACCGGGCCTCTTGCTTTGCTGTCTCTTCATTGATTTTTGCCTACTTTTGTTGATGAAGCTGCATTTGCAACAAGCGATAAATCCATTAGACAAACATGACACTCCATTATTCACCGTGTTGCCGTCACCCAGAGGATGCAAGCTTGCAAGATGTCAGAACAGAATCTGTGGATCTTCCAGGGGACCTGTGTCTTGTCAGATGGCTTGGCCTTGTACCTTGGCATTTCTGCCACTGGAGCACATTCCATCAGAGGTAAATAGGGCACATCTAGATCAGAGCTTTAAACCATTTTAACTATCAACTCCCCCTTCCCCTGCTGTCCTGGGAACATTCACTTTCTCAAAGTGTTGACAGTTCTTCGAAGTCAATTCCTAGCCCCTGTATAAAACTACAAGTCTTGGAGTTTCTTGGTGAGGAAGCCATAATGCTCACCTTGGCTTAAGTTTATTGCAGAGATGCCCATAATCTGGCACATTTACAAAGTCACAATGGGTTGTATAGTGGTTAGAGCAGATGTCCACAGCCTTTTTCAGTCAGTGGGCACCTTCGGAATTCTGACACACAGCATGTGGGTACAGTCACAAAATGGCTGCCACAGGAGGTGAAGCCAACCACAAAATGGCTGCCACAGCTGACCTTCAGTCACACAGTGAAGATCTTTTACTGTGGTAGCAGCAGCTGGCAAAGTGACCTTTTGAAAAAATTCTGTACAATCAATCATATCTCCAGTGGACTATCAGAATCCCTTGCTTATCAAAACCCTACCTGGTTCACCAAGTTTCTAAAAACACCAGGAAAGGTGTCTGTGGTCACCATGGCATTTATAGTCATCGCCACATTGAGGATGCCTGAGTTAGAGTGTCGGAATATGATCTGGGAAACCTGGGTTTGAATCTCTGTTCTACCATGGAAGCTGGCTGGTTGACCTTGGGCCAGTCACATCCTCACAGCCTAACCTACCTCACAAGGTTGTTATAAGGCTTCAATTGAGGAGAGGAGAAAAACTTAGCTTAATGAAGTAAGTAAATAAATAAATGAGTAGGGAGAAATCTGGCCAATTTTATTGCAGCTATTTTAGGTTCCATTGAAATTGGCTTCAAATTTCCATAGAGGCAAAACCAGGTGACAAGTTGAAGCCTGGAAGAAGGAGAAGAAGAAGAAGAAGAAGAAGAAGAAGAAGAAGAAGAAGAAGAAGAAGAAGAAGAAGAAGAAGAAGAAGAAGAAGAAGAAGAAGAAGAAGAAGAAGAAGAAGAGGGCGAGGAGGAGGAGTTGGATTTATACTCTGCCCTTAAGAACATAAGAAAAGCCATGTTGGATCAGGCCAATGGCCCATCCAGTCCAACACTCTGTATCACACAGTGGCCAATACACACACACACACACACACACACTGTGGCTAATAGCCACTGATGGGCCTCTGCTCCATATTTTTATCCAATTCCCTCTTGAAGCTGGCTATGCTTGTAGCCGCCACCACCTCCTGTGGCAGTGAATTCCACATGTTAATCAACCTTTGGGTGAAGAAGTACTTCCTTTTATCCATTTTAACCTGACAGCTCAGCAATTTCATTGAATGCCCATGAGTTCTTATATTGGGAGAAAGGGAGAAAAGGACTTCTTTCTCTACTTTCTCCATCCCATGCATAATCTTGTAAACCTCTATCATATCACCCTGCAGTCGACGTTTCTCCAAGCTAAAGAGCCCCAAGCGTTTTAACCTTTCTTCATAGGGAAAGTGTTCCAACCCTTTAATCATTCTAGTTGCCCTTCTCTGCGCTTTTCCCAATGCTATAATATCCTTTTTGAGGTGTGGTGACCAGAACTGCACACAGTACTCCAAATGAGACCACACCATTGATTTATACAGGGGCATTATGATACTGGCTGATTTGTTTTCAATTCCCTTCCTAATAATTCCCAGCATGGTGTTGGCCTTTTTTTATTGCAATCGCACCTGTCTTGACATTTTCAGTGAGTTATCTACCACGACCCCAAGATCTCTCTCTTGGTCAGTCTCTGCCAGTTCACAACCCATCAGCTTATATTTGTAGCTGGGATTCTTGGCCCCAATGTGCAATACTTTGCACTTGGCCACATTGAACCTCATCTGCCACGTTGAAGCCCACTCACCCAGCCTCAACAGATCCCTTTGGAGTGCCTCACAATCCTCTCTGGTTCTCACCACCCTGAACAATTTAGTGTCATCTGCAAACTTGGCCGCTTCACTGCTTACTCCCAACTCCAGATCATTAATGAACAAGTTAAAGAGCATGGGACCCAGTACTGAGCCCTGCAGCACCCCACTGCTTACTATCTTCCACTGCGAAGACTGCCCATTTCTACTCACTCTCTGCTTCCTATTAATTAGCCAGTTTTTGAACCACAAGAGGACCTGTCCTTTTACTCCATGACTCTTGAGCTTACTAAGGAGCCTTTGATGAGGAACTTTATCAAAAGCTTTCCGGAAGTCAAGGTAAACAACATCTATCGGGTCCCCTTTGTCCACATGCTTGTTCATCCCCTCAAAGAACTGTAACAGGTTAGTGAGGCAAGATCTTCCCTTACAGAACCCATGCTGAGTCTTCCTCAATAACTTGTGCTCATCAATGTGCCTACTCATTCTGTCCTTGATAATGGTTTCTACCAACTTTCCCGGTATTGAAGTCAGACTGACTGGCCTGTAATTTCCCGGATCTCCTCTGGAACCCTTTTTAAAGATGGGGGTGACATTTGCTACCTTCCTGTCCTCAGGAACAGAGGCAGATTTCAATGAAATATTACATATTTTTGTCAGGAGATCCACAAGTTCAACTTTGAGTTCTTTCAGAACTCTTGGATGTATGCCATCCGGAACTGGTGACGTATTAGTTTTTAATTTGTCTATCAGTTGTAGGACCTCCTCTCTTGTCACCTCAATCTGACTCAGGTCTTTCAACACCCCTTCCAAAATAAGTGGTTCTGGAGCGGGCAAACACTTCTCGTCTTTCACAGTGAAGACGGAGGCAAAAATGCATTCAGCTTCTCAGCCAATCCTTCAGTAATCCTTTTACACCTTGATCATCCAAGGGCCCCACTGACTCCCTGGCTGGTTTCCTGCTTCTAATACATTTGAAGTAATTTTTATTGTTGGTCTTTATGTTTTTTGCAATATGCTACTCATAGTCCCTTTTTGCCTGCCTGATCACAGTCTTGCATTTGATTTGCCACAGCCTGTGTTCCCTTTTATTAATCTCACTTGGACTAGCTTTCCACCGCTTAAAGGAGTCCTTCTTACCTTTTACAGCTTCCATTACTTTGTTTGTTAACCATGCAGGCTTTCTCTTATACCTGTTTGTGCCTTTCGTAACTTGTGGTATATATTTTATCTGAGCTTCTAGGATTGTCATTTTAAATAGCCTCCAAGCTTCCCCAAGGGTTTTGACTGTATTTACCTTTCCTTTCAGTTTCCTCTTCACATGCCTCCTCATATCAGAGAATTTACCCCTTTTAAAGTTAAACGTGGTTGTGCTGGTCTTTTGGGGCAACTCCCTATTTATTCAAATGGTGAAATCAATAATGTTATGGTCACTGCTCCCAAGCGGTGCGATCACTTTTACATCTCTCACCAAGTCTTGGTCATTACATAGGACCAAATCCAGGATCGCCCCACCCCTGATAGGTTCTGTGACCATCTGCTCCATAGCACAGCCATTGAGATCATCTAGGAACTCAATCTCTTTCTCTCGACCTGAACACATATTGACCCAATCAATCTGCGGGTAGTTAAAACCACCCTTCACTTGGAGTCTCAGAGTGGCTTACAATCTCCTTTCCCTTCCCTTTCCAGACACCCTATGAGGTAGGTGGGACTGAGAGAGCTCTGAGAGAACTGCTCTTGAGAGAACAGCTCTGACAGAGTTATGACTGAACCAAGGTCACTCCAGTAGTTGCATGTGGAGGAGTGGGAATCAAACTTGGTTCTCCCAGATTAGAGTCTGCAAACTTAATCACTGCACCAAACTGGCTCTTGAAGAGGTGGCCCTTCATGAGACAGTACATTCCTCTGGTGCTATGACTTGGCCTCTCAGAGTGGCTTACAATCTCATTCCTGTCCTCTCCCCACAACAGGTAGGTGGGGCTGAGAGAGCTCTGAGAGAACTACTCTTGTGATAACAGCTTTGCTGAGAACTTGTGGCTGATCCAAAGTCACCCAGCTGGCTGCATGTGGAGGATTGGGAATCCAACCTGTTCCTCCCAGAGTAGAGTGTGTAGCTCTTAACCACTACACCAAACTGGCTCTCCTCCCCCAGTTATGTGGATACTCCTCCACTTATGCTATTCTGAAAGCGAAATCCTCAGATGTTTTGTGATGGAAGGAATCTGTCTTTGCTTTCAGCATTGTTTTCACATACATTTTGGTGGCAATTCTTGAATGGGAACTGTTTCTACATCCACAACAGCTGCATCTACACAGCCTATACCTTCTCCTATCTTTATGTGGGGACTCTACTACATAACACCAAATAGTGATGAATCTTATATCAATTTTATTGGGGCATTTTGAAAAGGTTAAGCAAAAACAGGGCGATCCAGGTGAGTAGCCATGTTGGTCCAAAGCAACAGAACAAAGTTAAAGTTCAGTTGCCCCTCTAAGACCAACAAAGTTTCATTCTGGGTATGAGCTTTCATGCGCTTGCTCATGGAAGCTCATACCTTGAATAAAACTTTGTTGGTCTTAATGGAGCCACTTGGATTCTAACTTTGTTCAAAACCCGATATATTTGGTCAGTAAATTCTTGATAGTAGTCCATATTGTGATACTTAAATTCTGCAAGCGTGCTCTTCAGAAAGGAATGTCTGATCCAGACGGACTTGAACATATGAACATATGAAGCTGCCTTATACTGAATCAGACCCTTGGTCCATCAAAGTCAGTATTGTCTACTCAGACTGGCAGCGGCTCTCCAGGTTCTCAAGCTGAGGTTTTTCATGCCTACTTGCCAGGACCCTTTTTAGTTGGAGATGCTGGGGACTGAACCTGGGACCTCCTGCTTACCAAGCAGATGCTCTACCACTGAGCCACCGTCTCTCCCCTGCTCTCCAGGGTCTCAAGCTGAGGTTTTTCATACCTATTTGCCTGGACTCTTTTTAGTTGGAGATGCCGGGGATTGAACCTGGGACCTCCTGCTTACCAAGCAGATGCTCTACAACTGAGCCACCTTCCCTCCCCGACTTGAACTGTGCTGGCATATAAACAGACATTTATTAAGTATCAGTGGGAGGGGAAAAGAAACTCAAATGAAACGTTTACAACTCATTTATCTCATGCAGCTAAACCAAAAGCAAGCATAGGCTAAGAAATGTTGTGACTGGTATGATATGCGGATGTCATCGGAAAAATGTCGGCAAGTGCTTGGATGCACTGCTCAGGCCTAATTAATCAAGAGTTCTTCCCCTGAATGTATCTATAATTGCCTAAACCTGTCAAAACTTGGAAAGTTCACATGCCATCTCCCTGTATCCACCCCCCCCCCCCACAACAAGTCAGTCTAATAAAGACATCATCTTTACCACTTCTCTGCCTGCCTCTCTTTCTCTGCCAGTCCAACTAATCTGCTTTAATCTAATTTAATCTAACAGGCCATATGTAGCTATCTTTGCAGGCACCCACTTGAGAATCATAAACATAAAATGCAATCATTTTCTGACCTGGAAAGATGTTGACGTGAACTAGGTTAGCTAATGGGATGCTCTTCTGCCAAGTGAAATTCGACGCAGAGGATTTCCAAGGTTGAGGACTCCTCTGGCCGGACGCGGTTTCATTTTCATCTTGGCATTAGTTCCTTCTCTGTCCTCATCCCCCCATTGCTTGTCTAAATGTGCAGATATCGCTAGCAGATAGCTCTGATTAACTATTTGCTGTGATTCCAGCATCCTGCCAGGCTAAATCTCAAGTTTTTCTGTTTTTGTGTGTCACACAAACAGCCAGCCTCGGTGACCTAGTTTTGCGCTGACAATGAGGGCTTCTCTTACGTACTGCCCCTCCCCAAGAGCTCTAAATAAGGTCATAATTCTTGGATCTTTCCCGGGACCCACAGCCAGTGTTCCCTCAAAGCTGAGTAAGTGTGAGCTACCTCACTGCTTTTTATTTATTTAATTTTTATTTATTTATTGCACTTGTATCCCGCCCTCCCCAAATAGGCTCAAGGTGGCTAACAACAGTCACAAGGAGTCCAACTAACGACGTCGGCATCTAAGGGAAAAGTCGCCTCACGCGATCGCTAGCTTGAACCACGTTCCACTGTAGATAGCTTTTTCGAAAGCCGAATGATAAACCTTAACGTATCATTCTATCACACTCTTATCAACGCCCATTCTTAACCTCTTAAAGATGGCTTTAAGAAGGGTGTGATAGAATGATACGTTAAGAAGATAGAAGAAGATGGAAGATATTGGATTTATATCCCGCCCTCCACTCCGAAGAGTCTCAGAGCGGCTCACAATCTTCTTTCCCTTTCTCCCCCACAACAGACACCCTGTGAGGTAGATGAAGATATTGGATTTATATCCCGCCCTCCACTCCGAAGAGTCTCAGAGTGGCTCACAATCTCCTTTACCTTCCTCCCCCACTACAGACACCCTGTGAGGTAGATGAAGATATTGGATTTATATCCCGCCCTCCACTCCGAAGAGTCTCAGAGCGGCTCACAATCTCCTTTACCTTCCTCCCCCACTACAGACACCCTGTGAGGTATATGAAGATATTGGATTTATATCCCACCCTCCACTCCGAAGAGTCTCAGAGCGGCTCACAATCTCCTTTACCTTCCTCCCCCACAACAGACACCCTGTGAGGTGGGTGGGGCTGGAGAGGGCTCTCACAGCAGCTGCCCTTTCAAGGACAACCTCTGCCAGATCTATGGCTGACCCAAGGCCATGCTAGCAGGTGCAAGTGGAGGAGTGGGGAATCAAACTCTGTTCTCCCAGATAAGAGTCCGCACAGTTAACCACTACACCAAACTGGTTAAGAATTATCATGCGGCAATCTATAGTGGAACGTGGTTCAAGCTAGCGATCACATGAGGTGACTTTTACCTTAGAAGCCGACTGTCAAGCTTGGTAGAATTCCATTGGTAATTGATTGTTTTAGGGTCTTCCATAAAGCTGGCCTGTGAAATGTCATGGAGGACCAAGGTCTGTTAACTCTGTTATTCTTTCCCCCTCCCCCTTCTTACTTTATTGCTTGCAAAGTAGAAGTAGAGAGAAACGAAACTAACTTGAGAAAGAGTAATCAGTACCTTCCCATACATTCCTCTTAGGGAGTGCGACACATCTGGGGAAAGCAAGGACGGAGTCCTGATAACGCCATGAGAATGTAGACATTTATAATAGTTTGTGTGAGAGCCCTCGCCCCCACCTTTTGGAATCCTTTTGAAGTATGCCTTAAAAGTATTGTATCAATGTATCTTCAGCATCACTCTCAAGAACCTGTTACACTGAAAGTATCGGTCTATCAATAAACGTAGTTTTGTATCAGACTTGACTTGTCATTGAAACCGCATGCTTGACACCGACGTCGTTAGTTGGACTCCTTGTGTGTTGTAAGGAAGAAGGAGGTTTTTAGACCCATTGGGAGTTACGAATTTCTTCAGGAGTCGACATATCAGAATGGATTTTTTGTGGACTGTATATGTGCGGGATTTCTTTTGTAATGGATTTTTATTGTATGACTTGAGAACTTTTGATAAATTTGTAAATTTCCAAAGACTTGGTTTTTGCTCTTTCTGGCACAGTTGATTTTTTGTCTAATTCTCTAACTGTGCAGCTACTGCTGGACTTTAGGGTTTCTTTTGTAGCAGGAGCTCCTTTGCATATTAGGTCACCCCACCCCCCCAATGTAGCCAATCCTCCAAGAGCTTACAGTAGGCCCTGTAAGAAAAGCCCTGTAAGCTCTTGGAGAATTGGCTACCTAAGAAGGGTGTAGCTTAATATGCAAAGGAGTTCCTGCTACAAAAAAGCCCTGACACTAGAAATTGGAATTGTGCCTGGATACAAATCAGGAGCCGGTGTAGATGAGCCAGAACTGGAGTGACATGGTTCCTATGACCCACTCTGGTCAACTCCCCGGCTGCAGAATTCTGCACCAGTTGAAGTTTCCAAACACTTCTCAAGGGCAGCCCCATGCAGTGCGCACCACAGTAACCAAATTTAGATGTAACCAGGGCGTGCACGACAGTGGGCTGATCTTTTCCGCCTAGAAAAGGCTGCTGCTGGCTAACCTCTCAAAGCTGGTCAAAAGGCACTCCTGGCCAAAGAATCCATCTTTGTATACTGTAGTATCTGTGCATCATTTAGAGGCTGTGCCAGGGGTGGCCCTAGACCAGGGGCGGCCAAACTTGCTTAATATAAGAGCCACACAGAATAAACATCAGATGTTTCAGAGCCACAAGAAAAGCAGGCAGGCAGGCAGGAAGGAAGCAAGCAAGCAAGGAGGGAGAGGTGGAAAGAAAGCAACTTTAATTGTAAATGCATTCCCCAAGCTGCTGGCTGGCTTGACTTGGAGAAGTGATTTAAAGAGAAGAATGCCTTCTCCAAGCTGGCCAAGGCGGGGGCTTCGAGAGCCACACAACATGTGTGAAAGAGCCACGTGAGGCTCCCGAGCTGCAGTTTGGCCACTCCTGCCCTAGACTGTCCGGCACCCTAGGCAAGGCTAACTTCTGGCACCCCCCTCCCTGCACTGATAACATCACCGATTCATACGGGGGTGCCCAATTTGGCACATCCAGAAGGACGGCGCCCTAGGCAATTGCCTAGTTTGCCTAGTGGCAGAGCCGACCCTGGCTGTGCCCTACGCTCTCTCTCAAGTATTCAGGGAATTCTCACCAAGTATGCCTTCGATATTGTTGCTTTTTAGGAACCGTTGGCAAAACTTTAAAGCTGACATCGTCCTGACCTGGATAGCCCAGGCCAACCCAAGCTCATCAGATCTCAAAAGCTAAGCAAGGTCAACCCTGGCTAGGAATGGATGAGAGACCCAGTTTAGTGTAGTGGTTAAGAGAGTGGACTCTTATCTAGGAGAACCGGGTTTGATTCCCCACTCCTCCTCTTGGAGCTGCTGGGATGGTCTTGGGTCAACCATAGCTCTCGCAGAGTTGTTCTTGAAAGGGCAGCTGCTGTGAGAGTTTAGTGTAGTGGTTAAGAGAGTGGACTCTTATCTAGGAGAACCGGGTTTGATTCCCCACTCCTCCTCTTGGAGCTGCTGGGATGGTCTTGGGTCAACCATAGCTCTCGCAGAGTTGTTCTTGAAAGGGCAGCTGCTGTGAGAGTTTAGTGTAGTGGTTAAGAGAGTGGACTCTTATCTAGGAGAACCGGGTTTGATTCCCCACTCCTCCTCTTGGAGCTGCTGGGATGGTCTTGGGTCAACCATAGCTCTCGCAGAGTTGTTCTTGAAAGGGCAGCTGCTGTGAGAGTTTAGTGTAGTGGTTAAGAGAGTGGACTCTTATCTAGGAGAACCGGGTTTGATTCCCCACTCCTCCTCTTGGAGCTGCTGGGATGGTCTTGGGTCAACCATAGCTCTCGCAGAGTTGTTCTTGAAAGGGCAGCTGCTGTGAGAGTTTAGTGTAGTGGTTAAGAGAGTGGACTCTTATCTAGGAGAACCGGGTTTGATTCCCCACTCCTCCTCTTGGAGCTGCTGGGATGGTCTTGGGTCAACCATAGCTCTCGCAGAGTTGTTCTTGAAAGGGCAGCTGCTGTGAGAGCATTCTCAGCTCCACCCACATCCTCAGAGTGGAGGGCAGGGTATAAATCCAATCACCACCACCAAGGAATAACAGGGTTGGGATGTGGGACAGGCAGCTGCAAACTATCTCTGGACATCTCTTGCTTACAGCTCTACAGGAGCACCATAAATCACCTTGGACTTGATGGTACTTCCCACCACTATCACCAAAGCTGGCATCAGAGTCAACATGCAATGACCAATGAAGCTGGAGATTCCTTCCCAGGCAAAATATTCTGATTGAGAAGGGAGGAGAAATAAGAATTTCCGGTGGCTCTTCAGTTGGAATCCACACCATCCTCCCTTTATGGTTTATAAAGCGTCCTTTAGTGCCCATTTGAGGCACGCAGAACAGGATCTCGAAGATATCTGTACTGGAAAGATAAACGGACTCCTGGCCCGTCTTTGCTAACAAGTGGCCATTACTGTAAAGAACTCTCTCTCATTCTCCCCCATCCCACTCCTGTAGCACATCAAGGACTTCCTTTGCTTCAGAACAACGCTGCGCTAGAGAATGCGGCAACCGGTTCTTATTGCCGGACACTGCAACCTCAGAAGGCCTTATTTTTTTGAAGTTTCCAGCCGACAACCCTTATTGATAAAACAGTTTCCGTAAGTTCCCACATAGCTGCAAAAACCACTCTCTTTATTGCTTCTCGATGCCTGGTGTCCTTTATAAAACTGATTTCCTTGGGTATTAAATACAATAGGAAAAGATTGAGAGGGCTAAGAGATTGCTGAGTCATTCTAGAACTTCTCCATCCATCCTGCCTGTCTTCAGGGCATCTCTTGGTCTTGCAAGAAATGATGAAGTTTGGGTGAGAAATGATTTTTCTCTCACCTTTGGGGACTGAAGGTAAGAGCGACTGCAATTTCGAGCGGAGGCGAAAAGGACACTGCAGGAGAATAGCAGCGCAGAGCTGAGACAGAATGCATAGTCCCTGGGTGTTTTCGCTACCTGAAAATGAGTGGTTTTCTTCCTGTGCAAGAGGAGGCAGAACTGTTGACAAGGGAGCAAGGAACATAAGAACATAAGAGAAGCCATGTTGGATCAGGCCAGTGGCCCCTCCAGTCCAACACTCTGTGTCACTTAAGAACATAAGAGAAGCCATGTTGGATCAAGCCAGTGGCCCATCCAGTCCAACACTCTGTGCCACAGAAGAACATAAGATAAGCCATGTTGGATCAGGCCAGTGGCCCATCCAGTCCAACACTCTGAGTCACATAAGAACATAAGAGAAGCCATGTTGGATCAGGCCAGTGGCCCATCCAGTCCAACACTCTGTGTCACACAGTGGCAAGACCCCCCAATGCCACGGCAACCAGATCATCGCTCCCTTACTTCAGTCTCTTCATGAATGGTTAAACTCGTTGGGACAGAAAGTGGATGTGGGCAGAAGAAGAAGAAGAAGATATTGGATTTATATCCCGCCCTCCACTCCGAAGAGTCTCAGAGCGGCTCACAATCTCCTTTACCTTCCTCCCCCACGACAGACACCCTGTGAGGTGGGTGGGGCTGGAGAGGGCTCTCACAGCAGCTGCCCTTTCAAGGACAACCTCTGCCAGAGCTACGGCTGACCCAAGGCCATGCTAGCAGGTGCAAGTGGAGGAGTGGGGAATCAAACCCGGTTCTCCCAGATAAGAGTCCGCACACTTAACCACTACACCAAACTGGCAGAACATCTAAATGAAAATGTTACTGTTCCCACTGCATTATCAGCATGTCTACCCTCTGTGCTTTTATAGGAGGGTAAAAGGTAAAGGTAATCCCCTGTGCAAGCACCAGTCACTTCCGACTCTGGGGTGACGTTGCTTTCACACCGTTTTCACGGCAGACTTTTTATGGGGTGGCTTGCCATTGCCTTCTCCAGTCATCTACGCTTCCGCCCCAGCAAGCTGGGTACTCATTTTACTGACCTTGGAAGGATGGAAGGCTGAGTCAACCTGGAGCTGGCTACCTGAACCCAGCTTCCACCGGGATCGAACTCAGGTTGTGAGCAGGGAGCTCCGATTGCAGTACTGCAGCTTTACCACTCTGCACCACAGGGCTCTTATTCTATAGGGAGGTAGGGTGGTGTAATTGTTAGGGTTCCAGAGTCAGAAGAGAAGCCCAGCCCAAACAGGCCTCGCTTGCCCGGGGCTCTCCTTTCTTGCATCAGGTTGCTTTTTGCTGGGGAAGGGGGTTGCATATGCTAATGACCATCACATTTATTTTTCTACAAAATGACCCCTTTTAAAGACTAACAAAATTTGTGGCTGATCACGATGCTTACTTCTTCAGATGCCTTCAATATCTGCTGCTTCAGACAGGCAAACACAGCTTCCCATCTCGGTCCGCAGGCAAAATGAATGTTTTCCTATTGGTGCTATTTGATATCACATTACCTTGTTCAGTGGATTCCAAGGGGGAGGAGTTTTTGCAAATGTAAACATGCCTTTTGACTTTGAATTCACACCACTTGACTGTGCCATATTTATCAAATTTGGAATATTACTTGAGTGATCATTAGAGCTCTGGCTTTTGACAGCTGGTAGCGCAAGCCTCAAATGGCAGCCTGATTCTGTTGCTGCCGCCGTTGAATTAAATCCACACACAGTTTGTTATTTTACGTCTTTCCGTTCCAATCCAAATCAAAGCCTCTGCAAGCTGATTTCTGACTCCATCTAGTCTGATTGATGCAATTGCTCTGAAAAGTTGCTGGAAACTTCTGCCTAGCCAGCTGTATCAAATCCAAGGCAGCCTTCGTTTGCCAGCGGCCATCTAACCAGAACAGGAACAGAGACGGGGCTTGCCATCACGAATCAGAGAATAAACCATGAATTCTTCTCTCTCTCTCTTTTTTTTGCTGTGAAGTTTCAACTGACTTAAGGTGACCCACTAAGGTTTTCAAGGCAAGAGACGTTCAGAGGTGGTTTTGCCATTGCCTGCCTCCGGTGTAGTGACCATGGAATTCCTTGGTGGGGTCAAGATCCCTTGCCATTTTATTGCATTACTGTCTTATTGTTCTAAAAGAGCCCCGTGGCACAGAGTGTTAAAGCTGCAGTACTGCAGTCCTAAGCTCTGCTCACGACCTGAGTTTCATCCCTGGCGGTAGCTGGGTTTCCAGGTAGCCGGCTTGAGGTTGACTCAGCCTTCCATCCTTCCAAGGTCGGTAAAATGAGTATCCAGCTTGCTGGAGGGAAAGTGTAGGTGACTGCGGAAGGCAATAGCAAACCAACCCATAAAAAGTCTGCCAGGAAAATGTCATGAAAGCAACATCACCCCAGAGTCAGAAACGACTGGTGCTTGCACAGGGGACGTTTCCTTTCCTTTCCTTTCCTTTCCTTTCCTTTCCTTTCCTTTCCTTTCCTTTCCTTTCCTTTCCTTTCCTTTCCTTTCCTTTCCTTTCCTTTCCTTTCCTTTCCTTTCCTTTCCTTTCTTGTTCTGCCTGCTCTGTCCGTTATAAAACACCTGCTATGCTGGCTGGGAAAACTAGGGCTGTCAATCCCCAGGTGAGGGCAGGAGATCCCCAGGTTTGGAGGCCCTCCCCCCACTTCAGGGTCATCAGAAAGCGGGGGAGGGGAGGGAAATGTCTGCTGGGCACTCATGATTCCCTGTGGAGACCGATTCCCATAGGGTATAATGGAAAATTGATCTGTAGGTATCTGGGGCTCTGAAAGGGCTGCTTTTTGAGTTAGAGGCACCAAATGTTCAGCATTGCATCTGGTGCCTCTCCTCAAAACACCCTCCAAGTTTCAAAAGGACTGGACCAGGAGGTCCAATTCTATGAGCCGCAAAAGAAAGTGCCCCTATCCTTCATTATTTCCAATGGAGGGAAGGCATTTAAAAGGTGTGCAATCCCTTTAAATGTGATGGCCAGAACTCCCTTTGGAGTTCAATTATTGTAATGTACTGGGAGACGAGCCGTGGTGGAAGCTTATTCTTTATTCGCTGGTACATTACAGAACAGACAGACGCGGCCGGGTCCGCTAATTTTATACATGCATCCCGGAACATCCCCTTCGCTGGCCAGCCCAATCCTGGCCAGTTAACTTCCCGCCCTTGGTCTGGATTGGCGGGCTTTTCCCGCGCAGCGCACGGCGACCTGAGTGCGCCCTCCGGTCGCGCGGCGCTTGTGCTGATACTCTAGAGTCCGATACTCTACACTCCTCCCCTCCTAGTTTAAACGACATAGTCCTTTAGGTACCCTGGTGTCCGGCGCTCCCGTGTTGATCTCCTCGGGGTTGCCGTCGGTGGGGGGCCCGATCCCGACGTGGGAGGCGCCGTTTCTGGCTGTTGCCCGCCCGCGTCGGGTACTGGCTCCGGTTCTGGTTCCGCGGCTCCGGGGGCATCATACGTTGGTAGCTCCTGTATTGGCGGCGCCTCTTCTGGCGGTACCGTGACCTGCGGTTCCCTACTTTCTCCCTCTGCTGACTCCTCGGGTGGGATGCGGCGGCGCAGCTGGTCGATGTGCCGTCTCAGCACCTGGCCTCCGGCAGTGGTTACCTCGTAGGACCGGGAGCCTGTCACCCTCAACACCCTTCCCGCTAACCACTCGGGGCCGCTTGAAAAGTTTTTCGCATACACTGGATCGCCCGGGAAGAACCCTCTCACGGCCTCCCTGACCTCGGGGGTCCCGCGGACCTCTGGCGCCCTGTCCGGGTGTAGCCTATCTAAACGAGTGGTCAGTTTCCTCCCCATGAGCAGTTCTGCGGGGCTGAAACCGGTTATGGGGTTTGGGGTGATCCTGTTGTGGAACAGGAAGGCTGAGAGGCGGTAGTCCCATTCCCCTTGTACTATACGGCCCAGGGCTTCCTTGGTGGTCCGCACCATCCTCTCCGCCTGGCCGTTGGTGGCTGGATGGAATGGGGCGGACCTAATGTGCCTTATAAGGTATCTGTCGGTGAACTCCCGGAATTCCCGGGAGGTGAATGCCGTGCCATTGTCCGTTACTAGTGTGTCGGGGATCCCGTGTGTGCAGAGGACCCTTCTGAGCGCCCGGACTGCTGCTGCGGTGGAGGTCGAGGCCACCGGGATTACCTCCAACCATTTCGTGTATGCGTCCACCAGTATAAAGAAGATCTGGCCCTGATGCGGCCCCGCGAAATCCACATGGAGGCGGGACCATGGCCGCCCGTTCGATTCCCACCTGTGGGTCGGGGCGGACGGCGGGTTGGGTCTGGACTCCTGGCATGGTTGGCACCTTCTTACCCACCCTTCTATTTCCTCATCCATGCCTGGCCACCACACGTAGCTCCGTGCCAAGGCTTTCATTCGCACGATGCCCGGGTGGGTCTCGTGGAGATCCTCCAATACCTGCCTGCGCAAGGGGGGGGGGGACCACCACCCTGCTGCCCCAGAGTATGCACCCCTTGTGTGTCGATAGCTCGTCCTTCCTGGACGCGAACGGCCGGAAGGCTTCTTCCGCTTTGCCCGAGGGCCACCCCCTTCCCACCCAGTCCCTGACCCGTGCGAGGACGCGGTCTCTCCCGGTCGCCCGAGCCACCTCGCTCGCGTGCAGGGGGCGCTCGGGGAGCGACTCTATGAGCATCACTCCGTGTGCCGGGGCGGGATCTGGGTCCGTCGCGGGTAGCGGGAGGCGGCTGAGGGCGTCTGCGTGCCCCATTGCTTTACCGGGGCGGTGTATCAGCGTGTACGTGTAAGAATTCAGGAACAGGTTCCACCTTAAAACCCTTTGAGACAGAATTTGGGGGGTCTGACGATCGGGGGCTAGGAGGCCGAGGAGCGGCTTGTGGTCAGTAGCGATGGTGAAGCGCCTACCGTAGAGGTAGTCGTTGAACTTATGTACCCCCGCCACGATCGCCAGGGCCTCCTTATCGATCTGGGCGTAGTTCCTCTCTGCCGGGGACAGAGTCCTGGAGTAGTAAGCGATTGGCACCTCTCCCCCGCCCGGGAGTTGGTGCCCTAAGACCGCTCCCACTCCGTAGGGAGAGGCGTCGCAAGCCAGGATCAGGGGTAAGTTTTCATCGTAGTGATGAAGTACTGCGTTAGAGACCAGGAGGTCTTTCACCGCCTGGAACGCCGCTGCTTGGCGTTTGCCCCAGACCCACGGGGCTTGTTTATCTAACAAACGGTGTAACGGCTCCGCCACGGCGGCCTTGTGGGGCAAGAATGCGTGGTAAAAGTTCAATAAACCTAAAAAACTCTGTAGTTCTGCTTTGCATTTGGGGGCAGGGGCTTGAACGATGGCCCTGGTCTTGTCTGCCGTTGGGTGAATTCCAGCCACGTCCACGGCGAACCCCAGGAACTCCACCCGCGGAACTCCCAACAAACATTTCTCCTTTTTGACTTTCAGCCCCGCCGCTTGGAACCGTCTGAGGACCTCTCGCAGGCGGCAGCCGAACTCTTCATCGGTGGGGGCGGCGATTAAAACGTCGTCAAAGAAGGGTTGAACTCCGGGGATCCCTTTGAGAAGAGAGTCCATTATGCTCTGGAATATCCCCGGAGCTACGCTAACCCCGAACTGCAGCCGTTTAACCCTGAACGCACCCCTGTGGGTCACTATCGTCTGTGCCTCCGCTGTCTTAGCGTCGACCGGCAGTTGCTGGTATGCTTGTGCTAAGTCCAGCTTCCCAAAAACCCTCGCCCTGGCTAGTGCTGCCAGGACGTGGCTGACTATCGGGACTGGATAGGGGTTGTCTTGCAGTGCCTTATTTATCGTGCACTTGTAGTCAGCGCAGATCCTTACTTCCCCGTTGGGCTTGACCGGCGTTACTATGGGGGTCTCCCATTCAGCATACGTCACCGGTTCTAGGACGCCCTGGGCTGTGAGGCGGTCCAGCTCTGCCTCTATTTTTTGTTTGAGGGCGAACGGGACGCGCCTCGCTTTGAGCCTTATGGGCCTGACCATAGGGTCGAGCGGTAGGGTGATGGGCGGGCCCTTGTAGCTCCCCAAGGACCCGTCGAAAACCTCTGGGAACTCCCGGCAGACCCCGTCGAAGTGGCTGGTCTGCACGTGGTCCACCCCCACCAGCTGGATCCCCAGTGGTTTGAACCAAGCCAACCCGAGGAGTGTGGTCAGTTGGCGCTTGACCACTAGGATGTCTAGGGGCCCCTTAAAACCCCCTCTTTCCACATGCACCCGGGCCCACCCCACGATGTGTACTGGGTTCTTCTGATGGGTTCTTCTGAAAATCCCTCAGTACGAAGTCCACTGGCCTCGTTTGGAGGCGGCGGCTGGGACATAGTCTCTTGAGGGTTTCCTCCGAAATGATAGAGATGGAGGACCCCGAGTCTACTTCCATGATGCAAGGGGCGCCCTCGATTAGGACTGACATTTTGACCTTGTCTGGGGCCGAGAGGGGCAAGCTCAATACCTGTAGACTGGTGGATGCCGTCGTGCGTGTGTCCATGGAGTCGTGATGCGCTGACGGTTGGCGGCGGCTGTTCTTGGCCCGGCAAGCCCGGGCGATGTGGCCTGTCTTTCCGCAGCTGCGGCAGTCCAGGTTTCGGTACGGGCAGTCCCTCCGCTCGTGGGGGTCGCCGCAGCTGGCGCACCGGGAACCGGTGGTGGCGGTGGCCCTCTCCGTCGCTCGTTGTCTAGCGGGGGCCCGTGTGTCCGCTCTTTGAGGCCGCCGGAGCTGGAACGCTTCTTCCTCTGCTCGGTCCTCCGGCTCCATTTCTCCCTGGTGGACTGCCTCCCCACGTGGCTGGCCGTACGCCTTGGTGGCCCTTTCGAACGCCGTCGCCTCGTTGAAGGCTTGTTGTAGGGTGAGCTCCTCTTTTGCGAAGAGCTTCTGCTGCAGTCGCTCGTCCCGGAGGCCCCAGACAAATCGGTCCCTCAGGGCTTCGTCCCTCTTGTCGAAACTGCAGTTTCCGGCGATCTGCCGAAGGGCCGCCAGGTAGACCGCCGCTGTCTCCCCCGCCTTCTGGTCCCTCTTGTGGAAGAGGAACCGGCGGGCGACGATGGACGGTTGGGGCGAAAAGTGGCCCGTGAGGAGCCTCACGACCTCTCCGTAGGTCCTCTCGGTCAGCTTCGCCGGAGCGGAGAGACCCCGTGCGATCTCGAAAGTTTCTTCTCCACAGACGCTCAGCAGGACGTCTCTCTTTCGGTCGTCGTCGTCGATCAGGTTCGCCCGCAGGTAACACGCGACTCGTTCCGTATAGGTCTCCCATCTCTCGGGGTGCTCCGGGTTGAATTCCGCAAGATGGCCCGTCGTTACACTCGGGTTCGCCATGGTGGCGGCGGGCTGTGCGGTCCTGCGGTCCCCACCTTCCTCATCTCCGGCCAGGTCTGGTTCCCCTCGGGCGGCCGGACCTAGCTACATCCCACCTTCGTCGCCAGTGTAATGTACTGGGAGACGAGCCGTGGTGGAAGCTTATTCTTTATTCGCTGGTACATTACAGAACAGACAGACGCGGCCGGGTCCGCTAATTTTATACATGCATCCCGGAACATCCCCTTCGCTGGCCAGCCCAATCCTGGCCAGTTAACTTCCCGCCCTTGGTCTGGATTGGCGGGCTTTTCCCGCGCAGCGCACGGCGACCTGAGTGCGCCCTCCGGTCGCGCGGCGCTTGTGCTGATACTCTAGAGTCCGATACTCTACAATTATGCTTGTCACAATCTTGATACTGGTTCCACCCCCAGTGTCTTCTGGCTCCACCCCCAAAGTTCCCAGATATCTCTTGAATTGAACTTGGCAACCCTAGGGGAATGAAAGTATTTAGGCCCTCTCACACCGCCTATCCATCAAGGTCAACACTATCTGTTGGAGAGTTTTGCTAAAAACTATTGTGGTATGAGAAAGACTGCCTTGTAACAATTTAGTATTTTGAACTTATCTCGTGCCAGAAAGCTAGGCGCACATGTAATGGCTAACTGCTTCGATATATAGAGCCAAGTGGGCAGCCGTGTTGATCTGAAGTAGTTGAACAAAGCAGGAGTCAAGTTGCACCTTTAAGATCAACCAAGTTTTATTTAGAACGTAGGCTTTCGTGTGCTCTCTAAGCACACTTCATCAGACGAGGGGATCAGGTATTGTGGGCTGAAATACAAGCAGTTTGTTGATTAAGTATGCAGACTGATCACATGGTAAATCAGAGGATCACATTTAAAGGGACCAAATGCCTTTCAAATGCCTTCCCTCCATTTAGAAATGAAGGGACACCTTATTTTGGGGCTCATAGAATTGGACCCCCGGTTCAATCTTGTTGAAACTTGGGGAAGGGGAGGTTGAGGCGAGGCACTGGATTTGGTGCCTCTACCTCAAAAAAAATAGCCCCCCCCCCCGGAGCCCCAGATACCTGAGGATCGGTTCTCCATTATACCATATGGGAATCAGTCTCCATAGGGAATAATGGAGTGCCCAGCAGACATTTCCCTCCCCCCCCCTGCTTTCTGATGACCCTGAAGCAAGGAGAGGACCTCCAAATCGGGGGATCCCCTGCCCCCACCTGGGGATTGGCAACCCTAGGTCAGGGCCTTGTAATGCTTACAGTAATCTAAAGGACCAGACATGTTTTCTGGCTTGCAAACTGTCAGTCATAGATATGCAGGACTACTCAGTGGTGGTGTTGAGGCCTGGGCTCTCCAGGTCAAGATGTGAGCTAACTATCTCTCCTTAAATAGCAGACAGAATATGTGCCAAAGCTAGAGCTGCCAAAGCTAGGTTGGTAAATACCTGAAGATTTGGGGGTGGAACCGAAAGAGGGCAGGGTTTGGGGAGGGGAGGGACTTCAATGGGTATATGAATGAGAGAAGCCAGTAACAAGTCCTGCCTTACAATGGCTCCACCCACTTTCTGCTAAGTTTGGTGGGTGCCAAGGGAAGCATTGGTAGGTGCCATGATGCCCACAGGAGCCCTGGCCTGGTTTAACCCAGACTGGGTATGCTTTGAGTCTTCCTAGTGAGTGCTTTCACAAATGAAACATTTTAGAAGCCACCTGGATAAGGGGAGTGAAATTTCCTGGGATTCTACGAGTCTGGTCAGCATTTAGGGCTCCCAAGTTCCCAAAAGTTCCCCGGTTTGGAGGGCCCCAACCCGCCAGCATGGAGGAGGCTGCCAGGGGGATTCCAGCCCCCAAAGAGCCCTTCACCATGTGGTGTGATGACATCACCTGGAAGTGATATATCGCACTGGGCACGTCACGTGGGACGCTCTAGAGCTTCACTTGAAACTCTATGGTTTTGTGGGGACGCTCTAGCAATTTGGGGAAGAACTCTATGGTACTAGAAAAAGTCCCCTGCCAGCAGCTACAGGGGATTTGGCAACCCTATCAGCATTTGCATCGCTCAGTTGACACATGACCTAATTCCATATTGTGGAAGACTACTTTTGAGTGACAGCGTGAGAAACCCAGCTGGGGCAGGCTTGAACTGATCTCTTCAGGCTTTTAATTTGTTAACTAATCTAAGATAAAACCTCCTCTTTACAACGCACGTCAGAATGGACGAATATATGGAACCCTCCAGGCAAATGTGCCCTTTGGCTATAATACATCAGGATGACATTTCGTAGTGCACGCAAGGAACGGATCGTTGCTCTTTATTCTGAACCGTATTTATTATTTATTACCAGAGTTATCTCTTTGTCTCCGTGTGTTTGATGTGCTAATTAATCATCCCTCTCTGACATTCTGTTATTTAATTTTTTTTCTTTTGCTTAGAAACACTTTTTTTAAAAATTGCCATCAAAGCATTGATATAATGACAGTTTATTCTGTTTACCACATTTCCTGATAGGATGGAAGTTCCCCAGAGGTAGAGGGCCAGTTTTCTCACTAGGGAGAATATTGCAGTCTTATAGGGGGGGGGGGGGGACTTTGGGTTGTTTTTTTTTTCTTTCAACATATGTTTTATTTATCAATGTCCACATATGGAGAGTAGGCTAGGAGAGAGAAGAGAGAGAGAGTCGTGAAGACAGCATCATTTCCCCCAAAAGCAAACTGAATCACTCTTTCTTGCTAAGTCAACCTCCAGGTAAGGCCTGGAGATCATCTCCACAATTACAACTTCCTGTTTACAAAGACGCTTCCCCTAGAGACAACAGCTGCTTCGGAGAGTGAACATCAGGGGTTTTTTTGTAGAAGAAGCCAGCAGGAATCATTCCATATTAGGCCACGCCCCTGATGTCACCATTGTCGCATACAGGGCTTTTTTGTAGAAAAAGCCCAGCTGGAACTCATTTGCATATTACACCACACCCCTGATGTCAAGCCAGACAGAACTACATTCCTGTGCGTTCCTGCTCAAAAAAAGCCCCAGTGCATTATATCTCCACAGAGGATTTTCCTCTTTCCAAACCCCACCCTCCCCAGGCTCCACCCCCCAAAATCTCCATAAATATCCCAAACCAGAGTCAACTGCCCTAGGTGGGATGCAGGATTTTAATTGCAATTACAGGTCTTTTTTTGTAGCAGGAACTCCTTTGCATATTAGGCCGCACCCCCGTGATATAGCCAATCCTCCTGGAGCTTACAGTAGGCCCTGTACTAAGAGCCCTGTAACCTCTTATAGGATTGGCTACATAAGAGGGGTGTGGTCTAATGTGCAAAGGTGTTCCTGCTACAAAAAAAGCCTGGCAATCACTATGAATCTCTTTTACTCAGTCGCCATGTCTCCCTATATACACAACGTCTTCTTTTGCTGATCCTACCTGCCATTATGGATAATCTGCCTGTGACCTTTTGGTGATCTAGTAGGAATCTTGGACACTTGGTATTGCCTCCAATCCGCCCATTCCATCTACTCACCAGCAAGCGCCACTTCCTGCCAACCTTATCTGTCAGGTATTATTGTAAGATATGAAGAGATGAGAACCATGGCATTTGGCAGTTGCCACCAGCTATCAAAAGCCATCTATGGTCATTTGTAAACACTTCTAGCCCTCAATACCCACAGAGGAATACGCTTCAGCTTAGAAGAAGAAAAAGATACTGGATTTCTATCCCGCCCCCTGTCATGGGTGCTGGGGGCCCTGCAGAAGAAGCCGAGCCTGCAGAAGAAACTGTGCCCCTGCACCTGCACCAGTGCCCCTGCCTCCTGCTGGAGAAGATCCAAGCCCCCCTGCCTCGCCCTCTCGGGTGGCTCGTGTGCGTGACCGCCTTCGTCAGGACCTCAGGGATCGGAGGAGGGCGGCACGCTCACAAGCAAGACGCTCCCTGAGCCCTGAGTTCTAAAAGGATCCTGGCCCCTCTAGGAGTGAGGGTGCTTGAGTCTCAGCAGGATCCTGGCTGCCCTCTGAGTCAGCAATTAGCCCAAATGGGCAACAGACAGCAGAGGGCTATATAGCTGTGGGCTTTGAGAGAAGGCTTTGTGGAAGCAACTAGTCACTTACCTGACGTTCTAGCATCCACTTCGGCTTCTGACTTCGGCTTCTGGACCCCCTGACTCTGGCGTTGACTTCTGGACCCCCTGACTTTGGCTTCTGAATCTCTGACCTACGATACCTGGACTGTGATTCGGTTTTGGCGCTTTGGACCCTCCTTGCTACCCAGCTACAGACCTTGGACTGCCCCTGGACTTCGCCTGGCCTGGCCCCAGCCTGTGACATCCTCCACTCTGAATCTCAGAGACTCAGAGCAGCTCACAATCTTCTTTACCTTCCTCTCCTACAACAGACACCTTGTGAGGTAGGTGGGGCTGAGAGAGTTCTCCCAGAAGCTGCCTTTTCAAGTATATCTCTGAGAGAGCTGTGGCTGACCCAAGGCCATTCCAGCAGCTGCAAGTGGAGGGGTGGAGAATCAAACCTGGTTCTCCCAGATAAGAGTCTACACACATAACCACTGCACCCAACTGGCTGTCTTACAGAGATGCTCACCATCCTTTATATTGGGGCTGTAAGCTGCGTTAAGCACTATCTTACATATTTTGGACAGCTCATTGAATTTAACTGGAGAGTTCCTATTAAGATTCATGCCCTGGATGGCGTCGCACCAAGATGGAATCTGCATTGTAAATCCTAAGGGCAGGATGTTCTCAGGTTCCATTGTATTTATTGGATTTATACCATCGATTGGACACGGAACAGCCCTCTTGGTAGCTCACAATTTGAAATCAATAGCAATGCTCAGGCACATAAACTGCAACCAATTAAAGAAAGTGAAAAACACCATAAAGCAAAATAAAGCTCAGCTGAATGATGAGGAGCTGCATAAAAAGACGAAGTTGCCATCTCTTGCTCCACAAAGCCTTGCGGAATAACAAAACGTGGACAGCTCTCCTATGTGCTTCAACAGAACAAGCCCGGTGGATTTCTCTTGGGAGAGCTGACATGAGGGAAGGTGAAGCCACAGAGAAGGCCCTGCTTTGATCAGCACCCAACCTGATCTGGATAATGACAGAATCTTAAGCAGAACCTTTATATGAAGATCTCAGGAGGCAGGTAAGAAGGTCCAAGTGGGAAAAGGTGCTCTCAGAGCTCTCATGCAAAGCTCAACCATCTAGGGGACTTCAAGGCCATGAGTGTACGTAAAAACATAAGGGCCTTGCTGGATCAGAAGAGTAGTCTATCTAGTCTAGCATCCTATTTCACACAGTGACCAACCAGTTCCTCTGGACATAGAGGCTGAGGTCTTCTTCTGATACTGTCTCCAGGTTCTGGGATTCAGAGGATTAGTGCCTCTGAATGTGGAGGTTCTCCTCAGACACCATGGCTAGTAGACATTGATAGACTTATCCTCCATGAATCTATCTAATCCCCCTTTAAAGCTGTTTATTCCTTTAACTATCACTACATCCTCTGGCAGTGAATCCCACATTTTAATTAGGGCTGGATCTAGAGGGGAGCTGGATCTAGAGGGGGGCAGAGGGGGGTGCTTGCCCCAGGCGCCGACGGAGGGGGGGGCGCCATATTGGGTATGGAGTCCATTGTATTATATGGGACCATAAGACCGAATGGCCCATAAGGGGGCGCCATTTTTAAATTTAACATGTAGATCCAGTTCTGATTTTAATCACCCTCTGTATAAAGTACTATTTCTTTTGTCATCTAAGCCAATAGGTCAATTCTGATGAAAATTCAGACGTGATGGAGAATAGCTCTAAGAATCACTGGCAATTCCTAGAGCTACCCTATGTCACTTCCCAGCTTCCTCTGGAACTGACGTCACAACAGCTGCAATGTCCCTGTCTCCAAAACTCCCTCTGGCTTTCTGATGCAGTGGCATGGTATATTCTGCAGATTGCTTCACTGCATCAAAATCCCAATGGAGAAAAGCCAACGTAAGGTTTTTGTCCACGCAAAAAGGGGCTTTAGTAATGGACTCTTAAGATTTCCAAGACATTTCTCAACCGCATTTGACTCTCCTGTGTGCATAGGCTTGGATGGCTATAACTCTGCTCAGTTAATCTTCACAAAATACCCCTTCCCCATACGGGAAAACAGCATATTTATATTTGTGTATTGTCACACATCTGCAGCCTTCCTGCTTTCTGAGACACAAGTCGCTGTTTGCCTGACTGGCGTGGTGTGTATTTTCAAGGAGGAGGAAGTCCTAACAGATTAATAAAAGGGAATTGTAAATCCAAAGCGTTTTCCAGTTTATTTGATTTCTCCCATCACAAAGCAGCAAGATATCCAAACGCTTAAGCTTCACTGGCTTTCCACCTACTGATTGCGCTCAGTCTCTCCCTCCCCACCGCACACGGCCAAGGATTATTCTAGTGGAATTACGGAGGGGGGGGGGGGAGCTTGGCTTTTGCAGAGAAAACAATTTCACAGAAGACTAAACTGCGTTAGGACAGGAAACAGAGATACAAAAGGCAGCCGAAAGGGAGTCCAATCTTTCTTGGGCTCTACAGAAAGAAGAGACAATTAGACTGAAGTGCAGTGCAGATGGGCACCCGGGGTATTCATTTTCCCTTCCAAAGGCCAGAAAGGCAAACATTTGGTGAGATGAACTGGCTTTCCTTGTCAGCTTAATTGCCAGGGCATTTTTGTCCTCTGCCTCTGATGCTCACTTGCTTTTTGACACCAGTCTGGGGAAATTGAGCAGATGTAGTGGAAGAATGAAGGACAGCTGCTGTCCAAAACACCACATGCAAATCCCAGTGGTGCAGAACAAAGTTTGAGTTCAGGGGAAACTTTCAGACCAACAAAGTTTTATTAAAGGTATGAGCTTTTGTGTGCATGCACAGTTCCTCAGATGCCTTGAATAAATCTTTGCTGGTCTTAAAGACACCACTGAACTTCTGCTACTTCAGACCAATCCAGCTACCTACCTGGAACTACCCAGTAATTTTGGACATTCCTAGGTGGTTACTGGGAGCCTCTCGTAGAGACAGACAGACAGACAGACATACAGACAGACAGGTGTGTGTGTGTGTGCTGTCAAGTCACAAGCAGCTTATGGCAACCCCATCAAGGGGCTTTCAAGGCAAGTGAGAAGCAGAGGTGATTTGCTATTGTCTGCCTCTGTGGAGAAGAAAAAGAAGATATTGGATTTATACCTGGCCCTTCACTTGGAGCCTCATAGTGGTTCACCATCTCCCACTCTTCTTCTCCCCACAACAGACACCCTGTGTTGCAGGTGGGGCTGAAAGAGCTCTGAAAGAACTGCTCTTGAGATAACAGCTCTGAGAGAATGATGACGGACCCGAGGTCACCCAGCTGGCTCCATGTGGAGGAGTGGGGAATCAAACCCTGTTATTCAGATTAGAGTCCGCTGTTCTTAACTGAATGCCAGAAATTGAACCTGGGATGCCACACAGTCATCGCCCTTCCCCATTCCCTGTGATTCCACCAAAATGAAGCCTATCCAATATCCCTTCTTGAAAGATGAAGGGAGTAATTAATAGAGAAGAAAGCTAACCTATCACCCCTCCAAATGAATGAATGGCTTACGTACTACACAGGTTAAAACGGATAAAAGGAAGTACTTCTTCACCCAAAGGGTGATTAACATGTAGAATTCACTGCCACAGGAGGTGCAGTTCTGGTCGTCGCACCTCAAAAAGGATATTATAGCATTGGAGAAAGTTCAGAAAAGGGCAAGTAGAATGATTAAAGGGCTGGAACACCTTCCCTATGAAGAAAGGTTGAAACGCTTAGGGCTCTTTAGCTTGGAGAAACGTCGACTGAGGGGTGACATGATAGAGGTTTACAAGATAATGCATGGGATGGAGAAAGTAGAGAAAGAAGTACTTTTCTCCCTTTCTCACAATACGAGAACTCGTGGGCATTCGATGAAATTGCTGAGCAGACAGGTTAAAACGGATAAAAGGAAGTACTTCTTCACCCAAAGGGTGATTAACATGTGGAATTCACTGCCACAGGAGGTGGTGGCGGCCACAAGCATGGCCACCTTCAAGAGGGGGTTAGATAAAAATATGGAGCAGAGGTCCATCAGTGGCTATTAGCCACAGTGTGTATGTGTGTGTGTGTGTATATATATATATATATATATATATATATATATATATATATATATTTGGCCGCTGTGTGACACAGAATGTTGGACTGGATGGGCCATTGGCCTGATCTAACATGGCTTCTCTTATGTTCTTATGTTCTTATGTGGTGGTGGCCACAAGTATGGCCACCTTCAAGAGGGGTTTAGATAGAAATATGGAGCACAGGTCCATCGGTGGCTATTAGCCACAGTGTATGTGTGTATATAAATTTTTTTGCCACTGTGTGACACAGAGTGTTGGACTTGATGGGCCATTGGCCTGATCCAACATGGCTTCTCTTATGTTCTTTATGTTCTCCAGATACCTGCCCTTTGGTGACGAGAAGGGCTTTTTTTGAACAGACATTGAAGAAGACATTGGATTTATATTCCGCCCTCCACTCAAGAGTCTCAGAGCGGCTCACAATCTCCTTTATCTCCCTCCCCCACAACAGACACCCTGTGAGGTGGTTGGGGCTGAGAGAACAGGAGCGCAGTGCCAGGGGGTGTGGCTTAATATGCAAATAAGTTCCTGCTGGGATTTTCTCACAAAAAGCCCTGTGCAAAACAATGGTGGGGGCATCAGGGGTGTGTGGCCTAATATGCAAATGAGTTCCTGCTGGGCTTTTCCCACAACCCCCCAGTGCAAAACAATGGTGGCTTCAGGGGGTGTGACCTAATATGCAAATGAAGTCTTGCTGGACTTTTCCTCCAAAATAAGTCCTGATGACCAGTTTAACATTAGCGGCTCTGCTTCCTCTCTGCCCCACTTGATTTCACTGGGATCCAACTCTCAAATTACAATTTCGAAACCGCAGGTCCATGTTTGTGTAAGGATGAGTGTACCAAGAATTAATAACTGTAGTAGCACCTTTTCTATCCTGGCATATGCATATGAGCATATAAAGCTGTGATTCAGACCTCTGGTTCAACTCAAGGTCCATGATGCATACTCAGACTGGCAACAGCTCTCCAGGGTCTCAGGCAAAGCACTTTCACATCACCTGATCTTTTCAACTGGAGACATCTGGGATTGAACCTGGGGCCTTCTGTGTGCCAAGCGCATGCTCTGCCACTGAGCCACTGCCTCCCCCTGCCCCCAACTATTCCCCTCGCAATAACACATTGCTCACGTTCAGGTTCTAAATCCTTTGCTGCCCAGTTCTGTTAGAAGTGGAATTTGAATTGAAATCTGCAATTTGGACCAGGCAGATTCCAGAACAGCTAGCCGAGTAAGCAACAAACCTGACAGCACTAGAACTGTTTTGAGGTTTCCCCCGTTGGAGCTTCTATCACCATCAGCCGATAAAATTCTATTTCTTCCTAATCTCCAATCTGGCAACTCCTCTCTCCCTGCCTCGGAAGGGCGATAGGCAGAATAAAACACTTTTAATGCTCTCTCCCTCATGTTTGGCTTTGAGACTAAGTGATCAATAGGTGGGACGTGTCCCCCCTACTACACATTCATGCACACACACACTCACCCAGCACATTATGCCTGTCTCCTCTCCCACAGATCTGCCTGGCTGGTGCTAGTAAAGAAAAGGTTGCACCGAGCTTCTCGCACGGTTATTCACCAGAGTGATTGATGGTGACTCCGCCGCAGGCGAGGAGAAGATTGCTTTCTGGCTCTGATTGATAAAGTCTCTCATGGGGCCTGAAACAGTCGGGGAAAGGGGGAAAATGGACCGTGTGATCTCCCCCCCTCCCCTTCACAGGGGCTGCTTGGTGATCAGGCCGCAATTCGAGAAAGCCCCTTTCTGTCCAGTCAGCCTTCCTGTTTGTGAGATTCCAGATTTGCAGTCAATGGAGGGAGCTACATATACCCGTCCCAGGGATCCCGGGGGAAATATTACAGGGACGGCGCAGAAGGGTTATTCAGTCTGAACAATGAACTGAGTTCCGTTCCGTGCTGACAACAGCCTCTGCTGCTTCTTTCAGCAAATTGCTTTGAGGCTTTCTGCTTTGGGGAGTCCAGAATAACAGACTCCATAGCCGTAACTGGTATGGCTAGAGATACCAGCCTCCAGGTGGGACCTGGGAATTCCCTGGAATTACAGTTCAGCTCCAGACGACAGAGATCAGTTCCCGTGGTGAAAATGAATGTTTTGGAGGGTGGACTCTATGACACTGTACCCCACTGAGGTCCCTGTCCTCCCCAGGCTCCATCCCCAAATCTCCCAAATTAATAGTGTACATGTTAATGGCGGCCCGTAGGACAATAGCTAAAAGTTGGAAATCTGTAGAATGATGAACATTAGTCTTGTTATACTGAGTTATGGCAGATAGCTATGGCTGAAGAATTAAGAAGTCAAACGGGAATAATCAAAGACAAAGATTTCTTTGAAATGTGGCATGACTCTATTTTATATGTAACTCAGAATAATACTCAAAGTATGCTTAAGCCCTTCCTTAGATGATGGGGAAAAAAATCAAGTAAGCCTCTCTCCATTCTTTAACTATATTTGTTTAAGGAGAAAGGAAGGAAGGAAGGAAGGAAGGAAGGAAGGAAGGAAGGAAGGAAGGAAGGAAGGAAGGAAGGAAGGGAGGAAGGAAGGGAGGAAGGGAGGGAGGAAGGGAGGAAGGGAGGAAGGAAGGAAGGAAGGAAGGAAGGAAGGAAGGAAGGAAGGAAGGAAGGAAGGAAGGAAGGAAGGAAGGAAGGAAGGAAGGAAGGAAAGTCCCTCTCTGTATATATATATTTCATCTCCAGACTACAGAGATCAGTTCCCACATGCCTTTTAAATGCCTTCTCTCCACTGTAAATAATGACGGATAGGGGCACCTTCTTTGGGGGTTCATAGAATTGGACCTCCTGGTCCAATGCTTTTGAAACTCGGAGGGTGTTTTGAGGAGAGGCACTGGATGCTATGCAGCAAATCTGGTGCCTCTACCTCAAGAAACACCCCCAGAGTCCCAGATAACTGTGGATCAATTCTCCATTATACTCTATGGGAATCGGTCTCCATAGGGAATAATGGAGTGCTCAGCAGACATCCCCCCCCGCACACACACTGCTTTCTGATGACCCTGAAGCGGGGGAGGGCCTCCAAACTGTGGGATCCCCTGCCCCCACCTGGGGATTGGCAACCCTAGAAGATCCACTCCTTGGCCCCTGCAACCTGTACCTCTACCTGTTGAAGAGAGGCAGTTGGCTACAAAAGACCATTTTTTCCCAGTAGTGGCATCTCACCTTTGAAATGCCCTGTCCCTTGAAGCTTCTCTCCCCACCCTCGTTCCCAGGTACCTACTCTATTGTCATTTATGGTGAGCCCCCAAACACTTCTTTTTACCCAGGTTTTTAATGGAGGGAAATCTATTGTTTTAAGCTGGTTTTATGGTCCAGCTGAGAAGTGTATTCTCATTATCATTTGAGGCTGCTGTGTGTTGTTGTTCTTTTGAGGCCCCTGGCTTGTGTTTATGACTTTTTAAAAATGTATTGCTCATTCTCATGTTGTGGTTTGTACGATTTTATTGCATTGCTTTTACTTTGTTAACTTCCTCAAGCATATACATTTCTAAATATAATGCATTTTCCGGTAATTTCCCCACTAATCCCAGTGGTTGTAATGATTCACCGCCACTTTTTAAATTCTCATGCTGTGATTCGCATTGATGGAGGTGGAGGGGGTGGAGGAGATGGATGAAGGATGGATTGAATGCACGTGACAAGCTACTTTCAATGACCCTCCCTCCATCACAAAGCTCACTGAGTGAACATAAGAGAAGCCATGTTGGATCAGGCCAACAGCCCTTCCAGTCCAACACTCTGTCACACAGTGGCAAAAAATTTTATATATACACACACACTGTGGCTAATAGCCACTGATGGACCTGTGCTCCATATTTTTATCTAAACCCCTCTTGAAGGTGGCTATACTTGAGGCTGCCACCACCTCCTGTGGCAGTGAATTCCACATGTTAATCACCCTTTGGATGAAGAAGTACTTCCTTTTGTCCGTTTTAACCTGTCTGCTCAGCAATTTCATCGAATGCCCATGAGTTCTTGTATTGTGAGAAAGGTAGAAAAGTACTTCTTTCTCTACTTTCTCCATCCCATGCATTATCTTGTAAACCTCTATCATGTCACCCTGCAGTCGACGTTTCTCCAAGCTAAAGAGTCCCAAGCGTTTCAACCTTTCTTCATAGGGAAAGTGCTCCAGCCCTTTAATCATTCTAGTTGCCCTTCTCTGGACTTTCTCCAATGCTATAATATCCTTTTTGAGGTGCGGCGACCAGAACTGCACACAGTACTCCAAATGAGACCGCACCATCGATTTATACAGGGGCATTATGATACTGGCTGATTTGTTTTCAATTCCCTTCCTAATAATTCCCAGCATGGCGTTTGCCTTTTTTATTGCAAACGCACACTGTCTTGACATTTTCAGTGAGTTATCTACCATGACCCCAAGATCTCTCTCTTGGTCAGTCTCTGCCAGTTCACACCCCATCAACTTGTATTTGTAGCAGGGATTCTTGGCCCCAATGTGCATTACTTTGCACTTGGCCACATTGAACCGCATCTGCCACGTTGACGCCCACTCACCCAGCCTCAACAGATCCCTTTGGAGTTCCTCACAATCCTCTCTGGTACTCACCACCCTGAACAATTTAGTGTCATCCGCAAACTTGGCCACTTCACTGCTCACTCCCAACTCTAAATCATTTATGAACAAGTTAAAGAGCATGGGACCCAGTACCGAGCCCTGCGGCACCCCACTGCTTACCCTCCTCCACTGCGAAGACTGCCCGTTTATACTCACTCTCTGCTTCCTATTACTCAGCCAGTTTTTGATCCACAAGAGGACCTGTCGTTTTACTCCTTGACTCTCAAGCTTTCTAAGGAGCCTTTGATGAAGAACTTTATCAAAAGCTTTCTGGAAGTCAAGGTAAACAACATCTATTGGGTCCCCTTTGTCCACATGCTTGTTCACCCCCTCAAAGAACTGTAACAGGTTAGTGAGGCAAGATCTTCCCTTACAGAACCCATGCTGAGTCTTCCTCAATAACTTGTGCTCATCAATGTGCCTACTCATTCTGTCCTTGATAATGGTTTCTACCAACTTTCCCGGTATTGAAGTCAGACTGACTGGCCTGTTATTTCCCGGATCTCCTCTGGAACCCTTTTTAAAGATGGGAGTGACATTTGCTACCTTCCAGTCCTCAGGAACAGAGGCAGATTTCAATGAAAGATTACAGATTTTTGTTAGAAGATCCACAAGTTCAACTTTGAGTTTTTTCAGAACTCTTGGATGTATGCCATCCGGACCCAGTGACTTATTAGTTTTTAATTTGTTTATCAGTTGTAGGACCTCCTCTTTTGTCACCTCAATCTGACTCAGGTCTTTCAACACCCCTTCCAAAATTAGTGGTTCTGGGGCAGGCAAAAAGTTCTCGTCTTCCGCAGTGAAGACAGAGGCAAAAAATTCATTTAGCTACTCAGCCATTTCCCTTTCCTCCTTCAGTAATCCTTTTACCCCATGGTCATCCAAGGGCCCCACTGCCTCCCTGGCTGGTTTCCTACTTCTAATATATTTGAAGAAATTTTTATTGTTGGTCTTTATGTTTTTTGCAGTATGCTCCTCATAGTCCCTTTTTGCCTGCCTGATCACAGTCTTGCATTTGATTTGCCACAGCCTGTGTTCCCTTTTACTAATCTCACTTGGACTGGTTTTCCACCGCTTAAAGGAGTCCTTCTTACCTTTTACAGCTTCCATTACTTTGTTTGTTAACCATGCAGGCCTTTTCTTATGCCTGTTTGTGCCTTTCCTAACTTGTGGCATGTATTTTATCTGAGCTTCTAGGATTATAGTTTTAAATAGTGTCCAAGCTTCCCCAAGGGTTTTGACCGTATGTACCTTTCCTTTCAGTTTCCTCCTCACATGCCTCCTCATCTCAGTGTATTTACCCCTTTTAAAGTTAAATGTGGTTGTGGCGGTCTTTTTGGACAACTCCCTATTTATACAAACGGTGAAATCAATAACATTATGGTCACTGCTCCCAAGCGGTACAATCACTTTTACATCTCTCACCAAGTCTTGGGCATTACTTAGGACCAAATCCAGAATCGCCCCACCCCTGGTAGGTTCTGAGACCATCTGCTCCATTGCACAGTCATTGAGAGTATCAAGAAACTCAATCTCTTTCTCTCGACCAGAACACATATTGACCCAATCAATCTGCGGGTAGCTAACATCACCTATTACGACACAGTTTTTACGTTTAGCAGCTATCTTTAAGCCTTCCATCAAATTATAATCGTCCTCTCTCTCTTTTGATTTGGTGGGCAATAACAAACTCCCATAGTTAAATTTCCTTTTGGGCCCTCTATTTCAACCCAAAGCATTTCTAAAAGTGAATCTAATTCTCTGACCTCAGTCTTACTGGACCGTATATCCTCTCTGACATACAGAGCCACCCCACCTCCAACCCTTCCCTCCCTATCCTTCCGATATAGCTTATATCCAGGAATCACTGTGTCCCACTGATTCTCCTCATTCCACCAAGTTTCTGAAATTCCCACAATGTCTATGTTTTCTCCCAACATTAAACATTCCAATTCACCAATTTTACTTCGAACACTTCTAGCATTTGCATACAAACATCTATAATTTCCCAGGCAAGCTAGGCCCACCACCTTCCTCCTGCCGCCTCGAGACTCTGGCAGACAGTCCATACTGTTTGTCACCTTCACAGTGGACAACTCTGGTCCGTTACCCAGTAGAAAAGTAACAGCCAACCCTTCATCCCTTTGAGACGAGTCCTCCCGAACCAGAGACATTTCATCTCCTGTCGGCTTTCCCCCAAGATTTAGTTTAAAAACTGCTCTGCCACCTTTTTGATTTTAAGCGCCAGCAGCCTGGTTCCATCCGGGGACAAGTGGAGACCGTCTCTTTTGTACAGCTCCCGCTTGTTCCAGAAAATATCCCAGTGCCTAACAAACTTAAACCCTTCCTCCTTACACCATCGTCTCATCCACACATTGAGACTTCTAATTTGTGCCTGTCTCTCCTGCCCTGCACGTGGAACAGGTAGCACCATCTATTTTTCTACAAAGCGCCCCCTGGATGGATGGATAGATAGATAGATAGATAGATAGATAGATGATAGATAGATAGATGATGGCTTTTTTGAGCAGGAACACAGTTCCAGCTGGCTTGGCGTCAAGGGGTGTGGCCTAATATGCAAATGAGTTCCTGCTGGGCTTTTTCTACCAAAAAAGCCATGTGTGAAACAACTGTGAATGTTTCTGCTCAAAAAAAGCCCTGATGATGTCACTTCCAAGTGACATCATCCAGCTGAGTGCATGAAGCATGCAGGGCAGAGGATTCTGGGAAGGACCTGGGAGCCCCCCGCTGGAGGCCGGTAGGACCTGACAACCTTTCACAGGATGTAGCAATGGCTGACAACTTGGAAGATTTTACAATTCATGGAGGATGGAGCTATGTATGGCTATAAGTCATGATGAGTATCTGCTCCCTCCAGTTTCAGAGGCAGTTGCTGGGAAGCATGGGTGCGAGGAAGAAGAAGAAGAACTGCAGATTTATACCCCGCCCTTCTCTCTGAATCAGAGACTCAGAGCGGCTTACAATCAACTTTATCTTCTTCCCCCACAACAGACACCCTGTGAGGTGGGTGGGGCTGAGAGGGCTCTCCCAGCAGCTGCCCTTTCAAGGACAGCCTCTGCCAGAGCTATGGCTAACCCAAGGCCATTCCAGCAGCTGTAAGTAGAGGAGTGGGGAATCAAACCTGGTTCTCCCAGATAAGAATCCACACACTTAACCACTACACCAAACTGGCTCTCAGGATGCAGTTGCAGTCCCCCCTGCTTGTGACATCCTAAATGCAGCTGGTTGGCCTCGGGGAGGTGGGGGGGGCGGGAATACAGCACTTGATGGGCCTTTGGTCTGATCCAGCACGGCCCTTCCTATGTTCTTACATTCTTGGCCAAAGGTTCCGAACGTTGCAGAGTGATAGAACAGGTGCAACCCAGAGTCTGAAACGATTAAAAATATATATAATTTGCCAACAAGAAGACTTGGGGGTTGCCAGCAGAGTCAGAAGTGTGGGAGAGAGCATGAATGCACCTGAATCCTATCGCTGGAACACTGAATATGACATGTATAAGTTGTGGCCGGGGGGGGGGGGACCTCAGACCTGCCTGCCTCCAAGAAGCGGGGTGAGGCAGAGGTAGTCGAAGCAAGCTGGCGTCACTTGACAGGTGAAAGGACTTGTTTACACGGATTCACTTTCTGTAGCTGAGACAAGAGCATGAATTAATGATTACGTGGGAGAGAGATAATGCCGGGGCTGAGTTTTTAGTGTATTTTCATGTATATTTCATAGGTCTTGTTTGCTTTTCTGATGCCTCCGACTCTTTAAGAATTCCCTATATCCCTTTTATTTGGATATACTTTCCTAAGCATCGTGCTCCTTATGACGGAGGACTGAATGGAGGGTCATCTCTTCTGTTGTCTGGCTCAAGTGAGCTTTGACGGGCTGTACGGCAAAGCCAGAAAAAAAAAATCAGTAACTGCCGAGTGTACAGTCTAAGTTTCAGGATCAGGATATCAAGTCAATGGAGCGACACAGCAGGAAAGCAACACAGCAGACGGAGACAGGGCAGCTGGAGAGCTCAGAGTGAGCCCAAAGCAATGAGCTGTTCAGACTGAAGAGCTAGGCTAGGATTCGCAGATTTATAGGACCAAATGGGATTCTATTGGTCCCGTTGTGTCACCTGACCCCTGCTGAGCTCACAGCCGTAACGCCATTCTCTGGTCATCACCACTGTGGGCTCTGAAGTGCAACAGAAAGCAAGTGCCGCAACGACCACAGTGGGTAGGGATGCCAGCTTTGAGTAGGGAAATCCTTGGAGATTTGGGGGACAACAGAGCCTGGGGGGTGAGGGAGCAGAGGCCCTCAGCAGGGTATAACACCATAGAGCAGGGGTGTCCAACTCATTTGCTATGAGGGCCAGATATGACATAAATGAGCCCTTGTTGGGCCAGGCCGGGCCGAGCTGTGTCATGTGTGTACCTATTTAAGGTTAGGTAGCAGAGATATAACTTTTTTAAAGGACACAGACAAACACGATTAAAGATTTTTTTTAAAAAAAAAATTAAAGTAAAGCATGCTTAAAACATTAACACTTGTTGGTCTTAAAGGTGCTTTCCTTGTATTTCTCCCGTGGGATCCAGGGAACTGGGCAAAGGAAGCTCTGGCTCTTTCCCTTCCTCCCCAGGGGACCAGGAGGGGAAAGAGACTCAACCAATGGAGAAAATGGAGGCTTTGCTCTGTAGCTCCTGAGCGAGCCTTGCGAAGCGATCTGAGATGCAGAAGGAAGCAAGAGAGAGGGAGAAGAAGCGGACAAGAGCCAGTTGCTTGGTGGCCTGATAGGAGCCCTCTGGGGGCTTGATTTGGCCCTTGGGCTGAATGTTTGACACCCCTGTCATAGAGTCTGGGTCGGCCTGAGATCAATTGTAAGAGCAGGAGATCTCCAGGTGTCCCCGGGAGGGTACAACAAACAAAAATGAGAAACGCAGAATTGCAACAACAAAAGCTACAGCCTCTGTGAGTACATAGTCTCCACACCAACTGATTATGATAGTTCAATAAAATTAGTTAAAACAATAACATATTATTCTATCTAATGGAACATATCAAGGCACAAAATCTGGCAACTTTAGAGGTAATTTCCTTGCTTCAGTCACCGAGCAGGAGAGAAATAAAAAACAAGTTAGATCTACCTGGATGATTGGACATAATTGGATGAAAATGCATGTGCAGAACGTTCTGGTAAAACCAACAATAAAAGTGTGCATGCTCAATTGTCTCTACCACACCCAACTGGCATGGGCAGAGGCGTTTCACATATACCTTTTGTTGTTAGTCTTCAAGGTGCTACTAAACACAAATTAAGTTCACATCGACAGGTGCGACACAATGATTTATTCTTTTACCTTCCCCGAACAGAATCCCCTTTAAAGTATCCTTGCTAAATAGATGTTGAGATGAATTTCTGGTCTGAGTAGAGTTTGTTTGTGGTTGGCCTGCCTTTCCCAGACAACATTAACAATCCCATTACCTTAGCTCAGAGAGTAATGGAGTGTTTGGAAAGTGTTTTAGTGTTGACTGCTTTGAGGTACCCGATTAAAGACATGCAGGAGATCAAAAAATACAGAGCAGTACATTACAGATGAGAACACATCATGGTAATCAATAAGAGCTTTCACCGAAACATCTCATAGCTGACGAACAGTTTACAGCAGGGGTCTCAAAATGGCGTTGAACTCGTGGGTGCTTAGGATTTATGAAAGAGGGCAGAAGGAGCTCCACTGCAACATGGCTGCTATGAGATGGGTAAACCAGTTGCCCAAAGCGCTGGAAAAACACCACACAAAAAGAATCTGGAAACAACACAATTACTTTTTTGTAGCATTTTATTAATGCATTCAGGCTCGCTGGTAATCCAGGGAAGAGGAGGTGCAAAAAGACTGAGGGAACTGAAAAACTGGACAACCTGCACACGCACCATGCTGTGTGCAAACTTGGGGGTGGCGGCGGTGGAAGGTAATTAGAGCATTTCTGATGCATCAAGTTCCCCTTCAGAAGCAAGAACGTGGAATTCAGAACTCCAAAATCTGTTGGTAAAAATGAATTAGAATAATTTTGAAAGAATTCCTAGGAACAGAAGTCTTTAAAACTTCCTCCCACTCAGGGAAGTGGGGGGCAGGAAATAAGTCAGTGTTTCCCAACCTGTGGGTCTGAACCTCAAAGTGAGTCATGGACCAGCCCTCCCTAATGTCTGCCTTAGTTCTTTCCATTGCTGGCATTTTTTCCCCTCACTGCATCTACATATTGATCAAATAAAACATATCCTGATGGTCACTTGAATGAGTTTCTTAGAATCTTGGGGGGAGGGGAGTTGGAAGGAGTCATAGAGAAAGAGACGGGTGTGTGTCAAAGACCAGAATGCAACCTCCATATGCAGTGTACGTCGGATGCCGCTTGCTTAGGGTTCACGATGGGGGCAGCCATACCCTCTGTGAGATGTTTGTTGATTTTCTCAAAAACATTTGGTGAGCCACTGTAGAAAATGGAATGTTGGACTAGATGGGTTCAAGTTCATAGTATCTTCTGGGAGAGCTCTCTCAGCCCCATCTACCTCTCAGGGTGTCTGTTGTGGGGGAGGAAGGTAAAAGAGATTATAAACTGCTCTGAGACTGAGATTTGGAGTGAAAGTTGGGGTATAAATCCAATATCACCACCTCCTCCTCCTCCTCCCATTCCTCACTGCATGTTGTTAGCCGCCCTGAGCCTGCCTTGGCAGGGAAGGGCGGGATATAAATAAAATGTGATGATGTAATGATAAATGTTGATCACGTAAAACATTTCCTGGTGGTCACTAGAATGAGTTTCTTAGGAAATTGGGGGGGGGGGAGGAGTAGAGAGAGCAGTGGAGAAGGAGAGGGTGGTCAAAGGCTGGGATGCAACCTTCAGATGCAAAGTAGGGTTGCCAATTCAAGAAATATCTGAGAACTTTGGGGGTGGAGCCTGGAAACTTTGGGGGTGGAACCAGAACGAAGGTTGTGTCAAACAAAATTGAACTCCAAAGGGAGTTCTGGCCATCACATTTAAAGGGACCGCACACCTTTTAAACGCCTTCTCTTCATTTGAAATAATGAAGAATAGCGGCACCTTGTTTGGGGGCTCATAGAATTGGACGCCCTGGTCCAGTCCTTTTGATATTTGGACGGTATTTTGAGGAGAGGTATCAGATGCTATGCTGCAAATTTGGTGCCTCTACCTCAAAAAACAGCCCCCTGAGCCCCAAAAACCCACAGATCAATTCTCCATTATACCCTATGGCAGGGGTGGCCAACGGTAGCTCTCCAGATGTTTTTTGCCTACAACTCCCATCAGCCCCAGCCATTGGCCATGCTGGCTGGGGCAGATGGGAGTTGTAGGCAAAAACATCTGGAGAGCTACTGCTGACCACCCCTGCCCTATGGGAATTGGTCTCCATAGGGAATAATGGAATGCCTGGCAGCCATTCCCCCGCCATCGCTTTCTGATGACTCCGAAGTGGAGGGAGGGCCTCTAAACCGGGGGATCCCCTGCCCCACCTGGGGATTGGCAACCCTAAATGCCCCCAAGTCACAACCGAGAGCAGGGCCATGGATGGGTCACTATACCAAAATAAATTTGGACTTCTGAGTCACCATAACAAAAAAGGTCAAGAACCTATGAAAGAAGAGACTCACTCCTTGACTTGCCCTGTCTGTAGCAAGTCTTCAGTTTGGCAACTGCTAACCACGTGGCACCCTTCGATATGAGATGGCAGCAGCCTTTGACTGACAACCAAGTAGGTGTCTGCCTTTCGGCCAGGCCTTAGGCAATGACCTCTTTTCTATGCATGGAACTCCTGCTCCATCATTGCTGGCTTGCTGGCTTTTCTTAGTCATCTGCATCGCAGCTGCCTTTGAGTAATTGCTTATTCAATAGTCCCAGCACCTCCCCCCCCCCCCGAAAAAAAAGAAAAAAAAAGAATGTGAATCAAATTGAAAATCTTTGCAAAGCATTGAACTCTGAAAGCAAACCAATCGCCAACAGCTTCATCATTATTAAAAGATCTGGAAATAAACAGCAGAAGGGTAATGAATGAAGGAGCCATTCTCTAAAATGGCCACCGATCATCTCCACTGGGGAGGAAGTGACAATTAAAAAAAAAAAAAAAGCATTGGGCCCCTAGGATGCCAGTCTCCAGGTAGGACCTGAAGAAGAAAAAGAAGAAGATATTGAATTTATACCCTGCTCTTCACTCTGAATCTCAGAGTGGCTCACAATCTCCTTTACCTTCCTCCCCCACAATAGACACCCTGTGAGGTTGGTGGGGCTGAGAGAGCTCTCACAGCAGCTGCCCTTTCAAGGGCAACCTCTGCCAGAGCTATGGCTGACTGACTCAAGGCCATTCCAGCAGCTGCAAGTGGAGGAGTGGGGAATCAAACCCGGTTCTCCCAGAGAAGAGTCCATGCACTTAACCACTACACCAAACTGGCTCTCACAAGGACAGCTCTGCCAGCGCTATGGCTGACCCAAGGCCATTCCAGCAGCTGCAAGTGGAGGAGTGGGAAATCAAACCCGGTTCTCCCAGATAAGAGTCCATGTACTTAACCACTACACCAAACTGGGTCTCACATGGACAACTCCTGCAAGAGCTATGGCTGACCCAAGGCTATTCCAGCAGCTGCAAGTGGAGGAGTGGGGAATCAAACCTGGTTCTCCCAGATAAGAGTCCACACATTTAAACACTACACCAAACTGGGGATCCCTTGGAATGACAGCTCATCTCCAGATGTCAGAGATAGTTCCCCTGGAGAAAATGGATGATTTGGAGGGCGAAGTCTGCAGCATTGTACCCCCACTGAGGTCCCCGTCCTCCCCAGGCTCCATCCTTATCACATCACCAGGAATTTCCCAACCTGGATCTGGCAACCCTATCTTCCATCCCTGGCCAATGGTGGGGAAGGGGATCTGGAAACTCTAGGGTGCAGGGAAAGAGAGACCGATTTTGCATTCACCTTACGCCGCTCTCGCGTTCATCTTCTCAGCGCGGCTTCCTTCCGATTTCCCACTATCTGCCCCGGGACTGCAGCAAGGATCGGCGTTTTCACGCAGCAAACAGAAACTGGGTTTTAGAGGTTTCTGCAAAAACACTGATCCTTGCTGCAGCCCTGGGGCAGATAGTGGGAAAACGGAAGGAAGCCTCGCTGAGAAGACAAACGTGAGAGCGGCGTAAGCTGAGTGCAAAATTGGTTAGAGAATCTCTGCACACTGGAAAGGGAAATTCCTGTTTCCAAAACGGGTAGCACTGGGCTCTAAAAAAAAAGAGCTAAGATTTCTTGCTGGTTCTTGCTTAGTCTTCTTCAGACTTTTCTTCTGTGGTTTGTATAATGCAGAGAGAGAGAGAGAGAGAGAGAGAGAGAGAGAGATGTGCCGGGAATGGCATGCTCACTCGCAGAGGAGGAAGATGGGGGGCTGACCTTTCAGCTCTTTTGTTTATACCAGCTGGCAAGTTTCTGACAAGGCAGCCTGCCCTTTTCCAAGAGCTGCTGGTACAGGTCAGGCAGGATGGAGAGATCAACTCTGCTCCCAAAGCATGATATGCTTCATTTAATGGAAGGGAGCGGGGAGGGAGACAGCAGAGGCTGGAGCTGAGCTGAATCTGGACAGAAACAATGTTCAAGCCAATTAGTTTATACCTAAGAATTCTAATTCATATTTTTAATTATTGTGTGTCCCCTCCAGTATTCCCAGTTATGGGCACTGTGTTATTTGGAATTGTTAACACTCTACATTGAACTATCTATCAAAACTTTTATATTCTGGCTTTTCTCTTGGTTCGACATGTGTTTATGCAATCATCAAACTACACAATCCATAATGAGGTGCAACTTTGAGCAAAACCACACAGCCAGTCTTCAAACTACATAACCTATGATGCTCAACATGGCAAAAAAAGAACGTATAAGGAGGGTATGAAGTTCCAACCTAGGATCAGCATAGCGGCAGTACATAAACACCTAGTTTCTTTAAATGAAACTAAGTCCTCAGGGCCAGATGAATTGCATCCAAGGGTTCTAAAAGAGCTTGTGGATGTAATTTCTGAGCCTCTGGCTATTATTTTTGAGAATTCTTGGAGAACAGAAGAGGTGCTGGAAGACTGAAGGCTGGCGAATGTTGTCCCCATCTTCAAGAAGGGGAAAAAAGATGATCCGGGTAACTACCGACCCATCAGCTTGATGTTTATACCTAGAAAAGTTTTAGAACAAATCATCAAACAGTCGGTCCTGGAACATTTAGAAAGAATGGATGTGATTACTAAGAGCCAGCATGGGTTTCTCAAGAACAAGTCATGTCAGACTAACCTGATCTCTTTTTTTGAGAAAGTGACTAACTTGCTGGATCAGGGGAATGCTCTAGACATCGTTTATCTTGATTTCAGTAAGGCTTTTGATAAGGTTGCACATACTATCCTGTCAAGTAGTTAAAATGTGGTTTGGATCCTGTTACTGTTAGGTGGATCTGTAACTAGTTGTGGATCTGTAACATACCCAAAGAGTGCTTGTGAATGGTTCCTCATCCTCTTGGAGAGGAGCGACAAGTGGAGTGTCTCAAGGATCTGTCCTGGGACCTGTTTTGTTCAACATCTTTATCAATGATTTGGATGAAGGAATAGAGGGAATGCTTATTGAATTTGCAGATGATACTAAATTGGGAGGGGTTGCAAACACAGAAGAAGATAGAAACAGGATACAGGATGACCTTGACAGGCTGGAAAACTGGGCTAAAATCAATAAAATGAATTTCAACAGGGATAAATGTAAAGTTCTGCATTTAGGTAGGAAAAATCCAATGCATGGTTATAGGATGGGGGAGTCTTAGCAGTAGTAAGTGCAAAACGGATCTAGGGGTCTTAGTTGATCATACACTGAACATGAGTCAACAGTGTGATGCGGTGGCTAAAAAGGCAAAAGCAAATTTTGGGCTGTGTTAACAGAAGTATAGTGTCCAGATCATGTGATGTGATGGTATTGCTTTACTTTGGTCTGGCAAGACCTCACCCGGAGTATTGTGTTCAGTTTTGGGCACCACATTTTAAGAAGGATATAGACAAACTGGAACGGGTCCAGAAAAGGGCGACGAAGATGGTGAGGGGTCTGGAGACCAAGCCCTATGAGGAAAGGTTGAAGGAGCTGGGGATGTTTAATAAAAGACAACTTCCCACAGCCTTTAAGAACAATTGACAACATAGGGAAAAGAAAAGGAAATATAATTTTCTGTAGAATTCACTACTTGAGAAGGGAAAATGACTTTGAAAATTGAATTCCACTTGATGATTTTCCACATACCTAACGGTGATGTGACCAAACAAGTGAAGAAAAAAAACGTATTTGTAATGTTGCATCTTCACAAACAATGTGTTCCAAGATCACATGAACCATGCTGCCATGCCCATTGTCTCTCAAGCTGAGCGCCTCAAGAGTACTATTTGTACAATAAGCAATATGTCAAGTGTGTTTTCCTCAGTACTGTTGTTAGGGTTGGGGAAGGTGGCCCCTGAGGAGGGCAAGGAGCTCCGCTGATCGGGTCCACCCTCTGAACCTGCCATTTTTCTCCAAGGGAACTGACCTCTGTCGTCTGGAGATCAGTCGCAATTTCGAGAGATCTCCCGGCCCTACCTTGAGACTGGCAATCCTATGGCTATGATCACACACGCTTGACTAAATAATGCACTTTCAAACCACTCTTAGTGCACTTTTCAACTGGATTTTGCCGGTTCACACAATCCAGTTAGAAAGTGGATTGAAAGTGCATTATCTAGTGCAGGCGTGGCCAACGGTAGCTCTCCAGATGTTTTTTTGCCTACAACTCCCATCAGCCCCAGCCATTAGCCATGCCTGTGGCCCCGTTGTAGGCAAAAAACATCTGGAGAGCTACCGTTGGCCAGCCCTGATCTAGTGTGTGTGCTTGTAGCCTCAAAACTAATTGAATTTGTGTGTGAACATCCAGCCGGGGCTCCGGGGACTGCACTGGCTGCCAATAATATACCGAGTTCGGTACAAGGTGCTGGTTATTACCTTTAAAGCCCTATATGGCCTAGGACCTGCCTACCTTAGGGACCGTCTCTCCCCACATGTTCCCCAGAGAGTGCTGAGATCGAGTTCTCAAAACCTGCTTGCAATCCCCGGGCCAAAGGAGGCCCGATTTAAGTCGACCAGAGACAGGGCCTTTTCAATCACAGCCCCTTGCTGGTGAAACCAGCTACCGGAAGAGGTGAGGGTCCAGCGGGACCTTGGGCAGTTCCGCAGGGCCTGTAAGATAGTCCTATTGTGGTTGGCATACAACTGATGGGTACTTGAAAATTTCGAATAGAAGGCTATAGTATGGTACTTTGGTAAATGGCTTTGTTTTACTGTTTTTACTGGTTTATTGTTTAAATGTTGTAAATCGATGTATTTGAAAACTAAATCCTATGTTAGAACTTTTGTGTTGTGAGCCGCCCTGAGCCGCTTTGGTGGGAAGGACGGGATATAAACTAAATGAAATGAAATTCATGACTATCATTGCAGGACTACAGGGAACCCCCCCCCCAAAAAAAACAACAACAACATTCTTTTACCTTTTATCTGTACCTCTCATCCATCACACTTACTTGGTCCAACACTTGCGTTTAGCTTTCACAGGTTATATTGTCTTGAGACCTACACATTCCTCCCGGAACGAAACAGCCTTTCCTCCCTTCCTCCTTTTCTTTGATTTTTTTTCCTCAAAAAAAAATTAATTTCTAAATAGGCTGATGTGCCTTCTGTTCATCCTCACTGCAGGATTAATGGACAAGATGGGGGGTTTTTTTGGTGGTTGGTTTATGTAAATTTCTGGCAGCCATGCAACAGTCATAATACTCTTTGATGCAATGAAATGCGGTTTGTAGTGAAATCTATTATAGTTCAAATATAAATTAATTATAATCCCTTCTGCTGTGGCAAACCTTCATGTATAATTAACATTTGCTGTAGGGGGAAAATAGGTAGGGGGGGGGGGAGGTGAGAGTCCTGCTCCGTAAGAACTCCAGGTTCTCAACGAGATCTCCAGGGAGCTGCTTTCCTCTCTGGTGATTCTGCCCTGTACCTGCTTCACAGCCCAGCAGGGCCAGCTGCTATAGTCCAAAACAGTCTCCAGCCTTAGGCTTGCCAGCCTCCAGGTGGGGCCTGGAGACCTCCCGCTTTTACAACTGATCTCCAGCTGGCAAAAACCAGCTCCCCTGGAAAAAATGGCCACTTTGAAGGGTGGACTCTAGGACATTGTGCCCTGCTGAGGCCTCTCCCCTCCCCAAACCCTGCCCTTTCCCGGATCCCTCCCCAAGGTGGTATTTCCCAACAATACCTGGAGATCGTACTCCATGGTGGTTTCTTGAGGCAGCACAAAGAGCACAAATTAGAAACCAGTCCAGGGAACGCACTTCTTGAACTGAAACAGTGGTGGCCATTCCCAGGGCATTCCACAGCACGAGGTCTTGCAGGGGTCCCCAACACGGTGTCTTAGGGCACCACAGCACTCACCAGCATCTTTCCTGGTGCTCACCAAGTGTTTTTAGAAGCTGGGGGGTGGGTGGGTTGCTCAGCAGGGCTGCTGATTGGTCACTGGAGATTTGATTGGCTGGGTGGATTTTTTAGAAAGTCACTTTGGCTGCAGCTGCCACAACAGCACAAGGAACTTCATTGTGTGACTGAAGGTAAGCCATGACAGCCATTTTGTGCTTGGTGCCACCTCTTGTTGCAGCCATTTTCTGGAAGCCATTTTGTGTCAAGTCCTCCATGCTCTTCAGTCTCTGTGCAAGGCCCTTAGGAGAACAGGATGCCATCCGTATGCTGATGACACTCAGTTCTATGGTTCTTTATCCAAACCACCTGGTGACATGGTAGACTCTCTGAACCAGCGTTTCAGTGCTGTAGCTGAATTCTATTTGTTTATTTATGCCCACTTTTCTGCCCTCATCAGGGCCCCCAAGGTGGCTAACAAATTAAAACATGCATAATGAAAAGCATATTCTACCAACTCCCCTTAGCTTGGAAAACGACATCTCTCAGCCTTGAGAACAGCTGGGAGCCCCCATTCTGACCCACCCCACCTTTCAAGTTACATAATGGAGCCCGGAATAGGGTTGCCATGGCTGACAACTGGTGGAAGATGGTGGGTGGTGGAGACTTACCTTTTCAGCTTCACATTGATGCCAGACGTTATTGTGCTGGGGTTACTTTCTAGCGTTCATCTTAAACTCTATGGTTTAAGTATAGTTTGGGGTGAATTCTAGAGCCTCGTCTAGCATGACGACATCACTTCCAGGCCATGTCGGAAGTGACATCATGGCATTGGGGTGAGGCCTGTTGCCCTCCCATTTCAACTGGCATATCCCCACTACCGCCCAGAAGAGCAGTGGCAGGCAGAACTGGCAGGGAGTGTCAGGTCTCCATCGCCAGGTGACGTCATGGGATGGAGCCAAGCAATGTCTCACTTAGAACCCATCAAGATCCATTCTGTTCTATGTCACTGTGTTTTGCACCCAGGGCTTTTTTTTTTGGTAGAAAAAAGCCCAGCAGGAACTTATTTGCATATTAGGCCGCACCCTCTGTCATCACCATTGTTTCACACAGGGCTTTTCTGTAGAAAAAGCCCAGCAGGAACTCTTTTGTGTATTAGGCCACACAGGGGTGGAATTCTAGCAGGAGCTCCTTTGCATGTTAGGCCACACACCCCTGATGTGGCCAATCCTCTAGGAGCTTACAAAAAAGAACCTTGTAAGCTCCTGGGGGATTGGCTACATCAGAGGATGTGGCCTAATATGCAAAGGCACTCCTGTTAGATTTCCACCCCTGAGGCCACACCCCTTGATGCCAAGCCAGCCGGAACTGTGTTCCTGTGCCTTCCTGCTCAAAAGAAGCCCAGCGTGCCCCTGTGGTACCCAGTGGTCATCTGCATACCTCCAAAAGGAAGACATGCCTCCTTCTTCTCCTCTGCCTCTCTGTCACCCATGATCCGAGGAGGAGAAAACTTCCTTCTCCCATTTTCTAATGAGAGCAAACTGTGGCTGGTAACGCATTTTATATAACATCTTTTTTTTTTTTTTTGCATGTTCTGCAAATTTTGCAGAAGAGGGGAAAAGGGTCTCTGAAATGAAAACTAGGGCATTTTTCAAAAAAACTCACAGGAAACTATTTAGTTGGTTAGGTCAGAGACAGGGTGGAATCCAAAGGCTCTTCATTATCTTTCTGCAGGAAGCAGCAGTTTGAGCTGCCGGCATCTCCTACGGCTGCCAAAGAACTGGCAAGGTGAGATTCAGAGCTGGTGAAGAACATGTATGAGCACAAGAAGGGGCTTTGTACTGCTGAGTCAGACTTTTGATCCAGCACAGCTTTCTCTGAACTGTACAAATTCGGAGGCAACGTACCCCTGAAAATCAGGAGCTGCAACAATCTCCGTTGCCTCTGCTTCCAGAGCATCTCTCCAGCCACTGAGGGGGGAAAGGATGCTGGACTAAATGGACCAATGGTCTGATCCAACAAGGAAGTGGCTCTCCAAGTTCTCAGGGCAAGGCTGAATCTTGAATCTTCTGCCTATACAGTAGATCAGGGGTGTAAAACATGCGGTACGGGGGCCAAATCAGGCCCCCGAGCAACTGTCATCTGTTTCCTTCTGCATAATAGCTTGCTTTGCCAGGCTTGCTCAATCGCACAGGAGCTACAGAGCACAGCCTATTATTATTATTATTACTATTATTATTATTATTATTATTATTATTATTATTATTATTATTATTATTATTATTATTATTATTATTATTATTATTATTATTATTATTTATTAATTAATTTATATTCTGCCCATTCCCCAAAGGGACTCAGGGCAGAGTACAACATGAAGGGTGGATCACAACATGAAAATACAGCTTCCTATGGAAGGTTCATGGTTTAATGGCAGAATATCTACTGCAGGGGTGTCGAACCCATTTGTTATGAGGGCCAGATCTGACATAAAGGAGACCTTGCTGGGCCGGGCCATTTCTGGCTGGGCCTTGTGTGTGCCTATTTAAGATTAGGTAGCAGAGATATAAACTTTATAAAGGACACATTATATTTTCTCCATTGGCTGAGGCTCCTTCCTTGTGGAGGAAGGGGAGGGGGGAGGAAGAGCTTGTTTTTCCAGGTTCTCTCAATTGCACAGCAGAGCTACTGAGCCAAACCTCTCTTCCTTCTATTGGCTGAGGCTCCTCCCCCGCCCCCTCCAGTCCCCTGGGGAAGGAAGGAAAGAACCACAGCTTCCTTTGCCCAGTTCCCTGGATCCCATGGGAGAAATACAAAGAAAACACCTTTAAGACCAACGAGTGCTAATGTTTTAAGCACGGTTTAAGTTGTTTAAAATAAATATATTTCATTGTGTTTGTCTGTGTCCTTTATAAAGTGTATATCTCTGCTACCTAATCTTAAATAGGTTCACACTCCTTATGTGTGAACAGCAAATGGGTAGCAGCGGTGGTGACTGCCTCTTCTTCTTGGAGTGTTCCCCACACGTGTGACCGCCAGTAAACCATTCAGGGCATTTGCCTGCTCTGAAGCCTATAGACTTATGTGTATTAGGGTTGCCAACCTCCAGGTGGGGCCTAGAGCTGTTCCAGAATTACAAAATCTCCAGCTCCCCTGGGGAAAAAAATAGCTGCTTTGGAGGATGAACTCTATGGCATTGTACCCCACTGAAGTCCCTCCCCTTCCTGAATCCCACCCTTCCCAGGCTCCACCCCCAAATTTCCAGGGATTTCCCAAGCTGGAGCTGGCAACTATACCTGTATCACTGAGACTTTCTGGAAACACCGCCCTGCAATTCCAGGTAATTTGATTGTCCCCTCTAGAGTGGGTTCTAACTCACTTAAGCTTCTGTCCTAGGGTTGCCAACCCCCAGGCGAGACCTGAAGAACTCCCAGAATTACAGCTTATCTCCAGACTGCAGAGGTCAGTTCCCCTGGAGAAAATGGCTGCTTTGGAGGGTGGCCTGTAGGACAGGGGTGGCCAAACTTACTTAATGTAAGAACCACATAGAGTAAACATTAGTTTTTTTGGGAGCTGCAAGACATGAATATCAGATGTTTGAGAGCCACAAGACAGGATGGAAGGAAGGAAGGAAGGAGGGAGAGAGGGAAGGAGGGAGGGATGAAAAAAGAAAGGAAGGAAGGGAGGGAGGGAGGAAATAGATGGAGGAGAGGGAGGTGGAAAGAAAGCAACTTCAACTTTAAATGCATTCTCCAAACTGCCAGCTGGCTTGGCAAAAATCATTTAAAGAGAGAAATGTTTCTCCAGGCCGGCTGACGGGTCAGTGGGGGCTTCAAGAGCCACACAATATGAGTGAAAGAGCCACATGAGGCTCGAGAGCCACAGTTTGGCCACCCCTCTCTAGACTTCAACCCTGAATCTCCAGGAATTTTCCAACCAGGAACCAGACAACCCTACATAATCAATTTGTTAATCTTTATTTGAGCTGCAGCAGAGTAACCCAGCTGGGATCTGTCCTGCCTATACCGTCATTCCTCTTCCCAATGAGCAGGGGAAGAAGGCTGAGTGCTCACTGCTGCCCGGCCTAATTCTGTTAGCCGATTAATTCCCACAGCCTGAGGCTTATTCTCCTCATTTCTTGACTGCCTCCATTACATAATGTCTCTTTTGGAAGTAAATTACAGCATGCTCTATGCCCAAGTCTGCCGGCTGAGTGATAAAGCGGGATTAAACATAAAATTCTGAGAGGCACCCGACAAAAGGGGCAAGATGCAAACGTGGGTTCAAAGCCAGGGCAGGGTTAGCGAGAGTCGGGTTCTGGGTCACATCTAATCGGGGCTAGGAACGTTGATGTTTGCTCCTCGCTTCCCCTCAGGGTGGCTGCCAGTTCTTATTTCTGCTGTATGAGTTGGGCCTAGGGAAATAAATCAGGCAAAGATCTTCCCATGGCTTGCTTTCCCTCCCAGGGGAACCTTGACATGTTGAACTTCTTTGTGGAAGGCCGCTCTGAAAGGCAGGCGAGAAAGCCGCTTGGGCAGTCGGCTCGACCACAGTTCATAGTAGCTGTCAACCCCCCAGGTGAGGCTGCCAGTTCTGGGTTGGGAAATACCTGGAGATTGAGGGGGAGGGGTAGAGCTAGGAGCCCTGTGGTGCAGAGTGGTAAGCTGCAGTACTGCAGGGGAGGGCCGGTGGCTCAGTGGTAGAGCATCTGCTTGGTAAGCAGAAGGTCCCAGGTTCAATCCCCGGCATCTCCAACTAAAAAGGGTCCAGGCCAATAGGCGTGAAAAACCTCAGCTTGAGACCCTGGAGAGCCGCTGTCAGTCTGAGTAGACAGTACTGACTTTGATGGACCGAGGGTCTGATTCAGTATAAGACAGCTTCATATGTTCATAGATATGTGCTGCAGTCCAAGCTCTGCTCACGACCTGAGTTCAATCCTGGCAGAAGCTAGATTCAGGTAGCAGGCTCAAGGTTGACTCTGCCTTCCATTCTTCTCAGGTCCGTAAAATGAGTATCCAGCTTGCTGAGGGTAAAGTGCAATGTTCCCTCTAAGCTGCGGAGTCTTGTGAGCAAAAATTCTACTTTGTGAGCTACTGGTACTAAAGTTGTGAGCTACTGCATCAATTATTGTGCTCTGGGGTCATCCTTCCTGCGCTAAGACGAAAAATGTGTGAGCTGGAGGCTAAAAATCTGTGAGCTAGCTCACACTAACTCAGAGGGAACACTGATAAAGTGTAGATGACTGGGGGAGGCAAGGGCAAACCACCCCGTAAAAAGTCTGCCATGAAAACGTCATGATGCGAAGTCACCCCAGAGTTGGAAACGACTGGTGCTTGCACAGGGGACTACCTTGACCTTTAGAGCCTGGAAAGAGTGGGGTTTGAGGAGAGGAGGGAGCTCCAAAGCAGCCCTTTGCCCCGGGGGGACTGATCTCTGTAGTCTGGATATTAGTCTGGATATTAGTTGTAATTCTAGAAGTTCCCCAGGCCTCACCTGGAGGCTAGCAATCAAACAAGAGAAATCACGGGCAGGAGAAATACCTAACAAACAATACTGTGATTAAACAACAATGCCACTGATTTACAAATATATTTGTCCCCCCAAATACACACACAAATATATATATTTGACCCCCCATACAGTATATATTAGGCTTCCCAATCCCCAGGTCTCAGAGGGGGATCCCCCGGTTTTACAGGCTTCCCCCCTCCCCCAGCCAGCCCCGCCCCCACAACCATCATGCACCTCCATAAACTATTCCCATAGGGAATGATGGGGAATTGATTCGCGGGTATCGGGGGCTCTGGGGGAGCTGTTTTTTGAGATATAGGCACCAAATTTTCAGTATAGCATCTAGTGCCTCTCCCCAAAATCCCTCCCAAGTTTTAAAAAGATTGGACTAGGGGGTCCAATTGTATGAACCCCCAAAGAAGGTGCCCCTATCCATTATTTCCTATGGAAGGAAGGCATTTAAAAAGATGTGCAGTCCCTTTAAATGTGATGGCCAGAACTCCCTTGAAGTTCAATTATGCTTGTCACACCCTTGCTTTTGGCTCCGCCCCCAATGTCTCCTGGCTCCACCCCCAAAGTCCCCAGATATTTCTTGAATTGGACTTGGCAACCCTAGTATACATATAGCCCAATCTCCATGCCTGAAAGACAGAAAATGCTTGTAGAAAAATCCTTGTAGGAAAATATACAAGTATTTTTGAAACCTGGAGGGTGTTTTGAGGAGAGGCACTGGATGCTATGTGGAAAATTCGGTGCCTCTATCTCAAAAAACAGCCCCCTCAGAGCCCTAGGTATCCACGGATCAATTTTCCCTTATACCCTATGGGGAATCAATCTCCGCAGGGAATAATGGAGTTCCCAGCAGAAATTTCCCTCCCCCTCCCCTGCTTTCTGATGGACCCTGAAGAGGGGGGAGGGCCTCCAAACCAGGGGATCCCCTGCCCCCAGCTGGGGATTGGCAACCCTATACTGGAGAGAACCGGCCAGGGCCTGCAAATCCATACAGCAGTGCTTTCCTCTTCCAGCAAATGCAGCCTTGTGCTGATGCTAAACAAGAGCGTCTCCAAGGTAAGCAGAAGGCTGCTGCTTGCGCCGTCAGCGAGAGGACACGTCTGCAGGATCCGACCCAGCTTTCCCGATTCCGTTTCATTCTTTTTTTATATATATCCATTTATATTTTTGTCAGCGGTTTCTGTTCTCCGCTTCTGTAGCTTCATTTGCATGGCGTACGAGCGTCACACGGCTTAGACACAACAGCGTACACCATTTATATGTATAATTCTGATTTATAGACAAACAATGTCGGAAAATGTGTGTGTTTTACTGGAAAAGTTTGGTGCGAGGAGAGGGGGAAAAAAATGGCATAAAACAAAGAGCCGGGGGCTTGATTCATAGCAGGGAGAAGCAAAACGCCGACAGGGACGCAGGGGGTGAGCAGCAGGGATGAGAGAACGAAACGCATTCCTGTCAACCACCCAGTCTGCCCCCCCCCACCAGCATCTGTTGCTGCAGAAAGTACAAAAAGTTGGCTTGCCAATCTCCAGGCGGCATCTGGAGATCTCCCAGAATGACAACTGATATCCAAAATACAAAGTTCAGCTCCCCTGGAGAAAATGGCTGCTTTGGAGGGTGGGGTTTATGGCATTATATGCTGCTGAGATCCCTCCCCTCCCCAAACCAAACCACAGCCTCTTCTGGCTCCCCCAAGGCTTTTTTTTTTGTAGCAGGAACTCCTTTGGATATTAGGCCGCACACCCCTGATGCAGCCAATCCTCCAAGAGCTTACTGGTAGGGTTGCCAGGTCCGACTCAAGAAATATCTGGGGACTTTTGGGGTGGAGCCAGGAGCAAGGGTGTGACAAGCTCAACTGAATGCCGAAGTGAGTTCTGGCCATCACACTTAAAGGGACCATGCTTCTTTTAAATGCCTGCCCTCTATTTGGAATAATAAAGGATAGGGGTGCCTTCTCTTTGGGCTCATAGAATCGGACCCCCTGGTCCAATCCCTTTGAAACTTGGAGGGTTTTTTGCGGAGAGGTGCCAGACATTATGCTGAAAATGTGGTTCCTTTACCTCAAAAAACAGTCCCCCAGAGCCCCAGATACCCACAAAACAATTCTCCGTTATACCCTATGGGAATCATTCTCCATAGGGAATAATTGAGTGCCCAGTAGACATTTCTGCTTTCTGATGACCCTGAAGTGGGGGGAGGGCCTCCGAACCAGGGGACCCCCTGCCTCCTACCTACAGGGCTCTTGTTCCAGGGCCTACTGTAAGCTCTTTGGGGGCATGGCCTAATATACAAAGGAGTTCCTGCTACGAAAATAGCCCTGGGCTCCACCCACAAATCTCCAGGAATTCCCCAACCTGGAGGTGGCAATTCTAGAAGTGAAATCTGACCCAAAGGAAATTGTGGCGGTTCCCCCCCCAAGCAAAATATCAGAAACATTAGTAAGGAAATGAGAGACTCTTAAACAACAAAGCTACAGTATTAAAATGGGGGAAGGATTCGTCTACTCCTATTTTCACATGTCAATGGAGTACCGGATCCGCTTCAAGGTATTTGTACTGACGTTTAAAGCCTTGTGTGGCCTGGGACTGGCATATCTGAGGAACCGCCTCTCCTCATAGGAGCCCCCGAGATCGTTATGTTCGGCCACCCAACATCTTCTGACCATCCCTGGCTCAAAGGACATCCGTCTTGCTTTGACCAGGGCCAGGATTTTTTTGGCCCTGGCCCCAACCTGGTGGAATCAGCTCCCTTTGGAAATTCAGGTCCTTCCGGCCAGTTTGGTGTAGTGGTTAAGTGTGCGGACTCTTATCTGGGAGAACCGGGTTTGATTCCCCACTCCTCCACTTGCACCTGCTAGCATGGCCTTGGGTCAGCCATAGCTCTGGCAGAGGTTGTCCTTGAAAGGCAGCTGCTGTGAGAGCCCTCTCCAGCCCCACCCACCTCACAGGGTGTCTGTTGTGGGGGAGGAAGGTAAAGGAGATTGTGAGCCGCTCTGAGATTCTTCGGAGTGGAGGGCGGGATATAAATCCAATATCTTCTTCTTCTTCTTACCATTCTGGAGGGCCTGTAAGACAGAGCTGTTCCGCCAGGCCTTTGGCTGAGGCGGGTGGGTGTCCTTATTTGGTTATACCATCTAACTGGCCTCCCAACACTGAATACCATCTGGAATGGAGGAAATCAGGCCAATACAGCTAGCATCTTCAGACACCTAAATGTAGCTGGCATCTTCGGTCTACCTTATCCACGCTGCCTTAACTTACATTAAATCTAAACTATTGGCTCAACTGTCAATTGTCTTAAACTTTTAATATGTTTTAATTGTTTAACTGTTTATCTATCGATGTATTGTTGGTTTTTAATGGTTTGATATGTTGGAATCCGCCCTGAGCCCTTATGGGAAAGGGCAGAATACAAACCCACATAAATAAATAAAGTTTGTTAGGGAGCGGTGTTTATCATTGTCCCTAAAGCAGACAGGGCACTATTTTGCAAATGTTTGGTGTCTAGGGCACAGGCGTGTTTTCCCCCATGGAAAGGAACATATGAGCACCTAACGCTACCTTAGACTGAATCAGACCCCTGGTCCATCAAAGTCAGAGTTGTCTACTCAGATTGGCAGGACCTCTCCGGAATCTCAAGCAGAAGTCTTTCACATCATCTGCCGGAACTGGAGATGCCGTGGATTGAACCGGGCACCTTCTCTGCCACTGAACCAAATGGGATTCATACTCCACCTTTGCCCTCCCAAAGTTACATAAATGAGCTACAGCTTTGTCGTGGTGAGCATGCTCAGACTGGGACCCTGGATGAAATCCACACTCACTCACAAACTGCCTTGGGAGACCATGGACTTTCTCTGCCAAACCTACCTCACAGAGGTATTGTGCAAATAAAATGGAGGAGAGAAGACCCTAGGCTTCCCAAATCCCCCGCCTGGGTGGGGGACCCCCGATTTGGAGCCTCCTCCTCCCCCCGCTCGCCAAAAATATGCAGAAAAATAGACAGCAAGAACTACAAAGATTAACGGGTTGTGAAGTTACCTCTAAGGTAAAATACCTAGGGGTAGAGATAACAATGAAAAATATTGATCTGTTTAGGAACAATTATGAAAAACTCTGGCGCAAAATAGAAGAAGATATGCTAAAGTGGAACAAGCTCAATTTGTCATTGTTGGGCAGAATAGCTGCAGTAAAAATGAATATCTTACCAAGGGTTATGTATTTATTTCAAACCATCCCCATTGTGAAAGATGTTAAGCAATTTGATAAATGGAGAAGAAAAATCTCGGAATTTGTGTGGGCTGGAAGGAAACCCAGAATTATGAAAGTCCTGATAGATGCAAAAGAGAGAGGTGGATTTCAATTACCAGATTTGAAACTGTATCATGAAGCAATTTGTTTAGTATGGTTGAAAGAATGGATAACGTTATTAAATAAAAAACTTCTAGTGCTAGAAGGCCATGGGAAAAAATTCGGCTGGCATGCCTATTTGTATTATGGGAAAAAGAAGATGGACGGTCTTTTCTCTCACCATTATATAAGGAGTAGCTTACTAAATGTGTGGATAAAGTATAAGAAATATGGCGATGAGAGAAGACCTTTGTGGATAGTGCCGGCGGAAGTGATAAAATTAACGGCCAAAACAGTTGAGGAAAAACAACTATCATACAACCAACTACTAAAAATACAAAGTGGGAAAATAGAAATGAAAACTGCAGAAGAATTGAACTATAAATATGATTGGTTTCAAATGCAACAAATAAAAAGTTTGATGGAGAATGATGTCAAAGCGGAAGGAATAAGGAAAGAGCAAACAGAAATGGAAAGAGTTCTGCTTGGAGATAATGAGAAATTAATTTCAAAAGTGTATAAATTACTTTTACAATGGACTACAGAAGATGAAGTAGTGAAATCTCAAGTGATAAAATGGGCAATTAATGTAAATAAAGAAATAAAGATGGAATCTTGGGAATATTTGTGGAAAAACTCTATGAAACTTGCAACATGTCATAGTATTAAAGAGAACTGTTTTAAGATGATGTATAGATGGTATATGACTCCAAAAAAATTAGCAAAGATGAACAATAAGATGCCAGATAGGTGTTGGAAATGTAAAAAACATGAAGGCTCTTTCTACCATATGTGGTGGACTTGTGAAAGAGCTAAAATGTTTTGGCAGATGATTCAACAAGAGATATCTAAGATCCTAGGATATGAATTTAAAAAAGAAGCAGAGACACTTCTGCTGGGATTACAAATGGAGAATTTTCCAAAAGAAGATAGAACTTTAATATGGTACTTGCTCTCAGCTGCTAGGACATTGTATGCGCAGTTGTGGAAGCAAGAAAAAATACCAGAAAAATGGGACTGGACCTTAAAAGTTATGTCATGGAGTGAAATGGATAAGCTAACAAGAAAATTAAGAGACTGTGATTTAGAACTCTTTAATCGGGAGTGGAAGAAATTCAGAAGATATGTAGAAAAAGAGTGGAAAATAAAAGGACACTGGACAATTTTTGAAGATTAAGACCTTTAAGACAAGAATATAACTTTTGAAGGGTTTTCTTTTTCTTTCTTAATCAATTTTTGTTTTTTCTTGATAGTTAAAGGTACCTTTAATATCTGTTTTCTAAAAAATAACACTGGCGGGGGTCAATTATTGGGGGTGGGGTGGGAGGAAAGTAAGATGTGGGGTAGAATGATGCTTTCATCTTAAGGTTTTTATAAGCTGTAGAAATAGTTCTACTACCATATGTTACTAATAAAATTGTTTATACACAAAAATCCGGAAAGCGGGGGGGGGGGGGAGGGAGAATGGCGGCCCTTCCCACCCAGCCTCAATCCCAGCAGCTTCTCCTTGCCCCTTCCCTTCCCACCGATCCCCGATGCTTCTTTTTGTCCCTTCCCTTCCCACCTGGATGGCAGCAGCTTCTCCTTGCCCTTCCCTTCCCACCCAGCCCCGATCGCAGCCGCTGTTCTTCTGCTTTCCCAGGCTGCTTCCCGTCCCCAGTCAGCTGGCTGGTGGGGGGAAGCCCCGCCCTGCCTCGCCTGCAAAGGACCATGTGCCTTTGCACCTCTGGAGGCTTGATTGAAAGGCTTCAATTTGGGATGGTGTGTCTGTGTTGCTGTGAAGAAGCTGGCAGCAACTCGTGAGTAGAGAGGCCAATCCCCTGCATCAGATTTGCCAGAAACGGTTGGGGGGGGGGAGAGGGAAAAGTCTTCATTATCATAGGGTATAATGGGGAATTGATCTGGAGGTTTCGGGGGCTCTGGGGGAGCTGTTTTTTGAGGTAAAGGCACCAAATTTTCAATATAGTATCTAGTGCCTCTCCCCAAAGTACCCCCCCCCCAAGTTTCAAAACGATTGGACCAGCGGGTCCAATTCTATGAGCCCCAAAAGAAGGTGCCCCTATCCATTATTTCCTATGGAAGGAAGACATTTTAAAAGGTGTGCTGTCCCTTTAAATGTGATGGCCAGAACTCTCTTGGAGTTCAATTATGCTTGTCACACCCTTGTTCCTGGCTCCGCCCCCAATGTCTCCTGGCTCCACCCCCAAAGTCTCCTGGCTCCACCCCCAAAGACCCTAGATATTTCTTGAATTGGACTTGGCAACCCTAGAAGACTCATATACTCCACTGTGAACTTCCTGGGGGAAGGGTGATAGATACTGTATAGGCTGACTCCAGGAACTTAGAACAAACATCTTTACATCCTGCTTCAGGGTAGCCCAGTTAATATTGCTTCTCAGCACCCTGGTGTCCCTTAACCGATCAGACAAGGCTCAAGGAGATCAGGTACCCTAGATGTCTCCAGAATTCTCCCATACTTGACCATTTGAACCGGGGCTTGCTGGGGGAAAGTGTAGATGACTGGGGAAGGCAATGGCAAACCACCCCGTAACAAGTCTGCTGTAAAAACATTGTGAAAGCAACGTCACCCCACAGTCTGAAACGACTGGTGCTTGCACAGGGGACTACATTTACCCTTTTTAAATGCCAGGACATCCTCTTTCAACTACACTGTGGCTTAAAAACAAACTAACAAACAAAAAACGTAGGAAATGTGTAATTGTGCAATACTATTGACTTGGCTACCACCTATGAAAGTTGGCTATGAAGTTCAGGGTGAGGTTTTGCACGCAGAACTTGGAAACAAGGCTACAGGCAGAAATGCTGTTGTTAATACATGCCCCTTGGTTTTCCTTAGTAGCAGAAAGTGCCATTAAGTCCCAAATGACTTATGGCTCTCATGGCATGAGATGAACAGAGGAGATTCATCAGTGCAGGCCTCTGCAAAGAAAACCCTGGACTTCCTTGGTGGTCTCCCATGCAAGTATTAACCAGGGCCAATCCTGCATAGCTTCCCAGATCTGACAAGATCAGGCCAGCCTGGGCCATCTAAGTCAGAGTGGTTGCCCTTTAGATTTGGGAAATCCATCAATTGCTGTCTAGGATTGCCAGGTCTGAGTCAGGATTCCTGGAGATTTCTGGGGGGGGGGGGGAGCAGAGTTGGGAGCAGAGAAGCACCTCAATGGGGCATAATGCTACAGAGTCTACCTTCTAGAGCAATCTCTATAGCCTGGAGGCCAATTGTAATTCTGGGAGATCCCCAGCTACCACCTGGAAACTGGCAACCCTGTCTCTACTTGATCTCTCACCGGGTGGAGCCAACCCTGCTCCCATAAGCAAAATGCAAATGAAAAGAATGTGGCACAGCGTGGCGAATTTGCAGGAGCACACTGTAAATATGGTAGCACATCAAAGTTCATTATCTTCCTTAAGATACCACTGCTTATATGTTGGCAGAGAATCATCCTTCATTTGCAGTTGGTTTGTGGCTCCACTCATGGTTCCATAGGTATGCTTCCCTTTCTGTAAAAGAAACATTGCCTTCACAGGGCTTTTTTTTTGTATCAGGAACTCCTTTGAATATTAGGCCACCCTCCCTCTCCTGCCTGATGTATCCAATCCTCCTGGACTTTACAGTAGGCCCTGTAATAACAGTCCTGTAAGCAGTTGGAGGATTGGCTACATCAGGGGTGCAAAGGAGTTCCTGCTACCCCCCAAAAGTTCTGGTCTTTCCAAATTGCTCAAATGCTTCCTTGTAGGTGCTGCAATTGGGAGGGAGCAGAAGCTGGAACAAGAGTCTGAGGCCTGGGATTGCTGCATTTTCCAAACACTTGGCATTTTATTGCTGGTAGCTGAGTGCATCTGCTGAACATCTGCTTTCATTTCCCCCATGCAATCTCCATCTCAAACTGTGACTTTTCTTTAAAGACCCCAAAGAGTCACTCCATAAAGCAAAGGCCTGACCTACTTTCATTTCATCAAAGCATTTCAGCCTCTCCTCCACGTCTCTCCTCTCCTCATCTCTTTTCTTTCCTTTCCTCTAAATTTTCACCCTTCTTCTGAATTGAAAGCTGGAGAGGAGCATGAACTTAACATTTCCAGTCGGGGGTGGTTCCCGAACGGAACCTTGAACTGAAGCAAGCCAAAAAATGCTCTGAACCGAACCAGCCAGTTCAGATCCTCCTTTCTCCCAGCCACAGGTGAAGGAGGGGGGGATCACCCGGGAAGGGCTAAATGACTGGCAGCCATTTAACCTGTCCATTTCGCAAAATGGAAGGGTTTTGTGGATGGTAGGCAGCCATTTAAATCAAAAAGCTGATGGTAGGATTGCCAAGTCCAATTCAAGAAATATCTGGGGACTTTGGGGGTGGAGCCAGGAGACTTTGGGGGTGGAGCCATAAGCAAAGTTGTGACAAGCACAACTGAACTCCAAAGAAAGTTCTGACCATCACATTTAAGGGGACCACATACCTTTTTAATGCCTTCCCTATATTAGAAATAATGAAGGATAGGGGAACCTTCTTTTGGGGTTCATAATATTGGATCCCCTGGTCCAATCTTTTTTAAACTTGGGGAGCATTTTGAGGAGACTCGTCAGATACTACACTGAAAATTTGGTACCTCTACCTTAAAAAACCACCCCTCAAAAAACCAGATACCCCAGGATTAATTCTCCATTATACCCTATGGTCCAGCAGACATATTCCTCCCCCCCTCCCCCGTTTTTGATGACCCTGAAGCTCTGGAGGGCCTCCAAACCGGGGCTCCCCTGCCACCACCTGGGGATTGGCACCTCTACTCACAAGTTGCTGAACTTTCAAGTTTTTCACAGCAACACAGGCAACCAAATGTTCAAGTTTGTTCAAGGGGAGGGACAGTGGCTCAGTGGTAGAGCATCTGCTTGGGAAGCAGAAGGTCCCAGGTTCAATCCCTGGCACTCCAAAAAAGGGTCCAGGCAAATAGGTGTGAAAAACCTCAGCTTGAGACCCTGGAGAGCCGCTGCCAGTCTAAGTAGACAATACTGACTTTGATGGACCAAAGGTCTGATTCAGTATAAGCCAGCTTCATATGTTCATATATGTTCAAGTTTACCTTCACACTATGCAAACAACCTCTGCAAGGATAGTGCATCAAATGGGGGGTCTGGGCTCCTTTCACAGCTATGTTGTTCTGCCTCCTCCCCCCACCCGCTCCCCTTCAGCCTTAAAGACTCAGACACATGATCCTAAGAGGAAGGCTTTCTCAAGTAGAGACTGAAGCCTCCGGAGGGGGAAAGGCACGTGATGGCTGTGGGGGCGGGGCTTCCCCCTGCCGGCCAGCTGACTGGGGGCGGGAAGGAGCCTGGGAAAGCAGAAGAACCCCCGCTGGGACCTGGGGATTGGCAAGTCTAGCTGATGGGTGGACCTGCCCTGCTGGTCATGGCCAGTGCGTGGGAGTAGGTGAGGTAGACAGCCACCTAGGGCGCCCCCTTGCCTACAGGGGTGCCGCTGGGTGCCCCTCCCCGCCACTTAGGGCTGCCATAGAGTTTTCCCTCCCAAATGTCTTGAGCATCTGGGAAAACCATAGAGTTTTCCCGGAAACACCTAGAGTGGTCCCGTTTTGATGTCATCACTTCCGCTATGGGAAGCTGGGGATTTGGCAACCCTATTGCCACACTCAGCTTCCCAGGTTGCAGGGGGGAAGCCCTGGTTAAAACAGGGGTCCAAAACTTTTTTTGAGTCTGTGGGCACCTTTAGGATTCCAACAAAATGGCTGCCACAAAATGCTCCAGGAGGTGGAGCTAGCCGCAAAATGCCTGCCACGGCTTGCCTTCACACCATGAAGATCCTTGTACTGTGGTGGCAGCTGCTGCCAATGAAACATTTTTAAAAACCTGCTCAACCAATCAAATCTTCAATGACCAATAGCCCCGGCTGGTCCTGCCCACTCCCTTACCACACTTGGTGGGCGCCAGGAAAAGTGCCAGCTGGTGCCATGGGGTATCCATGGGAACCATGTTAGGGACCTATGGGTTAATGTGTCAGACTAGGATCTGAACATATGAACATATGAAGCTGCCTTCTACTGAATCAGACCCTTGGTCCATCAAAGTCAGTATTGTCTTCTCAGACTGGCAGCGGCTCTCCAGGGTCTCAAGCTGAGGTTTTTCACATCTATTTGCCTGGACCCTTTTTTTTTTTGGAGATGCCAGGGATTGAACCTGGGACCTTCTGCTTCCCAAGCAGATGGGAAACCCAGGTTCAAATACCCACTCTTCCATGGGAGCGTGCTGTGCGATTTTAGGCCAGTCACACAGTCTCAGGAAACCTATTTAACAGGGTTGTTGTGAAGATAAAAAAGAGGAGAGGAGAATGGTGTAAGCCACTTTGGGTCCTTGTTGGAGGGAAAGGCGGCATATAAATAAATAAATATAATCTGGGACCAGTGCTCCCTCTAAGCTACAGAGTCTTGTAAGCTAAAATTCTACTTTGTGAGCTACTGGCATTAAAGTAGTGAGCTGTTGCATAAATTAGTGTGCTCTGGGGGTCATCCTTCCTAAGCTAAGAAAAAAATCTGTGCGTTAGCTCACACTAACTCAGCTTAGAGGGAACTCTGTCTGGGACCCCACTGGACTTGGGTTCGAAACCTCTCTGCCAATAAACCTCTCTGCCAATGCTAAAGAGCATCCTCAACCTCATCAGCACCATGCCCCGGGCGGTGTGAAGCCGGCTCGCTCCTCTTGCAAATTGTAGCAGCCACCGCCCCGGCTTCTTCCTTTGCAGTCGAGCAGTAATTGGAATTAAACGGAAGGCTTGCGATGAAAGCAAACATAGTAATGGAGTTAATTTTAGCAAACCGCTAATGAGCAATGGAGCAGTGCTCTACAATTTATTATTATTTTTTTATTATTTTTGGGGGGTACACTTATGGCCAGCTTCCTAATGCGCCTTTTTCTCGCTTTTATTGAAGTCATTAGCAACTTACCTGCTGTCTTTGTTTCAGAAAAGGTACTTATTCTGGACTCCCCTCTGTGGGGATCTGAAAGAACTTTGCCAATCAACAGTTCATTGAATGGCGTCTTCAGAAATCCGACGTCCTCGACTTTTCCCTCCAGAGGCGACCTTGAGCTATTTTAAAACGAGACGGATTGCTGAGCTATGATCCTGCTAGTCCCCTGATATCCTTTTCCCTCTTTTAATAGGGGGGGTAAAAGAAGAGCGTTTCATTACAGCAGGGGAAGCTGCGTTAAGCAGAGCTGCTCCTTCTTTGTGATACAGAGAAAAAAGAGAGAGTCGGCTCATGAATGGCTACCTCCCAACTGAAGACAGTAGGGGTCCCAACCTCCAGGTGGCACCTGGTAATCTCTCGCTATTACAGTTGAGAGCCAGTGTGGTGTAGCGGTTAAGTGCGGCGGACTCTAATCTGGAGATGTGGGCTTTGATTCCCCATTCTTCCTCCCCCTGAGGCCAGCTGGGTGGCCTTGGGCCACTCTCAGTTCTCTCAGAACTCTCTCAGCCTCACCTCCCTCACAAAGTGGAGAGGGGGAAGGAAGGTGATTGCAAGGTGCTTTGGGACTCATAGAATCATAGAGTTGGAAGGGACCTCCAGGGTCATCTAGTCCAACCCCCTGCACAATGCAGGGAACCCACAAATACCTACCCCAAATTAACAGGATCTTCATCGCTGTCAGATGGCCATCTAGCCTCTGTTTAAAAACTTCCAAGGAAGGAGAGCCCACCACCTCCTGAGGAAGCCTGATCCACTGAGGAATCGCTCTAACGGTCAGGAAGTTCTTCCTAATGTTGAGCTGGAAACTCTTTTGATTTAATTTCAACCCAATGGTTCCGGCTCTACCTCACAGAAAACAATTCCACACCATCCTGTATATGACAGCCCTTCAAGTACTTGAAGATGGTGATCATATCAGTTCTCAGCTGCCTCCTCTCCAGGCTAAACATCCCCAGCTCCTTCAGCCTTTCCTCATAGGTCTCCAGACTCCTCACCATCTTTGTCGCCCTCCTCTGGACCCGTTCCAGCTTGTCTATATCCTTCTTAAAATATGGTGCCCTTAGGCACTCCTTTTTACTTCTTCTACTCCTTAGGGTAGAGAAAAACCAGGTATAAAAACTCATTATTATTACAATTGCTCTGTCTCCAGACCACCAAGATTGGTCCCCTGGAGTAAATGTCTGCCTCAGAGGATGGATTCTAGGGCATTACATCCATCTAAGGTCCTTCCTCTTCCCAAACCCAGACATCCCCAGGCTCCACTCTAGGGTTTCCAGGTCTCCTTGCCCATCTGGTGGGGGGATTTGGGGGCATTCTGGGGGTGGGCAGGAATGTGGTGTGGGGAAGCAAGGTCAAAACTCTTGAGGCTCTTTAGCTTGGAGAAACATCGACTGAGAGGTGACATGATAGAGGTTTACAAGATTATGCATGGGATAGAGAAGCCAGAGAAAGAAGAACTTTTCTCTCTTTTTCACAATACAAGAACTCGTGGGCATTCAATGAAATTGCTGAGCAGTTGGGTTAGAACAGATAAAAGGACGTACTTCTTCACTCAAAGGGTGCTTAACACATGGAATTCTCTGTCACAGGAGGTGATGGTGACTACAAGCATAGACAGATTCAAGAGGGGATTGGATCAACATATGGAGCAGAGGTCCATCAGTGGCTATTAGCCACGGCATATTGATGGAACTCTCTGTCTGGGGCAGTGATGCTCTGTATTCTTGGTGCTTTGGTGGGGGGGACAACAGTGGGAGGGCTTCTAGTGTTCTGGCCCCACTGATGGAACTCCTGATGGTGTCTGGGGTTTTTTTGGCCACTGTGTGACACAGAGTGTTGGACTGGATGGGCCATTGACCTGACCCAACATGCCTTCTCTTATGTTCAGGTATTTGGGTGAAACTCTATGGCTTTTTCACCCTCAAAACCACAAAGTCTTCCCAAATACCAGAGCGTCCCCATGTGACATCCCAGGTGCTATGACATAATCCAGAAGTGGTGTCATTGTGTCAGGGATGTCGCACAGAGATATCTCTATTTGGGGTGCAGTTCCCCTGCTGGCTAGCTGGCCAATGGGAGATTGAACCCCCCCCCAAAAAAAAAAATGGAGAAGACCCCACTGGGACATGGGACTGTCAACTTTATTCCACCCCCACAAACCTCCAGGTATTGTCCAACCCAGAGGAGTATAACAACACCCAGTTGAGATGCTGCAGCACCTGTGAGTCACCTCCATGCTGAATAGGTCTTGTTCTTGTCGTCAATTAACCAACAAAAGAAGAAAAAAATCAAGGTGTTGAGTAAATCTGCCAGTTTGGTGTAGTGGTTGTGTACAGACTTTTATCTGGGAGAACCGGGTTTGATTCCCCACTCCTCCACTTGCACCTGTTGGAATGACGTTGGGTCAGCCATAGCTATTGCGAGGAAGTACTTCTTCACCCAAAGGGATAAAAGGAAGTACTTCTTCACCCAAAGGGTGATTAACATGTGGAATTCACTGCCACAGGAGGTGGTGGCGGCCACAAGCATAGCCACCTTCAAGAGGGGTTTAGATAAAAATATGGAGCAGAGGTCCATCAGTGGCTATTAGCCACAGTGTGTGTGTATGTATAAAAATTTTTTGCCACTGTGTGACACAGAGTGTTGGACTGGATGGGCCATTGGCCTGATCCAACATGGCTTCTCTTATGTTCTTATGCGAGGATTGTCCTTCAAAGGGCAGCTGCTGTGAGAGCCCTCTCAGCCCCACCCATCTCACAGGGTGTCTGTTGTGGGGGGAGAAGATATAGGAGATTGTAAGCCGCTCTCAGTCTCTCAGTTCAGAGAGAAGGGCGGGGTATAAATCTGCAGTCTTCTTCTTCTTCTCCTTCTTCTTCTTAATTTCACCTTGCGTAATGCTACGATAGATCCCCTGATGAAGCTGAAATGTGTCGGGATCAAGAAATAATAACAACAATAAAGGATTGGCTCAACACCTTGATTTCTTCTTCTTCTGCTACTGCTGGTGAGTTCCCTGACTTCTTCATGTCAGTTAATCAGGGCATTTGGGTGGGGTGGCTCTGTGACAGATCACGAGCTTTGCGTGCTAAAGATCCAGAGCTGCAGTTGTCAGTTCTGGGATTGGAAAATTCCTGGAGATTTGGGGGGTGGAACCTGAGAAGGGTGAGGTTGGGAAGGGGAAGGGGCCTCAGGGGAGTATAATCCCACCCTCCAAAGCAGCCATTTTCTCCTGGAGAATTGTAGCCTCTGGCATCAACATGTAAAGGACAGGTCGCAGGTACTGAAAAGAGCCTTTCTCTGCCCTGGAGTGCTGCTGCTAGTCAAAAGACTGAGCTCAATAGGCCAATAGTGTAGCTCAGGGAAAGGGCATTCCAGAACAGGAGGGGGTTGTAGCTCAGTGGAAGAGCACACATGCTTTCCATGCAGAAGACCTCAAGTTCAATCCCCATTAAAAAGATCTCCGGTAAGTAACTGCAGAGCATGATGAAGCCAGACGCACTGGTAATTACGCCACTCCCAACAGCTTCCCTCCAGGGCTTTTTTTGTAGCAGGAACTCCTTTGCATATTAAGCCCTGATGTAGCCAATCCTTCAAGTGCTAACAAGGCTCTTAGTACAAGCTCCAGGAGGATTGGCTACATCAGGGGTGTGTGGCCTAATATACAAAGGAGTTCCCGCTACAAAAAAGCCCTGGGCCACACACCCCTGATGTAGCCAATCCTCCAAGACAGACCCGTAGCCAGAAAATTCTGGTTGGGGGGGACCACGGAAAAAAAAATTGGATGGAGGGGCCCCCTCTAGCGGCCCCCACTCTCTCTGCTGCCACTTTTCTCTCCGTGGCTCTGGCGGCCCCCCTCCACGCGGCACCTCCCCCTCCCTCCCATCCACCCAGCCACCCACTCACCCACCAGGTGAAACTGTAAACAGCGGGCTCCTGGGGCTCTTGCAAAGTTTCCTCCCCACACCCATCACGTGATCAACTGGAAAAGCCACTCTGAAGCCGGCGGTATCTATGCCAGCTTTCCGGTGGGATCAGCAAGTTCAGCGCTGGGGCGGCCAGTGCTGAACTTGCTGATCATGCCAGAAAGCCAGGGTAGGAACTACCAGCTTTGGTGTGGATTTTCCAGCCGATCATGTGATGGGGGGGGCACCTTGCAAGAGCCCCAGGAGCCCGCTCTTTACAGTTTTGCCCAGTGGGTGGCTGGGTGGGAGGGAGAGGTGCCGAGTAGAGGGGGGCCGCCAGAGCCATGGGGAGAAAAGTGGTGGTGGAGAGAGCAGGGGCCGGGGAAAGGAGGGGTCATGAGGGTCCAAGGGGGGTTGGGTGGAGGGGCCGTGCCCCCCCCCCCTGTGGCTACGGGCCTGCTCCTAGAGCTTACAGGGCTCTTCTTACAGGGCCTACTGTAAGCTCGAGGAGGTTTGGCTACATCAGAGGAAACTTGACTTGAAACTAAACTTGACTTGACTACATCAGAGGGGTGTGGCCTAATATGCAAAGGAGTTCCTGCTACAAAAAAGCCCTGCTTCCCTCTATACCTGATTGGGGGCAGTGGTCTTGAGCCTAAGCTTCCAACCCAGCGCTACAGCTTTGCGCCACACTGGTTCTTGAGCATTAGCTCTTGTGAGTCTGAAATACACTGGCTGGGCTTCTTTGCCAGCAATCGAACCCCTGCCTAACAAGGCTGTCTCCCCCTCCAAGACATAGTAATAAAACAGCAGTTAAGTTCAAGGATGTTCCACCAGTTTCCATCCCTCTTCCCCACAGAGAGGTCAGGGAATGGGTTCAGGGTGAACTCAAAGGGCTGCTGCTAATGAGGGCAGATTTGTCTAGCTCTGCATGATGCATGACAAGAGGAGACAGTTCTGAAAAGGAAGGGAAGGGCTAAAGCGAGATGAAAACCTCCCTGGCCTCAGCTGCCTCTCCCCTTGCTTGGCAGGGACTGATGGGATGTCTGGGAAAACTAGAGATGCCCCAGAAGCCGGGTCAAGTTGCCTTGGCAGGGAAGTGCCTTTTTAGCAGAGACGGATGCCTCCAAGTCAGTTCCTTGGTGTCATCTCTTGTTCTTGCAAAATAGAGAACGGAGTGAATGGCTGGAGGTAGACCCTCAACCTACCATATCAAAGGTAGACCCTTCCAACCTTTGGGCAAATCGTTGAGTTGTTAGTGTGGCCGATTTATATATGCCATTAAATATATATATGCCGTTAAATGCCAACAATGCCCTTCAGTTCTCTACATAGGGCAAACAGGACAAACCCCGCACCAAAGGATAAATGGACACAAATCTGACATTCGGAATTACAGAACTGAGAAATCTGTGGGAGAACACTTTAACCTTCCAAAGCATTCAATGGGTGACCTCAAGATAGCTGTTTTACTGCAAAGGAACTTCAAGAACACAAGAGAGAAATTGCTGAATTACGAATTATTATGAAACTTGGAACAAACACCTCTCCAAGGACTGAACAGGGATATTAGGTTTTTTTATCTCATTAGATATGCTAAACCCACTCTCAGTGAGTATAGCTATACATCCACAGTATTCCAATGTATTTCTCGTTTATAATAGTGTATCAGAATACACTTGCCCAGCAAGAATAAGCTTGCTGGGGGGAAAGTGTAGATGACAGGGGAAGGCAATGGCAAACCACCCCGTAAAAAGTCTGCCGTGAAAACGTTGTGAAAGCAGCGTCACCCCAGAGTCAGAAATGACTGGTGCTTGCACAGGGGCCTACCTTTACCTTTATCAGAATAATGTTTTATATTGACATACTCAAATAAGGGATATTGGCTATTCATTTCATTACATATACCTAACCCATTTTCATTTTATGTATTCTTGTTTTCTAAAAGCAGACTAGAATGATGTTTATAATGTATAGATTGATGCTGATAAGTAAATTAGGTAGCCTACAACTAGGAAATACACGTCCTTCTGTGATTTGCAGAAACACCAATTGGCAGGGAACTTTATTACCTTTTATGGCTATTCAGACCAAATAGCCAAGCCACACTGTTTTATCATGTGACCACAGCCAGTTTGCACTCTTGCACAACAAAGTGCATGTATTTCAGCCCCCAATACCTGATCCCCTCGTCTGATGAAGTGTGCTTAGAGAGAACACGAAAGCTTACGTTCTCAATAAAACTTGGTTGGTCTTAAAGGTGAACTTGACTCCTGCTTTGTTCAGCCGATTTCTTCGTTATGGAATTCCTAGAGATTTGGGGGTGCAGCCTGGGGAGAGTTTAGGGTTGCCAGTTCAGACTAAAGGAATATCCGGGGACTTTTGGGGTGGAGCCAGGACCCACTCTTCCACATGCACTTGCTGATGTGACCTTGAGTCAGTAACAGGTTTTCGCAGTTTCTCAAGAGCAGTTTCTATCAGAGCTCTCTCACCCCCACCTACCTCACAAGGTGTCTGTTGTGGGAAGGGGAAGGAAAAGGAGATTGTAAGCTGCTCTGAGACTCCTTAGGGTAGTGAAAGGCAGGGTATAAATCCAATCTCTTCTTCTTCTTCTTTGGATCTCTATTGGGGAGAAAAGTGAGCTATAAGTCTCTAAATAAAGCATCAGATAATTCAAATCAGGTAGTTTGCTAGTGGATACTGAGTTGGATCTGTGTTAAACCCTGATGTGATTTTGCAATTAATATTGTTTATTTATTTACTTATAGGGTGATGGAAAATGCCATCAAGGCATAGCCAATTTAGGCCAACCTTGTACAGCTTTCAAGGCCAGAGACGTTCTGAGGTTGTTTGCTACTTCCTGCCCCTGCAGAGTGACCCTGGATTTTCATGGAGGTCTCCCATCCAAGTACTAACCTGGGCCTATCCTGCTAAGTTTACAAGATCTGATGAGATTGGGCTGGCCTGGGTGGGACTGCCAAGCTCCCCTTGGGGGCAGGGTTCCCCTGGTTTGGGGTCCCCCAACCCACCAGCATGGAGTGGGCCATCAGGGGGATCCCCACCCCCAACGAGCTCCATTGTCAAGTGATGTGTCCAGTGTGATGATGTCACTCAGAAGTGACATTGTCATGCGGGGACGCTCTATCATTTGGGGTAAAAACTCTATGGCACCATAGAGTTTTCAACCCAAATCCTAGAGCGTCTCTGGCATGACATGCCTGGTGCAATGACATCACTTCTCGGTGACATCATCATGCCGGGCATGCTCCATGTGCATGAGAGGACTCCTCCAATGCAGCCAAGGTAGGACATGGCAACCCTAGGCCTGGGCCATCTCAGTCAAGACAAGAGGTTCATAGTTGAGTTGCCATTGCCTGCCTCTGCATAGTGACCCTGAATTCCCTTGGTGGTCTCTCATTCAAGCACTAACCACGGCCAACCCTGCTTAGCTTCTGAGATCTGACCAGATCAGTCTAGCCTGGACTATCCAGGTCAGTGTATTGTATTTAGCACCATGAAGGTACAAGTGGCTTTATAGAGTAACTTCAATAAAAACCAGGTCAAAGCTCCAAGGAATTCACCGTCTGACTTTAGCAAAGAAATTGGAGGGATAAGATAGAATAGCAGAGCTGAAGAGATCACCAGAAGATGGACGGAGCTATCAATCGATACGCCGATTCTAATCAGCAACATGATAGCTGGTTGTAACAAAGACCAGCTCCTTCGCAAAGCTCTTCTGCTCTTCTCATTAGCATAAATATTGTTTTCCATTATTAGCAGGGCTGCACATTCAACAGATGCAAATTAATCTGTCATCTGAACAGATCTGTGAAAAGGGCAACTGTGAATTCAATTAACTAGGATCTATCCTGCTCTTCTTCCTAGCGAATGGAGAAGCTGATCCCTGTAGAGATATCCTGTGGGACACCGTTTCCCAGGACAAGAAGAGACCTTGTTGCTCTTTTTTGCGTGTCTCAGGGCTTATATAAAGAAACGAGATTTCTATCACCAATACAAGATGTGATGTGGTTAGCCAGCAAGATGTCATTTGGGTTAACACAAAGACAAAGGTTGTTGACAACAGAGGAGTCCATTTCCTTGGTGATAGAGTTTTATCCGGGAGAACCGGGTTTAATTCCCCACTCCTCCACCTACAGCTGCTGGAATGGTCTTGGGTCAGCCATAGCTCTCACAGAGCTGTCCTTGAAAGGGCAGCTTCTGGAAGAGCTTTCTCAGTCCCACCTACCTCTCAGGGTGTCTGTTGTGTGTGTGTGTGTGGGAGGGGAGGTAAAGGAGATTGTGACTGCTCTGAGATTCACCTTATAGGGTGGGATATAAATCCAATATCATCATCATCTTCTTCAATATCTTCCTTTCGGTCCTCAGCCACCCATCTTCCACATCTCTAAAATCTCTTTCTCAATTCCCTCTTTGGAGACAGCCCGTGAACAGCATTCAGGAGGACTATGTCACTTCAAAAAAGAAATGAACAATGACACGCGGAGCGGCAGAAGGTAAATGGATTTTAACTGGATAACGTGTCAGTTAAAGGCTAAATTATTTCCCTCCCTGTCACTTCCCTTTACTTTGTGGGACAGTATTATTGGCTGTTAATGACAGCTTACGAGACGAGCGATGTCTTCAGCGCTCGGGCGTGGCAATTACCTCTGCTTGTGGGGAGGGAACAAGGAAACGGGGATCCACACAGCCCCGTAGCTAGGGGCCATGGGGGGAGGGGGCCATGGGGGTGAGAGCAGGGAGCTGGAGAGGCTGAGGCCACCCCTCTTCCTCCCCCCTTTGTGGTTTGAGCCAGGCAATAAGTTGATTGGGCCACCCTTTAAATGGCGCTGGACAGGCAGTGGCTGCTCTTGGGTACCCTCCTGTACAATTAAATTGCACTGGAGTGGGAGGGAGATGAGCAGCCCTGGGATGGGGGGTGAGGCCCCCCACAAAAAAACCTGTCAGGGGGTTAGGCCCTGTGGGCCCCTGGTTAGCTATGGGTCTGGACCCAAAGCAGTTGATTTTCAGCCCCCTCCCCTCAAAAAAAAACTATTTTGGGCTCCAGGATTCTCAAAAACAATTAGAACCAGCAGCTCTGGGTAGGAAAATACTTGGAGATTTTGGGGGTGGAGCCTGAGGAGCGGGGCTAGAGGTGCTGGATATTGTAACTCTGCCTGCAAGGGGATCCGAGAAGGAAAGGTTTAAGAGAATTCAGTTTGGTGTAGTGGTTAAGTGAGCCAGTTTGATGTAATGGTTAAGTGTGCGAACTCTTATCTGGGAGAACTGGGTTTGATTTCCCTGTTCCTCCACTTGCACCTGCAGGAATGGCCTTGGGTCAGCCATAGCTCTGGCGGAGCTGTCCTTGAAAGGGCAGCTTCTGGGAAAGCTCTCTCAGCCCAACCCATCTCATAGGGTGTCTGTTGTGGGGGAGGATGATAAAGGAGATGGTGAGCTGCTGAGACTCTGAGATTCGGAGTGGAGGGTGGGATATAAATCCAATATCATCATCATCTTCTTCTTCTTCTTCTCTCTCATTTAGGTGCACTTGAGAGTTGGCCTCACCCTCTCATCAGTTAGATGTTGAGTCTCTTTGGCCCTTGTTTGCCTTTCTGTTTTTTTCATATTATATAGGACCTTTCCTCTTCTCTCTCTTACCTGGACTTGGAGCTAAAGCGAGTTAACCTTTCTGAAGTTAATTTGTTCGTGATAAATTAAATGTAGCTACATGAATGTGTCATGTAAGATGTGTTCCTACTTTTGTAACTAACATTTCTTTCTCGTTACCACTGGAGTCAGATCTTTGTCTTCACAACAACCCTGTGAGGTAGATGAATCTGAATGAGAGTTACAGGTGCCAGCTGACAACTGGTAGGAATAGCAGGGTGAAAGAACAGTGTCGCATAACTCCACAACATCACTTCCTGCCCCAAAACAGCAATGATGACACCATGTCATGCAGTGCTCTAGGAATCCCTCCCCATCTCTGTGGTTTTTAGCTGTATGTCTCCACTCTCCCCAAACCCCAGCTATCATTCTGTTTTGTTCACCTCACAGAGTGGTTGTGAGAATAAAGAGGGAAAGAAAGAGTCTTGTCAGCACCCGAAGCTCCTCCAGGAAGGGTGAGATAAAGTCCTTTAAATCGATGTAAAGAATAAACACTAACTTGCAAAAATTTGGCAGGGGATATTATCAACATTTCACACATGTAACCAAGCCTCATTTTGGGCGGGAGCTCACAGGAGCAGAGCTCCAGAACATCTAAATTTTGTTGTGCTCTTTCTTTCTTTCTCTCCCCCACACCCCAAATACTTGCTTCTGGCTTCCATTGTTCAAACCTCCTGTGAAAACTTTGCTGAACTCTAAGATTTGACAAACTTTCTAATATTTCCCCCCACCAGAAACAGGGAAATGACCACACCATATAAAGCAGACAGATGGAAATCTTCATCATGTCATTGTGGCCACATAGGAGAAAGTAATTTAAAAAGTAAGGTTTTATTATGACAATTATAATTCAAGAAGCATTTTAAGGTAGATGCTGAGCTGACATAATTTAGTACACCTTCTGGTGATGCAAATGAGTTTTGCAAATGAGTTGTGCTAATGAGCTCCGGCACCTCTGTTTCTACAAAACGACCCCTGGGTGTAACCATTACAACTGTGTCGTGGTGGGAAATAAGTGGAGGTCATTGTGGGTGGGCAACGTGACAAAAAGGGTTTTGAAGATAAAGAATAGAAAGAAAGAGAGCTCAGGAGAAAAAAAACGGTAAAGAAAGAATCTTTCCTTATTGGCTGAAGACGATAGTGAATTTGGAGGTATGGAATTGGTTATTTGGCTTCTCTGTGACAGGCTGGTTTGGTTAGTATGATTGATGGGAAGTGTTAAAATTCTAGGGCCATTTACTGTGCGACCTGATGCAAGCAGCACTCCTTGTGATGTTTCTACACAAAATTTCAAAAATATAAGATCAGCTCGGAGCCCAGTGACAACAGCCGCAAACGGTGTCTGCTTAAAGCCCAGTTAATACAATTAAATGCTAATGTAGCAATTATTTATGCTGCAATAAATCTGCTAATTTTCCAGGTGCCATAAAACGCCTCTTTGTTTATAAGGAAAGAGAGCAGTTGTAACGCCCATTAAAATATATTCTGCCATGGAGTTATGATTCCTTAAAGTGAATTAATGAGTGCTAGATGTTTAATGTTAAATAAATTAAAAAAAGAAAAGAAAATTACGTTCCGCAAAACTGTAGGCTATGTTCCATGAACTCAAATCAAGTGGTTTAAGAAGATAATTTTTTTTCTCCATCTCTTCGAATGTTAGAATTTGAGGGCTTCCAGTGAAGCTGATAGGCAGTGGCTTCAGGACAGACAAAAGGAAATACTCCTTTACACAAAATTTGGATTACTGCTAGATATTGTGATGAAGGCCATAGTCCTAGACAGCATTAAAAGGGGATTAGACAGATTTATAGAGGAGAGGTCTGTCACTCAGGGTCTACTAGCCATGGCGACTGAGGGGAATTTACACATTCAGAGACACATCCTGAATCCCAGAGTCAGGAGGCAACATCAGGGGAAGGTAGAGTTGCCAAGTCCCCTGCAGCCTCTGGCGGGGGACTTGCAAGTGATGTCATCACACCGGAGACGTTGTGCGCTGGCCGCTATAGGAGCTTCTGGAAAAATGCTATGGTTTTTCCGGGTGCTCTAGCAATTTGGGAGGGAAAACTCTATGGTACCTCTTGTACTGGGGCCATGTGATGTCGCTGCCAGGTGACACTCTTAGGTTGCCATCCTTAGCCTCTCACAGAGGCTAGTGTAAATTCCTAAAGGTAAAAGGTAGTCCCCTATGCAAGCACCAAGTCATTACTGACCCATGGGGCGATGTCACCTCACAACGTTTTCTTGGCAGACATTTTTTGTTACGCGGTGGTTTGCCATGGCCTTCCCCAGTCATCTACACTTTACCCCCAGCAAGCTAAGTACTCATTTTACCAACCTTGGAAGGATGGAAGGCTGAGTCAACCTTAAGCTGAGTTGACCTTGAACCCAGCTTCCGCCGGGATCGAACTCAGGTCATGAGTAGACCTTGGACTGCACTACTGCAGCTTACCACTCTGTGCCACGGGGTTCCTTAGCAGAAATTCCTATAGTATCACTATATGGAGGTTATTTCCCCCCCTGCTTCTCAGTTCCTTGAAGGTGGGAAATTGGGGCTAAGGGCGGGTAAATCCAGAGCCCTATAAGCTCTTCTTATAGTGCCTATTGTAAGCTCCAGGAGGATTGGCTACATCAGGGGGCATGGCCTAATATGCAAAGGAGTTCCTGATACAAAAAAGCCCTGGATTTACCTGCCCTTAGCCCCAATTTTCCACCTTCAAGGAAAAGGTGGGAGGCCTAGGCCTCATGTCGATTCCAGTTCTGTTCTTTGCATACACCTGAGTTTTAAGATTTGCTTAAAATAGCCACATAGATTCATCTTCACTCGTTCCAGTAGAGACGCTGCAAGAGAAAACGATTCTTAACAATTGTGCAGGCAATTAGGATGTAACTGAACTTTGGCAAACCGAACCACAAATGAATATAACAGCCTGCGTCAACACCCCCCCCCCTTCTCTTGCTGTCGATATGATAATTGTGTCTAATTTCTTAATTTTCATGCCAGCCTTGCAAGCACCCCCCTGCTAATGAGATGCAAATTTGTGTTGCCGGTTTGTGGATGTGTTTAATTGCAGGGTAGCTAATCTGTGATTGGCCAGAATGTTACCGTTTAATTGATTGATTTTATTAAATGGTTCCTCCTGGGACCCATTAGTGAAATTTGGCCCTGGGCTTTGACCCGGGGAGTGAACAGATACTGCCAAAGTAGATGGCCTGTTTCTCCGATGTTAATTCACCAATTCAAACACGACCAGACAAAGGTGTGCTTGTGCAGCGCTTTTTTTTTTTTTTGTAGAAAATCTCCAGGTATTTCCCAATTCAGAGCTGGCAACCCACATACCAGGACAACCATGGGCATCACTTTGGGGATTCCTGGTAGATAAATATATTGTCATTGTTCTCAAAAAAGAAAATGAGAGCAACGAAATGAGGTGCTCTTCCACAAACATACCAACGCATCAACACCCACAAAAGGACATATACATAAACCATTTAAATGCATCTAAAAACAAATAACCATTCATAACCCTCCATTTAGCCTAACCACGGCACTTGGATAGAAGCTGCCCTTGAATCTATTTGTCTTAGCCTTCAACACTCTATATCGCCTACCTGACGGTAAGATCTCAAATAGCAAGTGGCCCGGATGTGAAGGGTCCCTTAAGATCATTTGTATCTTCCTTTTACATCCCATATCATACAGATCCACCAATGAGGGGAGAGAACATCCACAAATCTTCTGTGCTCTCACCATCACTGGTATAGAGAGTGGTAGGGTTGCCAGCCTTCACTGGAGGCTGGGGATTCCCTGCCCCTGGGCCTTGCCCCCAGCCACCAATCAGAAGGCCGACAAAGGGATTTAATAGGAGCAGGAGGAAGGCCCATGCTATGTGACCAGCAGCATGGCAACCAGCCTAAGAAGAACCACAGTCTGGACAGTACAAGCAAAAATGGTATACTGTGCAGCCCCTCTTAATGTCTTCAAGATAAACAATATCTCATACGTACTTTTATGAAAACTTTCTACATCTGAGAATGAAACGTCTGGAAGAAAAACTTTCTCCAGTAGAACACGGCACTCGAGCCTGAAAGATTCTACAAACCCTAATGATGATGCCAGCTGTGAAACCTGAAATCTTTCTATATCTATTTATAATATAGCGGGTTCAATGCAGGGAAGAGACGAGGTAGTGGTGATCATAGCTCCTTTAGTAGGTACAGCTTAATGTAGGGCTGCGCTAAAGACTGGAAAACCGGGCGAATGGGGCCCACTATATACACAACCAAGTTCCCGCACAAGTGCGCCGCTGGATCATTCAAACCTAGGGTTGCCAAGTCCAATTCAAGAAATATCTGGGGACTTTGGGGGTGGAGCCAGGAGACATTGGGGATGGAGCCAGGAGCAAGGTTGGGACAAACATAATTGAACTCCACAGGGAGTTCTGGCCATCACATTTAAAGGGACCGTGCACCTTTTAAATGCCTTCCTTTCGTAGGAAATAATGAAGGATAGGGGCACCTTCTTTTGGGGCTCATAGAATTGGACCCCCTTATCCAATCTTTCTGAAACTTGGAGGGTATTTTGGGGAGAGGCGTTGGATGCTATGCTGAAAATCTGGTGCCTCTGCCTCAAACCACAGCGCCCCCAGAGCCCCAGATACCCGCAGATCAATTCTCCATTATTTTCTATGGGAATAAGTCTCCATAAGGAATAATAGAGTTCCCAGCAGGTATTTCCCTCCCCTCCCCCTGCTTTCTGATGACCCTGAAGCGGGGGGGGGGGAGGGCCTCCAAACTGGGGGATCCCCTGCCCCCACCTGGAGATTGGCAACCCTATTCAAACCAGCAGGGGGGCAGTGTTTGGAGCAGGGCGGCAGGGATTTGGATCCTACTGCCCATTGTCCCTGCATCCCCAAGCTCAAACCAAAAGGCTCCAATGAGCCAGGCAGGAACACCAATACAATATGACAGCATTAGTTACTATACACAACACTATTAATAAGCAATAAACACAGGGGTGGAATTCTAGCAGGAGCTCTTTTGCATATTAGGCCACACACCCCTGATGTAGCCAATCCTCCAAGAGCTTACAAAAAAGAGCCCCCAAGAGCCTTACAAAAAAGCTCCAGGAGGATTGGCTACATTAGGGGTGTGTGTGGCCTAATATGCAAAAGAGCTCCTGCTAGAATTCCACCCCTGAATAAACATAATTTAAAAAGTGCTCCATATTATCAAATGGGAATTGAAGAATACGGTTCCAATCACATAGTCAATGGTCAATGAAATACAAATGGGTTAAGTCCTGTGGTCACTGAATTTATCCTATTCAGTGATATATGGAATTTATCATACGGAGCACTGTTTTTTATTATGTTTATTGCTTATCAATAGATATATTTTTGATGAAAGTACATATGAGATATTGCTTATATTGAATACATTGAGAAGTGTTGCACAGTTTACCAGTTTTACTGGCAACTTGCCGATATCCCTTCCAGCATGTACTGGAAGTGATGTCATCACATTGGCAAAAGTCTGGGTGAAGCCCTGGTATTTGGGCAAAAATGTTGTTGTAGAAGTCATTTTTACTATAGAGTTTTTGCTCAAGGCTTCCAGAGCCTTTCTGGGACGTCCCAGCATAATGATGTTACTTCCAGTACATGCAGGAAGTGACATCACCACATTGCTGGCAATCTAACCTGGGCCTCCCTCCTGCTCTTGGTAAATTCCTCCCATCCCCTTCCCATTGCCAACAGATGCTCCCAACCAAGGGTCGTTTTGTAGAAAAATAGGTGGTGGAGCTCATTAACATACCCCTCCCCCAGCCGAAAGAAACCTGATGCAAGAAAGGAGAGCCCGGGTGAGCGAGGCCTGCTTGGGCTGGCTAGAGATTCAGCCAGCCCAAGCAGGTCTCGCTCACCTGGGGCTCTCCTGGGCCACCCTCTCCTAGTCAAAAGGCCAGCAAGCCACCCACCTCCCAAAATCACATAAGAAGAGGAGAAAGGGTGGTGCGGGCTTCTTCAGGGGTTAATCAGGGCTACTGGGGGTGCGGCAAAATTCCTGGTTACTGGCTGGCTTCCTGCTCTCCTAATCCAGGGATTGTTATGCAGCTACACCTACTTTCAATGGACAAGGTAGGTGGGGAGGAAGAGGGGGAACCTCAGAAAGGGAGCTACTGTGAGCTCCTGCTAGGGTTGCCAAGTCCAATTCAAGAAATATCCGGGACTTTGGGGGTGAAGCCAGGAGACTTTGGGGGTGGAGCCAGGAGACATTGGGGGCGGAGCCAGGAGCAAGGCTGTGACAAGCATAATTGAACTCTAAGGGAGTTCTGGCCATCACATTTAAAGGGACAGCACACCTTTTCAATGCCTTCTGTCCATAGGAAATAATGAAGGATGGGGCACCTTCTTTTGGGGCTCATAAAATTGAACCCCCTGGTCTAATCGTTTTGAAACTTGGGGGGGTATTTTGGGGAGAGGCATACTGAAAATTTCAGTATAGATGTTGTACTGAAAATTTGGTTCCTCTACCTCAAAAAACAGCCCCCCAGAGCCCCCAATACCTCCAGATCAATTCCCCATTATACCCTATGAGAATCGATCTCCACATAGGGAATAATGAAGTGCCCAGCAGACATTTCCCCCCTCCTCCCCCACGTTTCTGGTGACTCTGAAGCGAGGGATTGGCATCTCTACTCATGAGTTGCTGCCAACTTCTTCAAAGTAACGCAGACACACCATCCCAAGAGGAAGCCTTTCAATCGGAGACTGAAGCCTCCGGAATGTCACATGGTAGCTGGGGGGCGGGGCTCCCCCCCCTGCCGGCCAGCTGACTGGGGGCAGGAAGGAGCCTTGTAAAGCAGGAGAACCCCCGCTGGGAACTGGGGATTGGCAAGCCTAGCTCCTGCTGAATCTGAGGCCTGCTCCCCCCTAAGCTCTGTTAAAATAAGTGGGTCCTGTACAGACCGGTGGCTGCAAATCACACTTTTCATCCCTGTGGTATGAACTAGGGTTGCCAGTCCCCAGGTGGGGGCAGGGAATCCCCCGGTTTGGGGCCCCTCCCCCCGCTTCAGGGTCATCAGAAAGCGGGGGGAGGGGAGGGAAATGTCTGCTGGGAACTCTGTTATTCCCTATGGAGATTTATTCCCATAGAAAATCATGGAGAATTGATCCACGGGTATCTGGGGCTCTGGGGAAACTGTTTTTTGGAGTAGAGGCACCAAATTTTCAGTATAGCATCTAGTGCCTCTCCCCAAAATGCCCCCCAAGTTTCAAAAAGATTGGACCAGGGGGTCCAATTCTATGATCCCCAAAAGAAGGTGCCCCTATCCTTCATTATTTCCTATGGAAGGAAGGAATTGAAAAGGTGTGCCGTCCCTTTAAATGTGATGGCCTGAACTCCCTTGGAGTTCATTTATGCTTGTCACACCTTTGCTCCTGGCTCCACCCCTAATGTCTCCTGGCTCTACCCCCAAAGTCTCCTGGCTCCACCCCCAAAGTCCCCAGATATTTCTTGAATTGGATTTGGCAACCCTAGTATGAACAAGCATGGATTTTTTTCTAAAAAAGAATGATGGAAAGTGAGCTGCAACACAGAGACCCTGAATATAAACAGGAAGCAATGATTGCCAGTCTGAAGAAAGGTCCAAAGAGCGAGGACACCTCCGGAATAATTCTTGTCTGAGCCTCACATGATTTTTGTGCAAAGAGCAAAACGGAGCCAAGAAAGGAGGCAACCGTGCAGATGATAATTCAGCAGCTGCAGGAGATCTAAGCTGTACGGAAAGGTCAAAATAACCCCACTCGGTCGGTTTGAAAGGAATGTGCTCCAGATGGAAGGTTCTGTGTGCGTTGGGGAAAGGGAGGGGGAAAGTCTGGTCTCAAATGAAAAAAGAAAGCCAAGGCAATACGGCTGAACCAATATCCCAATGCAAACTCTCTTTGGAGCAGATCAATTCACATCTCTTGCGTAATCATCAACTTTAGAAAATCCAGAAGAGGGAGTCACTGGTTCTTATTCTCCCCCATCTAGAGATGTCCTCTCAAAAATGAAATCCAAGCGAAGCCCCTTCCCAAAAGTAGCAACGTCATTGAAAGTTGTAATCTACCACATTAGATACAGTGAGTGAAATTGAGGCTCCGTGCCTGTCTTCGGGTTTAGTGCTGGACCACTTCGACCCACTCAGCCTGGAGGAAGTCGACAGAATCCTCTCTGCTGCTCGCCCGACAACATGTGATCTGGACCCTTGCCCCTCTTGGCTGATTAAATCCTGCCAAGGGGAGCTTAGATGTCCTTTACGGGACATCATAAATAGATCCCTTTTAGAGGGGCATTTTCCAACACCTCTGAAAGAGGCTTTGGTCCGCCCTCTCCTGAAAAAAGTTACAGCAGACCCGGCTGAATTGGCGAATTACCGGCCGGTGTCCAATTTACCGTTTTTAGGTAAAATTATTGAGAGGGCCGTGGCGCTGCAGCTACAGGGGTTTCTGGATGACGCTTCTGTTCTAGACCCATGTCAGTCTGGTTTCCGACCGGGCCATGGGACGGAGACGGTGCTGGTCGCCTTAGTGGATGACCTCCAACGGCAACTGGATCGGGGCGGCGTTGCGGTACTGATGTTGTTAGACCTGTCGGCTGCATTTGATACAGTCGACCATCGGTTACTGACGTGCCGCCTCGCCGACATTGGGGTTGAGGGGTCGGCCTTGCAGTGGCTTTCCTCCTTTCTCCTGGGTCGGGGACAGAGGGTGGCTATCGGGAGCGAGCGGTCCCGGAGGCGCACACTGGATTGTGGGGTGCCTCAGGGAGCAGTTCTCTCCCCGATGTTGTTTAACATCTATATGCGCCCCCTTGCCCAGATTGCCCGGCGGTTTGGGCTGGGTTGCCATCAATATGCAGATGACACCCAGCTCTATCTACTAATGGATGGCTGGCCCGACTCCGCTCCAGGGAACCTCGACCGGGCATTACAGGCTGTTGCGACATGGCTCAGGCTGAGTGGGCTGAAGTTGAATCCAGCGAAGACAGAGGTCCTATGCGTGGGTCGCGGCGCTCTGGGAAGGGAAATAGCTCTCCCGACCTTTGATGGTGCGCCATTGAAAGCAGCGCACCAGGTAAAGAGTCTGGGTGTTTTACTGGAGCCTTCACTATCGATGGAGGCCCAGATAGCAGCCACTGCCAAGTCAGCATTCTTCCATCTGAAGCGGGCAAGGCAGCTGGCCCCTTTCCTTGAGCGCCGGGACCTCGCAACAGTGATCCACGCAACGGTCACCTCAAGACTAGACTACTGTAATGCCCTCTACTTGGGGCTACCTCTGTGCCGGACCCGGAGATTGCAGCTAGTGCAGAACGCGGCGGCCAGGCTGTTGTTGGGACTCCCAAAACGGGAACATATACAGCCGGGGCTACGTGAACTGCACTGGCTGCCGATTATATACCGGGTCCAGTACAAAGTGTTGGTCGTTACCTTTAAAGCCTTATATGGCCGAGGACCTGTCTACCTGAGGGACCGTCTTTCCCCATACGAACCCCAGAGAGCACTGAGGTCAACCGGGAAAAACCTAATGACTGCCCCTGGGCCGAAGGAAATTAAATATCAGAGTACCAGAGCACGGGCCTTTTCGATCGCGGCCCCTACCCTGTGGAACCGACTCCCAGAGGAGGTGCGGGCCCTGCGGAACCTTGAACAGTTCCGCAGGGCCTGCAAGACCACCCTTTTTAAATTAGCATACTCGGACTGCTAGGAAAAACGGTAACCAAGGGTCCGCCAATGCGGTCTAAAGATCTATACCGCATCACAACTGTATTACTGGATTGGTTTTAAGTTAATATTTTAATGTTTTATTGCTCTATATTGTAATTTTAAGGTTTTACTTGTTATTGTATGATTGTAGAATGTTGTTAGCCGCCCTGAGCCTGCCGTGGTGGGGGAGGGCGGGATATAAATGAAATAAATAAATAAATAATAATTTATGCAGGTTGTTTTACAAAATTTTTGTTTATATTGCTTGGCTGGCTGTATTATGAACTGACTATCATTTCCCTCCAAAGGTCTTCCCCAGTTTAGAATCTGATAAAGAATCTATATAGGTGTGGTCAGCATTAAGGTTACCAACTGGGCTTTTCTTTTGTAGCTGGAACTCCTTTGCATATTAGGCCACACACCCCAGATGTAGCCAATTCTCTGAGAGCTTACAGGGCTCTTCTTACTAGGCCTACTATAAGCCCTTGGAGGATTGGCTACATCAGGGGTGTGTGGCCTAATATGCAAAGGAGTTCCTGATACAAAAAAAGCCCTGGTTACCAATATCCAGTGGGATCAGGAGATCGCCAGGGATTAGAACTGACCTCCAGAGGACAGAGATCAGTCCCCTTGGATGCTCTAGAGAGTGGATTATTTGGCTTGATGCCCTGCTGAGGCACCTCCCCTCCCCAAACCCCACCCTCCCCGGGCACCATGTCGCTCCCCTGCCGCCCCCTGGGGGGGTCTCCTTGCGGCCAGCCGTCCCGGTGGCTCTGTGTAGCCGGCTGTGGAGGTCTCAGAACTGGTTGGGGCGGGGTTACATCACCCAGCCTCCTATCCCAGTGGTGTTTAGGGCTCCTTGTGGCTCTCTCTGAATGAGCAGCTCTCCTTTCACACCCACCTCATTCCTCCCTGACCTCCCAGCGTGGCTGCTTTTATTCCCCTTCTGGCCCCACCCCCCTCTCTGTTCCCTCCCTGGGCTGGCCCCACCCCTCCTCATAAGCCCCGATGCTGATCCATGGTGTCCTGGCGCGGTTCCCTCTTCCATCTCCTGGGATGGCTCCCTGCTGGGCTGGGCTGTGGCGCCACTGTGACTTGGGGGAGGCTCCCTTGGTTCGCTGTTGGCCGGCCCTGGTTCCTCTTTGGTTGCAGGCCAGCCTCCTCCACGGGGCCTGGCATGGCCACTGTCCAGCTCTTCAGGCTTCCTGGGCAGCACCGGGGTAAGTGGGGGTGTTGTGGGCAGCCATGGCACCTATTGGGAGGACCCGTCGCTGGCGGGGTTTGGCTGGGGGTTTGGCCGCGGGGGAGGCGACCTCGGCTGGGGGGATGGCTGCGGGGGGGGTGACCCCCCCCCTTTGGCTGAGTCCTGAGGTGGGACACACCAACTTCCAAATCTCCAGGAATTTCCTGACGCAGAGCTGGCATCCCTTTGCTGCAGACCAGGCACCCACAAACAGAAGGAGGGAAATAAACTGAAAAAACCCTAAATTCTTCTAACATTTTTTGTGTCTCTTTTTTATATATCAAAAATCAATGGCACTTGGTAACATTCTGCAAAGTTTCCATCTCTGGCCTTCAGGGCTTTTTTGGTAGAAAAGGCCAAGCAGGAACTCATTTGCATATTAGGCCACACCCCTTGACATCACCATCATTTCTCACAGGGCTTTTTTGGTAGAAAAAGTCCAGCAGGAACTCACTTGCCTATTAGGCCACATACCCTGACATCATCATTGCTTCACACAGGGCTTTTTTGGGTAGAAAAAGCACACCAGGAACTCATTTGTATATTAGGCCACACCCCCCGATACTACGCCAGTTGGAACGGCGTTCCTGTGCGTTCCTGCTCAAAAAATCCTTGCTGGCCATTATTCCAGTACCTTGCTGTTTGTTTAGAGTTCAGCCATGGGGGAGGGGTGAGAAGAACATGGCTCAGCAGATATGTAAATAACAGGGATATTTATCAGCAGGGCTTTTTGGGTAGAAAAAGCCCACCAGGAACTCATTTGCATATTAGGCAACACCCCCTGATACCACCATTTCATGCAGGGCTTTCTTGTAGAAAAAGCCCAGCAGGAATTCATTTGCATATTAGGCCACACCCCCTAATACCAAGGCAGTCGGAACTGTGTTCCTGTGTGTTCCTACTCAGAATAAGCCCTGTTTATCAATATCAATCCACAGATGTAGTCGCCATAGAGGATTGAGAGAATAGGTCTGTCTTCCCAAAGTGTTGTTTACAACAAACACGTTTCACTCACTGGCTTCTGGGGAAACTTGGAATTTATTTTGCACTGGTTGCCAACTTTGGGGTGGGAAATTCCTGGAGATTTGGGGGTGGGGTTTGGGGGAGGGGGAGATACTTCAGCAGGGTATAACACCATAGAGTTCACTTGGGAATCATGGTCCCAACATGATTTTCATAGCTAGTGAAAATTAACCCCAGGTGTTCCCAAGGTTTAGTTCAGTCCTCTAACTATACCTGCACTCTGGCTGTCTCTCCAGCACAGATGATTTGACTCAAACAGTTTAACATATCATAAGAATATACAATCACTTAAGGCTTTTTTGTTTGCATCATGAGTGGATTATTAAAAAGCATGGCAGGTTTGGAGGCTGCATCAAGAATTTGCAGATAATTGTTCAAAAGTTACAGAATCACAATATTTGATCCAAAGGTTTCTTTTCCACTGGAAAATCTACTTGAAACCACTTGTGCCTTGGAGCCTATGCAGACAGTTCTCTTTCATCTTCCTGTTTTTGACTTGGGAATATTGTACACACATTCACAGGTAGGTAGCTTCCATGTGGACTAGCTTCTATTAGGAATCATTTAATTGCTAATGATTGCATTTTTAAAACGGCCTAAGGTGCCATTTGATTCCTCTGCACTGTATTTTGAAATGCCTCTCTTTTTTTGCCATGTCCATCTACTGTTATAGCAATTGAAGGCTGATTCCGTTAATTAGATCTCTCTCTGACGGATTCCCCACTCACCTTATGCCACTCTCAAGTTCCTCTTCTCAGCGGGGCTTCCTTCCGATTTCACAGTATCTGCCCCGGGGCTGCAGTTAGTGTCGGCTTTTTCGCGCGGGAAACAGAAACTGGTTTTTAGAGGTTTCTGCTTGCGGCGCAAAAAAGCCGACACTAGCTACAGCCCTAGGGTAGAGAGTGTGAAATTGGAAGGAAAACCCACTGAGAAGAGGAACGTGAGAGTGGCATAAGGTGAGTGGGAAATCGGCCTCTCTCTCTCATAATTTCTAAAAATTGCCTTAAATATGCTGCTGTTTATACACAGTTAGAAAGGTGCATATGTCTAACTCCCATTCCTGGAGACAAAGCATGTTTAAGACCAACAGACTTTAATTCCAGGACCAATTTCTCACTAGGCTTGTTCTGGACTTGGAGCCCTTCCCCCCCCCCCAGTGCTTCTGTCCGATTTCGCACAAGCTGCCGTGGGGCTGCAGCTTGCCCCGCCTCTTTCCCGCGGCAAGCAGAAACCAGTTTTCAGAGGATCTTGCTTGCCATGGGAAAGAGGCGGGACAAGTCGCAGCCCTGTGGCAGCTTGTGTGAAATCATACAGAAGTGCCGGGGCGGAGGGAGGACTCCGAGACCGGAACAAGCCTAGTGAGGAATCGGTCCAAGTATAAACTTTCTGAAGAAGATATCTGAAGAAATGTGCATGCACACAAATGCTTATTATGATATAGTGGGTTCTTAGGCATTTAAGAGGTGAGGTGGTAGCGATAACAAGCTCTTTATTGAGTACACCATAGTAGATGGCTGCACTAACTCAACTGGCAAACGGGGCCCACTGGGCCAACTATACACAACACTGGGTTCCTGTGCTAGCACGTTATTGGGTCATTCAAACCAGCAGGGGGCCTGTGAAGCCATGTTGGATCAGGCCAATGGCCCATCCAGTCCAACACTCTGTGTCACACAGTGGCCAATATATGTGTATGTGTGTGTACACACACACACACACACACACACACATATATATACATACTGTGGCTAATAGCCACTGATGGACCTCTGCTCCATATTTTTATCCAATCCCTTCTTAAAGCTGGCTATGCTTGTAGCCGCTACCACCTCCTGTGGCAGTGAATTCCACATGTTAATCACCCTTTGGGTGAAGAAGTTCTTTCTTTTATCTTTTCTGACTCAACTGCTCAGCAATTTCATTGAATGCCCACGAGTTCTTGTATTGTGAGAAAGGGAGAAAAGGACTTCTTTCTCTACTTTCTCCATCCCATGCATAATCTTGTAAACCTCTATCATGTCACCTCGCAGTTGACGTTTCTTTCTTTTTCTTTTTTAAAATTTAAAATAAGCTTTATTGAGTTTTAATATTCTAGTTACATCCAAAGCTATGAGATGGAAGCTTCAAGCCGCTTACACCACATAATGTCAGATCCCCTAAAAGGGAAGATCTTTGTTTGTATACATACATGACAAGCTTATTAATGGCAATAACCAGTGCAAACTAGTAAACAAATAGAACAACTAGAACGATTACATTTGTTGGCAACATCAAACCAATTGCGCAGTTGATTTAGTTAAAGAAAAGCAGGATTACAGTTAAATACGTTTCTCCAAGCTAAAGAGCCCCAAGCGTTTTAACCTTTCTTCATAGGGAAAGTGTTCCAAACCTTTAATCATTCTAGTTGCCCTTTTCAACCTACTATGTACATATTCACACTGCCTTGCACCAGGATTTTGAGAAACAATTGCTGTCATTTGGCTGCAGCAGGACCTAAAATTGCTAAACGTAACACTTAGAGCGTTTTCGCACTGACCTTAATCGGGAGCGACGTCCCTCTTCACTGTGCAGCGTCTGCGCGGATTTCGCACTAATCGCTCCGCAGAACCCGGAAGAGCCGCAAAGTCCCGTGGCTTTTGCGTCGCAAATGTAAACCGCCAAAAACCAGTTTACATTTGCGACGCAAAAGCCGCGGGACTTTGCGGCTCTTCCGGGTTCTGCGGAGCAATTAGTGCGAAATCCGCGCAGATGCTGCGCGGTGAAGAGGGACATCGCTCCCGATTAAGGTCAATGTGAAAATGCTCATATACTCAGAATTAAAGTTTGTTGGTCATAATGGTGCCACTGGACTCAAACGTTGTCCTGTCGCTTCAGATCAACACAGCTACCCACCTGAATTTATCCCCCATTCCTGCGGAACAGCACCTTAGATGCACTCAAATTTACTCCAAAACCTTGTACCCATTTAAAAAGAAACAGCTACGCAGCATTTGGGGCCAATTATGTGCTCAAACATCAAGCTTTCATTGTTCTCTGTATACATTTTCTTTAGAATTGGTTATCCATACTCTCAAATTGCTGATATGTATGTGTGAAATAAGCTGCCGTGTGAAACAGTTTTAGCAATTTTAGGTCCTGCTGCAGCCAAATGACAGCAATTGTTTCTCAAAATCCTGGTGCAAGGCAGTGTGAATATGTACATAGTAGGTTGAATCCAGACTAAATTGGCAGTTTCCATCAATTCCCCTTTCCTTGTAACTGCTCCTTCCCCATGACATTATTTCGGGTCCCCTATCTGCCAAATCTCCTGACCCGGGAAAACCCAAACTTGCCTGATCTTGTCAGATCTCAGAAGCTAAGCAGGATCAATCCTGGTTAGTATTTTGATAGTGACTACCATGAAAGTTCAGGGTCACTATGCAGAGGTAGGCAATGGCAAATCATCTCTAAAGATCTGTTGCCTCGAAAACTCTATGGGATGACTCGATGGTGTGCGCATACCCACACACCCATCCCCCAGGAGCACCATTTGGTAGGAAATCCGTGGACAGCAGTGGAGAGGGGGAAGCTAGAAAGTTCCATTCTACGGATGGAAAATTGTCCTGACTCCAGACCCAACCCAAGGCTGCATCGTTGCCTTAGCAAAACAACGTCTCCCCATGTACACAAATCATAGTTCCCCATTGGGAATGGCAGAACACAAACGTGCAAAATATTCATGTTCCAATTCAGAAAGCTTCTGATTTTGAACTGGGATCTGAACAGGTAAGATTTGTTTTGAAAAAAGTCAGACAGCCAAGTTATAGGGCTCCCTCTGTTCCAGGCAGAATCCAGACTCATATGAGTCAGCCAACCAGCCCCTACAGAAGGAGCAAAGTGTTTTGCCCCCCCAGTCAGGAAGAAGAGACAGACACAAAGTGTTGGGTTTAAAACCGGGCCGCTTTATTGAATAATTAATTAACCTGTAAACTGGCAGGGATGAGACCGAACCAGGACAAGCCCTGGGGTCACCCCCGGACCCCGCCTTGTCCAAAGGGCGAGCCACCCTGCCCCCAGCACAAACCCGCCGTATTCGGGTTGTAACTGAGCGGCCAGGCCCCCAGCCATTCTCCACCTGGGCTAGCATCAATCCCCCATGGAAAGATCCGCCCAGGTGAGGCTCTCCGTGATCTGCATTCTCCGCACTGAGCCATGTAGCCCATCTGCGGTTCCTACAGACCACCCGCACCAATGGTGCAAGGCCATAGGTGCTCCCCTGCAAACCCTGTGGCCAAAACATCCTCCAGCCTGCGACCAAATAAAAAACTCCCTCAAATGAACACCTATCACTATAAGGCAGTACAAGGTAGGCGAAAAACAACTTCACATGGGCCAATTGTGTGACGATGAAAAAATTCCTACCTGGCCCCTAAAAAGGTGACTGGTTGAAACCTGTACTGCCAAGGGAGGGCGGGCGGGCAGAGAGCCAAACAAGACTGCCAGAGCTCTGGGCGGAGCCGGGGCTTATATAGCCCTGACGCCGCGCCCAGAAAAGACCCGGATGCGCCGGGGCCGAGCGGTCTGTTGCTCCCTCCCTCCGAGGGGGCAAAGACGGCCTCCAGCCTGAACGCCGGCGATGCCCGCTTGGCTGGGAAGGGCCGGACCTTCCCATTGGCTCTTCAGAGTGGTTTAAGGCCTGTTGGGAAGCTGGACAGCTTTGTTCTGGATGGGCGCCTTCCCCTTCATGCCTACCAGAGTTTAAAAGGGACAGCAGGAGAACTGTAAGATCTGAGTCCACCTTAAAGACCAACAAGATGTTCAGGTTATAAGCTTTTAAGAGTCCAAGTTCATATCTGACAAAGAAGAAGAAGAAATTGGATTGATATCCCGCCCTATACTCTGAGTCTCAGAGTCTCAAAGCGGTCACAATTTCCTTTACCTCCCCCCCACAGCAGACTGTGAGGTAGGTGGGATTGAGAGAGCTCTTACAGCAGCTGCCCTTTCAAGGACAACTCCTGCAAGAGCTATGACTGACCCAAGGCCATTCCAGCAGCTGCAAGTGGAGGAGTGGGGAATCAAACCCGGTTCTCCCAGATAAGAGTCTGCGCACTTCACCACTACACCAAACTGGCTCACCAAAGGGAGTGTTGACTCTGTCTTGAAAGCTGATACCCTGGAAAATCTTGTGGTCTTTGAAGTGGTATTGGAATTGAGTTTTGCTATTCGACTGCAGAATTCCACTCTTCTATTGCTACAAACCGGAAACTACCTTCGTAGGAGAATTGTGTATATTGAAGTAGTTGAGAATGACATTCCCTCTCATTTTTTCCCCTACCAAGCAGAGCCATTCCCATCCTGAGCAAAAGAACCACAGTGCCTAAGAGACTAGAGATACAAAACACACTGTGCAAGCAAAATTACAAAACCATGATAAAGTTCTTAATAAACTCTTGCCTCATGTGATTCAATATTTAAGAGTATCTATTTTCTGAAACACTCTGTTTCTGTTTCTAATATTATACAATATGGTACAATATGGTTCCCCCATGCAATTATCCATATAATATCCAAACCCTCTAATTTAAGCTTAAATAGGCGACAGGTAATGGGCAGTGCAAGATCCCGTGCGGCTCTAGATTGCTGCTGAGTGAGTCTTCCTGTGTTCATGAGCTCACATGCACAGTTTAGAGCAGGTGTGTCCAACATGCAGCCCAGAAGCCAAATCAGGCCCTCGGAGGGTTTCATCAGGCCCCCGAGCAATTGGCTGTCATCTGCTTCCTTTCCCCTCTCTCTTGCTTCTATCTGCATCACAGCTTGCTTTGCCAGGATCTCTCAATCTCACAACAGAGCTACTGAGCCAAGCCTCTCCTCCTTCTATTGGCTGAGGCTCCTTCCCCTCCTTGCCTCCTGGGGAAAGAAGAAAAGAGCCAGAGCTTGCTTTGCCCAGTTCCCTGGACTCCATGGGAGGGATACAAAGAAAGCACTTTTTAGACCAATGGGTGCTAATATTTTAAGCATGTTTTATTTTAAGGGTTTCTTTAAAAAATTGATTGTGTTTGTCTGTGTCCTTTATAAAGTTTATATCTCTGCTACCTAATCTTAAATAGGTACACACACGGCCTGGCCTGACATGGCTCTGCCCAACAAGGTGTCATTTATGTCAGAGTCGGCCCTCATAACAAATGAGTTTGACACCCCTGATTGAGAGGAAACGCTGGTTGTGAATCCTGTTTTTTAAAAGCTTATAAAAAAGCAGTCATTTGCTCACATCTTGTGAGCACACAAAGAGAAGTCTCAGCAAGGGTTACCAACTTCCAGGCAGCACCTGGAGATCTCCTGCTATTACAGTTGATCTCCAGACTACCAATATCCATTCCTCCAGAGAAAGTAGTTGATTTGAGGGTGGACTCTATGCTATTATACCCTGTGGAGGCCCCTCCCCTCCCCAAACCTTTCCATCTCAAGCTCCGCCCCCCAAAATCTCCAGACTCCTGGTATTTCCCAACCCAGAGCTGGAAACCCTAGTCTTGGCCTCTATGCCCTGCTGTTGGCTGTCCAGAGGAACTGGTTGGTCACTGTGTGAGACAGGATGGTGGCCTGGATGGACCACTGGTCTGATCCAGCAGGGCTGTTCTTATGTTCTTTTCAGAGGAAGGCCTTGACCTCTATGCCCTGCTGTTGGCTGTCCAGAGGAACTGGTTGGTCACTGTGTGAGACAGGATGGTGGCCTGGATGGATCACTGGTCTGATCCAGCAGGGCTGTTCTTATGTTCTTCTCAGAGGAAGGCCTTGGCCTCTATGCCCCGCTGTTGGCTGTCCAGAGGAACTGGTTGGCCGCTGTGCAAGACAGCGGATAGTCCAACCAACTGGATGGCCTATTGGTCTGAGGAATGTTCAAGGAGAGGAACGTTCATTCAACTTAAAAAGGACTGATGTATTTACTGTGAGGAAGCCACTGTGAATTGAAAAAGCAGGCTTGCACATACCCTCGATTCCTGATCAGTGAAATGTAAATAATAACGACCTGTTTCACAAGGTTGCTGTCAGGATGAGAGCGCTTGGGCTGCAGATAGTATTGTTCCGCTGACACCTTCAAAGCCAAACCAAATCTCTTCCAGACAAGCTCTCCAGTGCAGAAGACACAAAATCTTATTTACGAAACACGTCTGCTTTGCGGCTGACAGGTTCTGAGAAGCCAGCTACAATCCACTTAGCAAATTCTCCCCTTTTCTTTCCTCCAAAGTGATGCCTGTTATTATGCTTACTATCTGATGGTTGTTTAATCTCTGTTTGGTAATTAGTTCCCTTCTGTCTTTCATTCCGACGTACATTCATTTTCTTGTTACGTAGAGCCATTGACCTACATTATCCAAGCTGCAGAAAAAGTCAATTACGCTGCCTGTGATTTTTCAAGTAGTGTTTAGCAAATGGGTTTTTGTGTATTATCCATCCCATTTGCTGGTCCCTTGTCAGAAGTATGGCTTCTCTCTCGAAAGTGCCTCTTAATATACTTTGGCCTTTGGGACTTGAGAAGTGACTCTGGAGCACATGAGAGCAACAACTGAGGTTAAAGTGCTGAGCAAACCTCATTAGATCTATGCTTGCAGGGACTGTATTAACCACAATGCTATGGCTTGCTATTGGCATGCCCTAGGCATATAATTGAGAGCCCTGTGGTGCAGAGTAGTAAAGCTGCAGTACTGCAGTCGGAGCCCTCTGCTCACGACGACCTGAGTTCGATCCCAGCGGAAGCTAGTTCAGGTAGCCGGCTCAAGTGGACTCAGCCTTCCATCCTTCCGAGGTCGGTCAAATGAGTACCCAGCTTGCTGGGGGGAAAGTGTGGATGACTGGGGAAGGCAATGGCAAACCACCCCGTAAAAAGTCTGCCGTGAAAACGTTGTGAAAGCAATGTCACCCCAGAGTCGAAAACGACTGGTGCTTGCACAGGGGACTACCTTTACCTGATCCCTCACTATCAAGAAACAAAGGAGAAGGAGGAAAAAATGGCCTCCACACTGACACTCTAGGAATTTCCTAGAAAACGACATCACATTCTCACTGAACTCCACCCTCAAAATCTCTCAGCGTTTGCTGAGGCACTGCTGGTAATTCTAGCAGAGCCATGGGCTGAAATGAAGCCCAGAACAAGCACTTTCTCCTCACTTTCTCAGAACATCACAGTACAATCTGAGAGGAAATAAGCAAAAGAAATGGGGGGAAAATGATGTGTCCCTAAATCCCTAATTTATCAAAGCCTCCTGGGGCTCCCTGTTTTGGGAAGGGCAAGGGCAAGGTATATATGTTTATATATATATATATATATATATATATATATATATATATATATATATATATATATATATAGGACTTTACAAGAGGCAATAACCAACTTCTGTTTCCAAAGTCAACTATTCAGAAGCCTCCTAGAATAAAATGCTTTGAACATCCTATGAAAGACATGCAGAGACAGTCTACATGGTGGTTTTCAACGCCGATATTTATTTCCTTGGTCGGCACAACAGTTTGAGAAATGCATCTGTTTCGACGGCTTGACAACAAAAAAAAAGTAAGAGAAATTTGAGATGCCCAGAAGAAATCTTGTCATGAGCTGGGGGTGGTGGGGGGGAGCAGATGCCTTCCCCACAGTCTCAAGTAGATCAGACCATCAAAAATTTATATGTTCAAGACGAAGCCATGAATCTTCAACTCAGATGTTCCATTTCCATTTTGCCTATGGGAGCAAATCCTGGAAATCGATCAAAGATACAAAGCTGATGTCTAAATGCCTTTGAGTACAAAGGCCTCAGGAAGGTGCTAAGGTTCTGAGGCAACAAATTTGTAAGAAATGCCGAGAGAAGTTTGAGGATTTAACAGCTGAGAATTTGAATGCTGAGAGAAGTTTGAGAATTTAACAGCTCCTTTGCCTTCAAAGTTCTACTTGGGGGAAGGAGGCAGATGCAGAGACCTAAAGTTGTTTAGTTTAGTTTATTAAATTTATATCCCGTCCTCCCCGCCGAGGCAGGCTTAGGGCAGCTTACAACATTGGTCATAATAACAATAAAAGGCTAACACATTGGTACCTCGTAATAATAAAATCAATTAATTAATAAAACAATTGGTGCTAATTTGAGATGCCCAGAAGTTGTGAGACTAGAAAGTTCCTGAAAGCCCAGAATTAGCACTTCTCCTCACTTTCTCAGAACATCACAGTACAATCTGAGAGGAAATAAGAAAAAGAAACGGGGAAAAAAGACATCAACTGATGTCTTCCATAAGCAATCCCCCTTAGAAATCTGATAACAGTGTTTGCATGTGTTACAAGTTCATATACTGTGGTGGTGCAGTCATTGTAGCAACTAGGGAGCGGACAGCCACATGTACAAATTCTTTCCTACAATGTGACCTGAGAACCGCCTTTGAGATACATAGGATCAGGGGTGCAATTCTAGCAGGTGCTGCTTTTCACATTAGGCCACCCCCCCGCCTGATGTAGCCAATCCTCCAAGAGCTTACAAAAAAGAGTCTTGTAAGTTCTTGGAGGATTGGCTGCATCAGGAGTGTGTGGCCTAATATGTAAAAGAGCTCCTGCTAGAATTCCATCTCTGCATAGGATTGCCTGGTCTGTGTTGGTAAATATCTGGAGACTTTGGGGGTGGAGCAGGAGAGGGTGGGGTTTGGGGAGGGAAGGGGGCCTCAGCATAGTACAATGCCATAGAGTTCACCCTTCAAAGCATCCATTTTCTCCAGGGGAGCTGATCTCTGCCACCTGGAGATCAATTGTAAAAGCATGAGATCTCGAGACTCCACCTGGAGGCTGGGGGATACAGCACTTTGTGGACCATTTCCTTTGAATGAACAATGGTGTAGTTCACATGTGGTACTGATGTCATGCAGCAAGTCTTGGAAGAGGTATCCCATTCATCCGGATGGACCAGCCACCAAACCACCAGGCACTCAAGGTGCTGTTTTGAGGCACTTTGGAGGAAAGCAAGGCTCGGCACCTTCCCAGCTGCGCTGGCTTTGCCCGCGATTAAGCTGGGGGCCGTCTTTGCCCCTGCGGAAGAAGGGAGGAACAGCTCGTCAGCTTGACTCATCCGACTGGGGGGGGGGGCGTGGTCAGGGCTTTATAAGCCCTGGCTCCGCCCAGACTACCCGTCGTCTTCGCTGGCTCTCTGAGGGAGAGCCTGGGTCGTTTGCTCGGTGGGAGCTGAGGCCTTTGAGCGGGGAGACGTCGTTGGGTCGGTGGAGCGGCACGGAGACGGGGCGGCTCTGTCGGCGGTGGATCGCGCCTGCTTTGAGGAGCTGGTCTTTGTGGTTTGGTTACGGGGGGAGGTGGCTAGCCTGCACGGATTACGCTTCGGGGTGTAAGGGAGGCTACTGGGTCGGCGGTGATCGTTCTTCGGGCCACGGCGCGTGCGAGGGCCGCTTTTGGCAAAGTCCGCGGTGCGAGCGGCGGCTGTGGGTCGGGGCGGCGTTAGGCCTCTGGTGCGCCTCGTGCGCAGCACGAGTCGCGCGCGGCAGCCATTTTAGGGCGAGCGTCAAGCGCGGGTGTACATCTCTTTGGCGGTCGCTTTCCCCCCCCCTTCCTCTAATTGAGTGTCACCTCCCGGGGTGCGGCCTGCAGCGCTAGCGGCAGCTAATTCCCTACAGCGCAAGCGGCGGCTGCTTTTGGGCGGGCTGTAGGCCTTGGATAGAGCTTCGTGCTGCACGGAGCGCGCGCAGCGGCCATTTTGGTCGAGCCTCGTGCTCTGGGAGGATTGCCTCTTGCTGGGTGGCCATTTTAGGGCTCGGCTGACTTCTTCTTTGGGCGGCCATTTTAAGGCACATCGGCCGGACGGTGGTTGGGTTTCCTTGCGCCAGGCGCGGGTGGCAGTCATTTCTGGGAGTCCACACCTGGCATTTTGGGGCAGCGCTGTGGGTCATTGCCTGGGAGTTTAGCATTTTCAACTGTGAGTGCCATCTTAGTCAGGCCGGACGTTAGCTGTATTATTCGGCTAGCATGGTGTCTAAAAAGGGTTTGGGGAAGCCTAAGGGCAAACAGCCGGCTCGCTCGCCCAGGGGCCGTGGTGGGCAACCTGAGCCTGATGCGGGGCAGATTTCGGGGGGAGCGGGTTAGGTTGGCCATTATCCAGCAGCTGGAGGCGTTGGAGCAACAGAGAGTTGCTGCAGGGGCCCCTATTTGGCAGGGTCGCCGGCGCGCTTCGGAGCGGTCAAAGCGACCCATGTTTGAAGCGGAGATGCTGGCCCGTTTGTCTGCGTTGCAGGGCGGAGCAGCAGCACCTGATCCTTCACAGCAGTTGGAGGAAAAGGATGATCCTGGCGAGGGCCCGTCGGGAGAGCAGTCGATTGGCGGCGGCTCGGGGGACGGTTTGCCCCGCACTCCGGATGGTGCGGGTCCTTCTTTGGATGCTGGTAAGTCTTTCCTGCACCAGGCACCACATTGGCCATGGGGACCAGTGCAGACGCCACCCCTCCCTCCAGTGATGGGGAGTGGGGTTTGGGGCGGAGGGCAACCTGGGGCACTCACTGTTCCCTGGAATTCGGGGTCTCCGTGGGCCTGGGCCCTGCAGAGTCCCGAGGTGCAGGGGCAAGGTTTAGGGGCTGCTGGTTTAAGTAGGCCTGATCCGCAGACACCGGTCCAGCTGGCTGCCCCGTCTACCTCTGCGGCTGCGACGGTGGCACCCATGTCAGGGGTTTTGCCGTGGGGTGGGCAACAATATGCGCAATGGCAAGGGTTGTGGCCCAGGGGGCCAGGCGGGGGGTGGTTTTACCCCCCCGTTCCTTACTCTAGCATCCCATGCCACGCGCTCCCATTTGGTGACACTTCGTTGCCTTTGGGGGATCACTTAACGAGCGCCACGCGTGACAAAATTTTGCGCGGCGAGTACGTTGACGTGTTCAGCCTCCTGTATCGTGAGCTCGAAAAGAAAAGTAAGGACGAGCTCGACAAAAAGGAGAAAGAAAAACTGAAGCGCAGGAAGGTGGATAGAACCTGGGCAAACTGGTTGCCGGGGTTTCTAATTTATGCGGGGGTCATTGCCCGGGCTCAGCCAGCAAGGGCTGCTGCCTTGTTCCAGTATATGGATATAGTGTATAGGGCCTACTCGGACTTCGTCGGTGCAGCATGGCTGCAGTATGATGAAGCTTTCCGAATGAGGGCGGCAGTCAATCCAGGGTTGCCTTGGGACCCAGTCAGCCAACAGCTCTGGTTGCAGTTGATGTCGCCGGCCAAGCCGAATGTGGGAGACAGGTCTGACAGCGGACATTTGGTTCACAAGCAGCTGCAGATTACAGGGGCCCGCCCAGCGGCGGGCCAGCCGGTTCAAACCCGGCTGCTTTGTTGGGAGTTCGCTTCGAAAGGAGCGTGCCCTAGGAAGCCTTGTAAGTTCAAACATGAGTGCCCGCTCTGTAGCGGGCCTCATGCTATGTCGGCATGTAGCAGAGCAAAACCTAGGGGAGGGGGCAAGTGCCCCGGCGGTGGCAGTGCAGGGCAGCAGCCCCCTGGTAAAGGGTCCCAGTCCCATCCGGCTGAGGGTGCTCAGTAACTTACTGAGGAGGTACCCACGTAAGTCGGATGGACAATATTTGAGAGACGGGTTTGCATTTGGTTTCAGGATCCCATTTCAGGGGCCTAGGGCCCCTTATTTTGCGTCCAACCTCAGGTCCGTTGTTGGTCTTGAGCACATTGTTCGAGCTAAGATCGGCAAGGAGTGCGAAGAGGGCAGAGTTCTTGGCCCTTTTGACACTCTGCCTGTCCCGGCATTGAGGGTTTCCCCTTTGGGAGTGGTGCCAAAGAAAGCACCTGGGGAGTACCGCCTCATACACCATTTGTCCTACCCCAAAGGGGCGTCGGTTAACGACGCTATTCCAGAGGAGCTATGTTCGGTTTGGTACACTTCCTTTGACCAGGCGGTCAAGGTAGTGCGTGGTTGTGGGGTGGGGGCGGAGATGGCGAAATGCGACATTAAGTCTGCATTTCGCCTCTTGCCAGTTCACCCCGAGGATTTTGAGCTCCTGGGTTTTTGTTTTGAGGGCAGATTTTACATGGATCGTGCCCTTCCCATGGGTTGCTCTATATCCTGCGCGGCTTTTGAGCGATTTAGTTCCTTTTTGGAGTGGGCATTGCGGGACAGGACGGGGTGTGTGGCCACTGCGCATTACCTTGATGACTACCTTTTCGTGGGTCCTCCGGGTACTGGGCAGTATGGCAGGTTGTTACGCGCCTTCCAGGGGCTGGCCGACGAGCTGGGGGTGCCCCTGGCACACGAGAAGACAGAGGGGCCCTGTGAGGTGCTTACCTTTCTGGGTATTGAGCTAGATACGCTCTGCCAGTCTTCTCGATTGCCAGAGGTGAAGGTAACCGACCTCAAGGCTAGGTTGGCCGCACTGATGGTAAGGCGCAAGGTTTCTTTGTTGGACCTGCAACAGTTGGTTGGTCACCTCAACTTTGCTTGCAAAGTTGTGGCACCAGGTAGGGCCTTTTTGAGGCGTCTTTGTGACGCTATGTGCCAGTTGCGCTCCCCGCACCATAGGGTCCGGATATCTGCGGGCATGCGGGCGGACCTTGAGGTATGGGTTAAGTTTCTAGAGGAATTCAATGGTGTTTCCTTTTGGAGGGAGGAGTTGAAGATTGAAGCTGAGCTTCAGATCTCCTCCGATGCCTCAGGGTCGACCGGGTTTGGAGTCTATTTCAGAGGGCACTGGTGTGCAGAGCAGTGGCCGACAGAATGGTTGGATAGCGGGCTCATTAGGGATTTGACTTTTTTGGAGTTTTCCCCCATCCTTGTTTCAGTTTGGCTATGGGGTGAGCAGCTCGCCAACCATTCTGTGCTCTTCTGGTGTGATAACATGGCAGTGGTACATGTTATCAACTCCTTGACCTCGAAATCCAAAGTGGTCATGAATCTGGTGAGGGCCTTTACGCTTCGTTGCCTCCAGTTGAACATTTTGTTCACGGCGAGGCATGTATCCGGTGTCTGCAATGGGGTGGCGGACGCTCTATCTCGTCTACAGATGGAGCGTTTTCGGCAGCTCGCCCCGGAAGCGGACCTGCGGCCGGCACGGATGCCATGGGACCTATGGCAGCTTGGGAAGCCGAAGCCGGTAGGGCCATTCAGTTGGCTTTAGCGCCTAGCACCAGAAGGGCCTATAATAGAGCGGCTTGCCAATTCTGGGAGTTCAGGAGGGCCGCTGATTTGCCGGATTGCTGGCCGATTCCCACGGCCCATATTATGCAATTCAGCGTTTCCCAGAAGGAAAGGGGTTTGGGGCTTAGGACTATTAGGGGCCAACTGGCTGCTTTGGCCTTTTTGAGTAAAGCCCAAGGGTTTGTGGATAATACGTCTGACTTCCGTATTAGGAAGATGTTGGAGGGGTGGGCCAGGGAGCGTGGCCCGCGTTCTGACAATCAGCAGCCCATTTCCCCTGCTGTTTTGAAGGGGCTGTTTGGATGCTGGCCTGTTATTTGTTCTTCTCCTTTTGAGGCCGCGTTGTTTCATGCGGCATCATTGTTGGCGTTTTTTGGTGCGTTGCGCATTAGTGAGTTAGTTTTGCAATCCAAGACCGACGCGTCATGCAGGGCGCTGCAAGCCGGGGATGTCAAAATGGTCCAGGGGCAGATCATTTTGACGCTACGGCGGTCCAAGACTGACCAGAGGCAGCGGGGGTCCATCATAACGATTGGTCAGTGTGAGGTACAGGAGTTATGCCCGGTGCAGGCAGTTACACATTACATTCAGCTACGGGGCTGTGTGGAGGGCCCCTTTTTCCTGCACGAGGATGGATCCCCTCTCACCAAGTTTCAGTTTTGGGCTGTGACGAGTCGAGCGTTGACTGCCATCGGCCTGAAGGGGGTCAGATTTGGTACACATTCGTTTCGCATTGGAGCTGCCTCCACAGCTGCTTCAATGGGCTACACGCCATCCACTATTCGGAAGATTGGGAGATGGCGGTCAGCGGCCTTTAAGACATATGTGCGCCCGTTGTTGGCCTGAAGGGCGCCTAATGGTGGCCTAGTTAGTGGTCATGGAAAGTTGGGCCTTTCGGGTTTTGATTCACCGGTTTAACACTATTCTGTCTTTTCAGGTGCTGTGGCTCGGGGTGAGAGACGGCGTATTCTCATCTGTGGGCACAGCATGATATTCTGGGCTGCCCATCAAGCTCGGCGGTCTTCAGTTGGTACCCAGCTTGGGCTCAGTGCTTGGGCCGTCGTGGAATGCCTGGGACGGCGGGGCCTACGTTGGCCCGGAATTATGCCCCTTTTGTTCAGGGAAAGGGCTGGCAGGCCTCCACACATCCTTGTCGTTCATTTGGGCGGGAACGACTTGGGGTTGCTGCGAGGGAAGGCTCTCTCGCAGCAGGCCCTGGCGAATCTCCGTGAAATTAGATGGAGATGGCCGGGGGTGCTTTTAGTGTGGTCTGCTATTCTGCCATGCAGGGTGTGGAGGCATGCCCTTTCGCCTGGGGGGATTGAGCGCGCTAGGCGCAAGGTTAATAGGGCTCTTCAGGTAGCCATGGAGGGTGGTTTGGGTTTGTTCCTGCCTCATCCGGCCATACGGGTTGAGGACGCTGACCTGTATCGGCCGGATGGTGTCCACCTGTCGGAGTTGGGCAACCGGGCCTTTTTGGAGGAAATTCGGCAGGGTTTGCGGTCGGCTCTGGGCCGTCCGGTGGGGCGCTAATGCCTAAGCAGAGGCTTGGCATTGGCGGTGGCTGGGGGATGTTTTGGCCACAGGATTTTGCAGGGGAGACCCTATGGCCTAGCACCAGTGGTGCGGGTGGTCTGTATGAACCGCAGCTGGGCTACACGGCTCAGTGCGGGAAATGCAGACCACAGGTAGCCTCACCTGGGCGGATCTTTCCATGGGGATCGATGCTGGCCCAGGTGGAGAATGGCTGGGGGCCTGGCCGCTCAGTTACAACCCGAATTACGGCGGGTTTGTGCTGGGGGCAGGGGTGCTCGCCCTTAGGACAAGGCGGGGTCAAGGGGTGACCCCAGGGCTTGTTCTGTCAGGCATTATCCCTGCCGAGTTTACAGGTTAACTGATTTAATAAAGCGGCCCGGTTATAACCCAACACTTGTGTCTGTCTCTTCTTTCGACTGGGGGGGCAAGGCTCGGCACCTTCCCAGCTGCGCTGGCTTTGCCCGCGATTAAGCTGGGGGCCGTCTTTGCCCCCGCAGAAGAAGGGAGGAACAGCTCGTCAGCTTGACTCGTCCGACTGGGAGGGGGGCGTGGTCAGGGCTTTATAAGCCCTGGCTCCGCCCAGACTACCCGTCGTCTTCGCTGGCTCTCTGCCCGCCCACCCGCCCTAGGCAGTACAGGTTTCGACCGGTCGCCCTTTTGGGGGCCAGGTGGGAATTTTTTCTTCTTCACATAATTGGCCCATGTGGAGTTGTTTTTCGCCTACCTTGTACTGCCTTATAGTGTTAGGTCCCGGAGTTTTCTGCAGTTTTGGTCGCTGGCTGGGGGATGTTTTGGCCACAGGATTTTGCAGGGGAGACCCTATGGCCTAGCACCAGTGGTGCGGGTGGTCTGTATGAACCGCAGATGGGCTACACGGCTCAGTGCGGGAAATGCAGACCACGGGTAGCCTCACCTGGGCGGATCTTTCCATGGGGATCAATGCTGGCCCAGGTGGAGAATGGCTGGGGGCCTGGCCGCTCAGTTACAAGCCGAATTATGGCGGGTTTGTGCTGGGGGCAGGGGTGCTCGCCCTTAAGACAAGGCGGGGTCAAGGGGTGACCCCAGGGCTTGTTCTGTCAGGCATTATCCCTGCTGAGTTTACAGGTTAACTGATTTAATAAAGCGGCCCGGTTATAACCCAACACTTGTGTCTGTCTCTTCTTTCGACTGGGGGGGCAAAGAGTCAAACCGCAGTACACAAATGACTCCCTGCATCGGAGAGAAACTCTGCCTGGCTGCAAGCTGGTAGCACACCACACATTCACATAAAGTATTTATCTACTTACTTTATAGTTCATTTTTTTGCTGAGACTCAAGATGGGTTACAAAATTAGAAAACAGTGCACTACAAATGGTATAAGACAATGCAATAAGACTGACTGGTAAGGCTGCTGAGCCCCGGGGTGGGGACAGGGAATATCCTGACTCCAGCTTCTGTTGGCCATTGCCTCTCCAAGTGGATAAGAGCATTCATAAGAACATTAGAGAAGCCATGTTGGATCAGGCCAATGGCCCATCCAGTCTAACGCTCTGTGTCACACAGTGGCAAAACTCAGGTGATCAGGAGGTTCACCAGCAGGGCCAGAACTTCAGAAGCCTTTCCACTGTCGCCCCCCAAGCACTAAGAATGCAGAGTATCACTGCCCCAGACAGAGTGTTACCTCTATACCTTGTGGCTAATAGACACTGATGGACCTCTGCTCCATATGTTTATCTAATTCCCTCTTAAAGCTGTCTGTGCTTGTAGCTGCTGCCACTGCCTGTGGCAGTGAATTCCATGTGTTAATTACTCTTTGAGTGCAGAAGTACTTCCTTGACAATAGGAGGAAAGTAAAAAAAAAATGCAGGAAGAAAATAAAAAAATGGCAGTGTGGCATGCGATCCTACATCATTTCTGGTAAATAACAGGAAGTGATATCGGAAAGCTCTAGGAATTTCTAGAGCTATCCTACATCACTTCCAGGTTTTTACCAGAAGTGATGTAGGATTGCATGCCATACCGCTGACGTCTCAGCCCTCCCACCCATAACCTACCTGCTGGTTGTCAGGCAACCCTAATGACAGGATCCATTATTGTATAATTGCTAAGGAACTCAAGTTGTCGCTTTTGAGTGGTTACAGTGAAATTTCACGGCACTTTCTGTCATCCATTTTTTTTTTTTAACTTGCCCTTCTTTGAGGATTACATTCATCCACATTGTACTTTCCACCTCCATTTTACCCACACAGCAACCCAGTCAAGAAGATGAGGCTGACAAAAAGGCTGGTAGTCTCAAGGGAACCCAATGAGCTTACTGCTGAGTACAAAATGGAGCTTAGAATCATAGAGTTGGAAAGGACCTCCAGGGTCATCTAGGCCAACACCCTGCACAGTGCAGGAACTTCACAAATACCTCCCTCCCAACATGTACATCCCCAGTGACCCCTGCTCCATGCCCAGAAGATGGCAAAATCCTCCAGGATCCTTTGCCAAATTGGCCTGGAGAAAAATTGCTGACTGACCCCAAAGTGCCCATCAACATTTCCCTGGCCTTGTAAGAAAGGGCCACAAGAATTAAGCATTGATTCAGCCCTTCCCGCCCTCCTTCTCATGATCTGCCTAATTCACAGGAGCAGCATTGCTGTCAGAGCCTCGGCTTAAAAACCTCCAAAGAAGGAGACCCCACCACCTTCTGAGGAAGCCTGTTCCACTGAGGAAATGCCCTAACTGCCAGGAAGTTCTTCCTAATGTTTAGCCAGAAACTCTTTTCATTTAATTTCAACCCATCGGTTCTGGTCTGGCCTCCTGGGGCCATAGAAAAGAACTCAGAACCATCAAATCCAATATCAGTAGGATTGTAGCTAGGATTGCCATGTTCCCCCAGACCACTTTGGAGAGTGGATTAGATGGAATTGTCAGATTTTATAATTTTTATTAATTTTAACTCCAAAGAGAAAAGGCATAAGTGTAGATACACTGAAGATGGGAAGGGGTGGATACAAAGTGGGAAAAACAGAAACAAAGAGAAATGCAAAAACGTCAGTTACAATTCTACCTCCAAGTGAAATACCCAATTCTTTCTACCTGCAAGTATGAGGTTCTCCCCATATATTTTACCACCTTTATCTTTCATTATAGATTTTTTTTTTACTAAACTATCACTTAAAATACAAGTCTAAACAATTCTTCTTCAGCACATATAAGTATAGAAGAAGAAGAAGATATTGGATTTATATCCCGCCCTCCACTCCAAAGAGTCTCAGAGCGGCTCACAATCTCCTTTACCTTCCTCCCCCACAACAGACACCCTATGAGGTGGGTGGGGCTGGAGAGGGCTCTCACAGCAGCTGCCCTTTCAAGCCACAACTTCTCCCAAGGCCATTCCAGCAGGTGCAAGTGGAGGAGTGGGGAATCAAACCTGGTTCTCCCAGATAAGAGTCCGCACACTTAACCACTACACCAAACTGGCTCTCTATAAAAGAGTCAGAGCCGTCTCAACACAGAACTGGCTGGCTAAGCTTAACCATATTGAAAGCACAGACTAACTTGTTAGTTTAACAATATCATCATTAAAAGAAGCATATGAAACAAATATTTTTATCCTTCTAGCTAACTTAATTCAAACAGAAAAAAAGAGAGAGAGAAAACGATTTAAAATGTCATAGAACACAGGGAGAAAGATAAAAATAAACTAAGAGCCAGTTTGGTGTAGTGGTTAAGTGTGCGGACTCTTATCTGGGAGAACCGGGTTTGATTCCCCACTCCTCCACTTGCACCTGCTAGCATGGCCTTGGGTCAGCCATAGCCATGGCAGAGGTTGTCCTTGAAAAGGCAGCTGCTGTGAGAGCCCTCTCCAGCCCCACCCACCTCACAGGGTGTTTGTTGTGGGGGAGGCAGGTAAAGGAGATTGTGAGCCGCTCTGAGACTCTTTGGAGTGGAGGGCGGGATATAAATCCAATATCTTCTTCTTCTTCTTCTTCTTCTTCTTCTAAAGAGGAGACATAATAGTTTATCTGTCTCAGATTAGATGGAACTGTACCCTACTGAGGTGCCTGTCCTTCCCTGGCTTGATCCCTGAATCTTCAGGAGTTTCCCACCTGTTGCAAGTTCCATCTAATCCACTCTCCAAAGTGACCATTTTCTCCAGGGGAACTGTTCTCTGCATTCTGGAGATAAATTGTAATTCCAGGGGATTCCCCAGGTCCCACCTAGAAGCTGGCATCCCTAGCCTAGTTCCAGCTCTGCGTTGGGAAATAGCTGGAGATTTTGGGGTGGAACCTAGAGAGACTGGTGTTTGGAGTGGACAGGGTCCTCAGTTTGGTGAGTTTGCCTACTCAGTTTGAGCCAGTTTGGTGTAGTGGCTAAGTGCGCGGACTCTTATCTGGGAGAACCGGGTTTGATTCCCCACCCCTCCACTTGCAGCTGCTGAAATGGCCTTGGGTCAGCCATAGCCCTGGCAGAGCTGTCCTTGTGAGAGCCAGTTTGGTGTAGTGGTTAAGTGTGCGGACTTTTATCTTGGAGAACCGGGTTTGATTCCCCACTCCTCCACTTGCACCTGCTGGAATGGCCTTGGGTTAGCCATAGCTCTGGCAGAGGTTGTCCTTGAAAGGGCAGTTGCTGTGAGACCCCTCTCAGCCCCACCCACCTCACAGGGTGTCTGTTGTGGGGGAGGAAGGGAAAGGAGATTGTGAGCCGCTCTGAGACTCTGAGATTCGAAGTGGAGGGCGGGATATAAATCCAATATCATCTTCTTCTCAGCACAGCCTCGGTGCTAGGGTTTGTGCTGCCCCAGGCAGAACCCTGTGCCCCTGCCCCCCCCCCCCAGGAGTCTTGTGCACTCAGCACGATGACATCACCTGGAAGTAATGTCATCACGATGGTCAGGGCTTTTTTGGTAGAAAAAGCCCAGCAGAAACTCATTTGCATATCAGGCCACACCCCCTGATGCCAAGCCAGTTGGAACTGCGTTCCTGTGCGTTCCTGCTCAAAAAAAAGCCGTGACAACGGTGCACTTTCTTCAAGTGTTCTTTCTTGCACTCAGAGCCGAGAAAGAATGCTCAGCTGGCCCATTGCCCAGCCCTCTCCTGCTTCAGAGGGAACCGGGCAGTGGCTACATCCTTCTTTCTTCACTCCAAGCAATCGGAGTGAAGAAAGAATGACACAGAGAATCAGGGTTGGCACAAACGGGGAGGGGAGGGGGTGCTTGCCCCTGCACCGAGCTGGCGCCCTAGGCGGCTGTCTACCTTGCCTACTCCCAGGCACCGGGCCTGCCTCAGCAGAGTATAATACCTTAGAGTCCACCCTCTTAAAGCAACCAGGGGAACTGATCTTTGTTGTCTGGAGATCAACTGTAACAGCAAGAGAGCTCCAAGCCCTGCCTGGGGGTTGGCAACCCTAATTTATAACCACTAAATCGCACTTACTTGAAACAGCCAAGCAATTTCAGGGGTGGGGAGGCAAACTCTCTTAGTTCCACACATCCTTCGCCCATCAGCTTTTAAAAAGTGGGGGGAGTCTAAAGAATAATTCTGACTTTGCACAGAGGAAGGGGTGGGAGTTTCCATTCCATCTTTCCCTCCACCACCCTTCCTCCCAGATTTCTCTGATGCAGTCCTTCCAGCCTTCTTCCAGCCTCTTCTCTGAGTCACGCTCCTTAATCACACGACAGTATGACAATAGCAGAACTCTTAGAACGCCCTGGCTTGCATGTAATAACAAGAAAGCTGAAAGACAAAATGTCTTGCAAAATGTAATAACAAGCAAATGGACTTGTCCCTCTTTTGTTGGTGATAACTTTCCCCAGTGGGCATCTGAGAGGTTCTGCATTATGTCCCTGCTTAACAGCGTCATGATACTGGGCTTTGGAGCAATAAATCAAAGGAAGAAGAAGATGACGACAACGACGACGACTGCAGATTTATATCCTGCCCTTCTCTCTGAATCAGAGACTCAGAGCGGCTTACAATCTCCTATATCTTCTCCCCCCACAACAGACACCTTGGGGCTGAGAGGGCTCTCACAGCAGCTGCCCTTTCAAGGACAACTCCCACGAGAGCTATGCCTGACCCAAGGCCATTCCAGCAGGTGCAAGTGGAGGAGTGGGGAATCAAACCTGGTTCTCCCAGGTAAGAGCTGAGACACTTAATCACTACACCAAACTGGCTCTGAAGACACCTTGCAGGTTTCAGAAAGACAACTGCAACAGCTGAAGAAGACTTTAGTCCTTTCCCATGTCCTGCCCCTGCAAAGCGTGTTGACATGGATGCAGCCGGACGGACGGATACTTTCCACGGCACGCAGTCGTAAGATAAATAAAATCCTGAAGCAAAATCAGATTGGAAAATAACGTTCCAGCCTGCCTGAAGGTAAATGTTTAGCAGTAACCATGATCGTATTTTTCATGCTGAGATAGCATCGGGGATATCGCTGAGATAGCATTACTACAATTGCTACAATTTTTTTTACGTACTGCAAAGTCATTATATGATGCATTTTATTTATTATTTCTATCCCACCCTTCTCACAAAGGAGTCAGGAAAGCCTACAGAGTTTCCTTCCCCGTCCATTTAATCTTCGCAACAACCCTGCAAGGGAGGCTGGGCTGGCCTGATTTCTTTCTTTCTTTCTTTCTTTCTTTCTTTCTTTCTTTCTTTCTTTCTTTCTTTCTTTCTTTCTTTCTTTCTTTCTTTCTTTCTTTCTTTCTTTCTTTCTTTCTTTCTTTCTTCATTGCACTTTACATCCCATCATGGCGGCTCACAATGTAAATGTAATACAATAAATTTGTTATGAAAAACCAGTTGAATAAAGCAATGAAATAAAGCAAGATGGCAGCAAAGTAACATTCGTTGTTCCAGTCTTTCCTTTCACTGAAATTGGCTGGGGGCGCTGCCGGTTCTATTGGGGGCACCACCCCAGTGCTCGCTTGCTGGCTACAACCCTGAGTAGTATAGTGACCAAGTCTGCAGATTCCCCATATACACCCCAGAGAGCACTGCGTTCGAGAGTCCAAAATTTGCTATCCATCCCCGGATCAAAGAAGGCCATACTAAGCTCTACATGGACCAGGGCCTTCTCAGTGGCAGCACTGACATTATGGAATGGTCTCCCAGAGGCCATAAGAGCCCTGCGGGACCTCTCCCAATTCTGGAGGGCCTGTCAAACCGAACTCTTTCGACAGGCCTACAACTAATGTGGGATGAGGCTGCCACTGCTATGCTATTGAGCAATACCATCAGTAGGACCACTAACAGATTAACAGAAGAATTGAGACATCAATATAATCTGCACCAAATATCTAGTTTTTAAATTGTTCATACATGTTTTTAAAAAAAAATCATTTTAAAACTGTAATTCAAATTGTTTTTACCATGATGGTTAGCCACCCAGAGTCCACTTGCGGAGTGGGCCACATATAAACCCAGAGTAAATAAATAAAAATAAATAAATAAAATGAAACAAAAATATCCAGGATGGTAAAAACCAAGGCTGACTGTGAAGAGCTCCAAGAGGACCTTCACAAACTGCGTGAGTGGGTGACAGTGTGGCAATTGCAGTTCATCGTTGGTAAGTGTAAGGCGATGCTCATTGGGGCAAAAAAAAAAAAAAAATCCCAACTTCAAGTATAGGCAAATGGAGTCGGAACTTGCTGAGACTGAGAAAGATCTTAGGGTCATAGTGAATCTTAGGGTCATAGTGGATCACTCAATGAAAATGTCAACCCAGCATGCTGCAGCAGTGAAAAAGGCAAACTATGTTAGGGATTATTAGGAAAGGGAACGAGAATCAGGGGTGGAATTCTAGCAGGAGCTCCTTTGCATATTACGCCACACCCCCCTGATGTAGCCAATCCTCCAACAGCTTGCAAGGCTCTTTTTTGTAAGCTCTTGGAGGATTGGCTACAACAGGGGGTGTGGCCTAATATGCAAAGCAGCTCCTGCTAGAATTCCACCCCTGGTGAGAATAAAACAGCTGCTATTGTAATGGCCCTGTATAGATCTATGGTGTGGCCTCATGTGAGATACTGTGTACAGTTGTGATCACCATATCTCAAAAAGGATATTGCAGAGCGGGAAAAAGGATAGAGGTCAACCAAAATGATGAGGGTGGTTGGAGGGCTTTCCCAATGAGGGAAGGTGAAGAGATGGGGATTTTTCAGTTTAGAAGAGAGATGACTAAGGGGGAAGATGGGAGAGGTTTACAAAATTATGCAGAAGGTGGCGAGAGCTGACAAAGAGAGATTTTTCTCCCTCTGTCAAAATACTAGAATTCAAGGGCATCTAATGATGTTCATGGGCAGTAGGTTCAGGATAGACTAAGACCGATTTCCCACTTACTTTATGCCGCTCTCAGGTTTGTCTTCTCAGCGGGGCTTTCTTCCGATTTCATGTTGGCGCTTTCACGCAGCAAACAGAAACTGTTTTTTAGCTGTTTCTGTTTGCTATGCGAAAACGCCGATGCTTGCTGCAGCCCTGGGGCAGATAGTGTGAAATTGGAAGGAAGCCCCGCTGAGAAGACGAATCTGAGAACGACATAAGGTGAGTGGGAAATCGTTCTAAAGGAAATATTACTTTCCACAGAGAGTGATTAAAATGTGGAATTCACTGCCAGAGGTTGTAATGATGGCTATAGGAATAAAGAGCTTTAAAAGGGGATTTGATAGATTTGTGAAGGATAAGTCTTTCAATAGCTACTAGCCATGGTGACTGAGGAGAACCTTCAACATTCAGAAGTGCTAATCCTCTGAATCCCCAGAGCTAGGAGGCAACATTAAGAAAAGGCTTCAGCCTCTATGCCCTGTTGCTGGCCCTGCAGAGGAACTGGTTGACCACTGTGTGAGACAGGAAGCTGGACTAGATGGACCACTGGTCTGATCCAGCAGGGCTCTTCTGATGTTCTTATGAAGGCCTCATCCTCTATGCCCTGTTGCTGGACCTCCAGAGGAGCTGGTTGACCACTGTGTGAGACAGGAAGCTGGACTAGATGGACCACTGGTCTGATCCAGCAGGGCTCTATAACGTTCTTATAGAAATTGCATGCCCAAACCATCCAATGTTTGCACGCAACGCAAACCCATCTACAAAACCCACAGGAGCAAGCAGAGAGTCAAAACATAAAGGAGTATTAAAAGGCACATAACTGGGACTATTTGCTCTTCCCCATTCCCTGCACCATGCCTGCTCTCCTAAATAAGACTGTGTATTAAACCCAAGCATTTCAATTATCTCTTTAAGGAAAGATCAAGGGATTTGCCTTTGCACATTCGATATGGCTCCTAGCAGCAAGCGGCAGCATCCCAAGCCAGTTCAATACTGCCTGTGAGCTCCCATTCTGCATTGCAACTCTGCCTGCACTCTCAAAACACCCACACAGGATAGGAAGGCATCAACCGTAGAAGGGAGTGAACTTAATAGCTGCTCTGTAAATGCAGGCTACTGGATTGTCCCTGGATTTCAGCACATTGCCTAATGCCTCAGATGAGCGTCAATGCCCTGAATTCTTACATTCGCTCCTTGGAAGTCATTTAGCAATCAGCGGAGTCTGATGCTATCTATGCGCTCAGCCAGGGAGTCGGAGCCATGCGAGCGGTAATGTTGCAGAAAGAAAAGGTCTTTATTGTGGGAACCTTAGCAAATTAGATTCCTATCAGCCCAGTGTTTATAGAGTGGCGTACTCCCCTCCACAGGAAACCAGTCCGGCTTTTTTCAGAGGGTTTCCCAAGGAGGAAATCAAACAGGAGACTCCCGCAGGGCTCCTGGCCTCTGGGAACGTAGGTGTGCCTGTACCTGCTGTGTCTGCGGGGGGTGGGGGGTGGGAGAGAGTACCACTTTGGGAGAGGAGGAGGGAGAGGATATAAAACTTAATACTGCATAGTGCTAGGAAGTAAACGAGACTTTCATGTCGAGAGGCACTGCTGCAGGTCTGGTGTAGTGGTTAAGTGTGCAAACACTTATCTGGGAGAACCACTCTGAGACTCTGAGATTCAGAGTATAGGGTGGGATATAAATCCAATATCATCATCACCATCATCATCTTCTCCTCCTCCTCCTTCTCCTCCTCCTTCTGGACCTGGAGTGGGGGGGGAGGGTTAATTAGTCCCTTAATAAGTAGACTTCAGGGCCATTTCAGTCTTTTTAATTTTGAGATCACTAGGAAGTTTCTATTGGGAGTGCACCCACAGATTACAGGTCCTTGTGCAAGTTTCTTTTCAATTACATCTAAAGTTCGCAAAAATATATATTGTTCTGAAGCCAAATTTTAATGGCTATTTTATATACCCTTTTTCTTACTGTTATCTTATGCAATATTTGAATATATTGTAAGTATTTTAGCTTTGTTTTTTAGCTTTTGTAATTTTTTTCTGATTTGTGCTGGTCATTGACCGTATTAAAAATCGAACAAACGAACAAACATATGACCACTCTGAGACTCTGAGATTCAGCGTATAGGGCAGGATATAACTCCAATAGCATCATCATCATCATCATCATCATCATCATCATCATCATCATCATCATCATCATCATCATCATCATCATCATCTTCTTCTTCTTCTTCTTCTTCTTCTTCTTCTTCTTCTTCTTCTTCTTCTTCTTCTTCTTCTTCTTCTTCTTCTTCTTCTTCTTCTTCTTCTTCTTCTTCTTCCAGGAATGGGGGGGAGGGGAAATTACCATTTCAAACCAAGCCAACACAATCCAGCAAAGGCGCCACAAGCTCTTACTGCCTGACCTATGAGAAATGTAGCCCCTGACAGACAAGGTTAACCCCACAATGGTGCATGGGTTAGAAATACGGCTGCCAACATCCAGGTGTTACCTGGAGATCTCCTGCTATTACAATTGATCTCCAGGTATTTTAACGCCCCTCCATAGATTTATTGTTCAGCCCTCATTTGGAACACTGTGGATAGCTCTGGTCCCCACATCTCAAAAAGGACATTGCAGAGCTAAACAAAGTCCAGAGGAGGACAACCAAGAGGATGAGTGGGTTGGAGCACTTTCCCTATAAGGAAAGTGAGGGACTTTTCAGTTTACGGGCGGGGGGAAGATGACTGAGGGAGGACATGATAGGGAGAGGACCAAGAGCAGTTCCCCTGGAGAAAATGGCTGCTTTGGAGGGTGGATCATACTTTGCTGAGGTCCCTCTCTTCCTCAAATCCCGCCCTCCCCACGTTCGCCCCCCAGATCTCCAGGTGTTTCCCAAGCCAGAGCTGGCAACCCCATTTAGAAATCATTAGCTGGCCCTGGAATTTCATTCTGGGTGTCTCTCAAGACAGGCTGGCTGACCTCTGGTTTTCCTTCAGAGAGAGTCAAGACCAATTCTGCTACAGCAGTTCTGGATGTATTACTTCGGCCTGCAGGTAGGGCTGCCAATCCCCAGGTGGGGGCAGGGGATCCCCCTGTTTGGAGACCATCCCCCCGCTTCAGGGTCGTCAGAAAGCGGGGGGGAGGGGAGGGAAATGTCTTCTGGGAACTCTGTTATTCCCTACGGAGATTTATTCCCATAGAAAATCATGGAGAATTGATCCATGGGTATCTGGGGCTCTGGGGGGGCTGTTTTTGGGGGTAGAGGCACCAAATTTTCAGTATAGCATCTAGTGCCTCTCCCCAAAATACCCCCCCCCCCAATTTTCAAAACGGTCCAATTCTATGAACCCCAAAAGAAGGTGCCCCTATCCTTCATTATTTCTTATGGAAGGAAGGAATTGAAAAGGTGTGGCGTTCTTTTAAATGTGATGGCCAGAACTCCCTTTGGAGTTCAATTATGCTTGTCACAGCCTTGATCCTGGCTCCACCCCTAATGTCTCCTGGCTCCACCCCCAAAGTCTCCTGGCTCCACCCCCAAAGTCCCCAGATATTTCTTGAATTGGACTTGGCAACCCTACCTGCAGGTGTGGCTGTGGTCGCCAATGCCCAGGTGGGGATATCTCCCAGAATTACAACTGATTTCTAGACTACAGAAACTAGTTTCCCGGGAAAAGATGGCTACTTTGGAGGGCAGACTGTATGGCCTTATACCCTACTGGGGTCCCACCCATCCTCTAACCTTACCATTCCCAGGTTCCATCCCAAATCACCAGGAATATCCTAAGACAACCCTAAGACTGACATAGCTGAATGTCCTTCCATGTTAAAAAAAATCCCCACACAAACATCTTATGAAGACAGAGTCTGGCCTAGTCTTCTCCCCTAATCTGTTAAGGCTGCTTTCTGCAGACATCAGTGATGGCTCAGAAAAACATTCTATCCCTGAGGTAACGCTTACAGCTCTATGTTGGAAAATACCTGGAGATTTGGTGGGCAGAGCCTGAGGAGACTTTGGGGAGGGACGTCAGTGTAGGATAATGCCATAGAGTCCGCCTTCCAAAGTGGCCATTTTCTCCACGGGAATTGATCTCTGTTGCCTGGTGACCAGTTGTAATCCTAGGACATCTCTGGCTGAAGGGCCTGGTGATTCGCAACCATGCCCTCAGGACTCAGCCTCTGTTTATATATGACATTTTTATCCCTCCACCCAAGGAACATGGTTCTCCTGCCTGCATTTTATCTTCACAGAAACCCCATGATGTATCTGAATAACAAGTAGGGTTGCCAATCCCCAGCTGGGGGCAGGGGATCCCCTGGTTTGGAGGCCCTCCCCCACTTCAGGGTCATCAGAAAGCGGGGTGGGGAGGGAAATATCTCCTGGGCACTCCATTATACCCTGTGATTCCCATAGGGTATAATTGAGAATTGATCTGTGGGTATCTGGGCTCTAGGGGGGGGGGCTGTTTTTTGAGATAAAGGCACCAACACTTCAGTAGAGCATCTCGTGCCGTTTCTCAAAACACTCCCCAAGTTTCAAAAAGATTGGACAAGGGGGTCCAATTCTATGAGCCCCCCCCCCCCAAAAAAAGGTGCCCCTATCCTTCTTTATTTCCAATGGAAGGAAAGCATTTAAAAGAAGAAGAAGATGATTGCAGATTTATACCCAACTCTTCTCTCTGAATCAGAGACTCAGAGCAGCTTACAATCGCCTATATCTCCCCCCCCCCGCCACAACAGATACCCTGTGAGGTGGGTGGGGCTGCCATAAGCGGAGGAGTGGGGAATCAAACCCGGTTCTCCCAGATAAGAGCCCACACACTTAACCACTACACAAAAGGTGTGCGGTCCCTTTAAATGTGATGGCCAGAACTCCCTTCAGAGCTCAATCATGCTCCTGACTCCACCCCCAATGTCCCCAGATATTTCTTGAATCAGACCTGGCAACTCTAACAACGTACCTGAAGAACAGGTTCAAGCAACTCTTGAACAGATGAACTGCTTACCAGCTCATGACTGGTGAGCAGAACATGAAGAAGAAGATATTGGATTTATACCTCACCCTTCGCTTTGAATCTCACAGTGGCTCACAATCTCCTTTGTCTTCCTCCCCCACAACAGACACCCTGTGAGGTAGGTGGGTCTGAGAAAGCTCTTATAGCAGCTGCCCTTTCAAAGACAACTCCTACAAGAGCTGTGGCTGACCCAAGGCCATTCCAGCAGCTGCAAGTGGAGGAGTGGGGAATCAACCCCGGTTCTCCCAGATAAGAGTCTGCACACTTCACCACTGCACCAAACTGGCTCTCTTTGAGTCATACTTAGGAGGCACATCATCCCTACTTACAGGCACCAGCCATTTCCTCTTTGCGTTCCAGTTCCATGGGGGGAAAAACTGCTTTCCTGCTTGCCATGAAGACTTCAGCGGGGGGGCGGGGTAGTGGTGGTGGTATTTTTCTAGACAAACTGAGGATCAAAGGTGCAGCATTTACAACCTACCCGAATGAAAAACGTATCAAAGTTTCATCTTCCTTTCTCTTTTAAATAGGTTTTTTAAAAAGAGTAATCATTTAACATCTTTCTTTATGGGGCACTTTTTTTTTTTTAATAAACACAGCTAAAGGAGATAAACGACCTAGAAAAGAAAAGAGAGAGGGGAGAGACAGAGAGGCAGACAGAGACAGACAGACAAATGAGGAAGGTGAGACATGCAAAGACAGAGAGGCAGACACAGACAGACAGACAGACGAGGAAGAGGAGACATGCAAAGCCAATCCATTTTAACTCCTCCTGTACTGGAAGCTTTTGCAGATTTATTTTGCAAAAGGAGGCAATTCCCTCCCAACGCCAGCTTAACAGAACTTTTGTGTTGGGTTCCTTAACAACGGTAATCAGCGATCCAGAAAATGCAATGTTTCCCCCATTAACCAAGCGGGTGCACAAATTCTCCAGCTTCCAATTAACATTTTGCATCTTCCTCTCTTATAATTGGAAGGAACTGGACTGAAATGGAAGGTAACTTTGTCGAGTACCTAAAAATACTTGGCCCCCCGCTACCTCCCCTTCTCTCCCACTCTCCCTTTGTGTGCTCAACCACCCACCCAACTGCTAAAAATGCTCTAAATCAGCAAAGAGAGTCTCAGCTTAACATCATAAAGGATGTGCTGACGCAGAACATTCAAATTGAATTTCCACCTTTGTATTGAGCCGCTGACCATGGCCGTGATTGCACCTCCCTGCCTGGAACTCTTCTGCCATTAAAACAAAACTCCAGTGCGCTCCTGTCACACAGCAGGCCTAGGAGAGCCTTCTAACTGGCTGCCACCACTCTGGTAAGGGTCTGCATGGGAGGGTCCCCTCTCTTCCTTATGAGTAAATCCTCTTAACTGTGACCAAGATGATGTGAGAACCCAGGCAGTATAGCAATAAAAAGAAGTTTATAGCAACAAAAAGAAGTGCTCTAAAAACAATAAGTGGGTGATAAAGATTTAGTTGCTGTAGTTATAGTGAATATGAAAAAAGTAAAGCTAGACATTCCCTGCTACTAATACCAGAACTCACCACCTCCCTTGGATGAGGGATCTCTTCCTATTGCCTGTCCCAGAGAGCACTCCTCTGTCTGCAGCCTCTCAGATAAGAGTCTGCACACTTAACCACTACACCAAACTGGCTTTCTTTGAGCCATACTTAGGCTCAAAGAGAGAAAGACAGAGAGGCAGACAGAGACAGACAGACGAGGAACCTCTCTGAGAACCTCTCTGCCTGCAGCCTCTCCAGGAAAGAACACACCTTGTCTGTGCTTGGCCCTTTTTATTCTCTCGTCCCAGGTCCCAACCCTCTCTGGGCTAGTTTTCCTCCAAAACCTTGCCACCCAATCAGATGGGACTGGAGATCTTCCAGAATTACAACTGATCTCTAGACTTCACAGATCAGTTCCACTGAAGAAATTGGCTAATATGGAGGATTATATCCGGGGGTGGAATTCTAGCAGGAGCTGCTTTGCATATTAGGCCACACACCCCTGATGTAGCCAATCCTTCAAGAGCTTACAAGGCTCTTTTTTGTAAGATCTGGCTATAATATAGTAGGTTCTATACAGTAATGAGGCGAGGTGGTAGTAAACATAGCTCTTTTATTGAATACAGCATGGTATAGCGCTGCCTACAAAGACTTAGGCTTCCCAACTCTCCCGCTCTGGCGGGAGTCCCCTGGGTTTGCAGCCTCATCTCCCGGTCTTCAAGAAGTGGGAAGCGGGGGGTGGGGGGTGGAGGGGGGGGAGAACATACCTGTAGGCTTCATTATAGAGCTCCTGAGCCGTTTGTAAAATGTCTGCCGCTTTAAGACTGGGCAGGGAGCAGGAAGGGCTTGGGAGAACAGCCCCGCCCTTTCTTTTGCTTTCACTTTCACAGCAAGAGTTCTCTGGAAGATCTGGTAAGAGTGTGTGTGTGTGTGTGTGTGAGAGAGAGAGGGAGGGGGCAGGGGATTCCCTGGTTTGGAGGCCCTCCCCCCTTTTAGAAAGCGTGGGTGGGGAGGGAAATGTCTACTGGGCATTCTATTATTCCCTATGGAGAACGATTCCCATAGGGAATAATAGGGAATTCATCCGTTGGTATTGGGGGCTCGGGGGGGGGCTATTTTTTGAGGTAGAGGCACCAAATTTTTAGTAGAACATCTAGTGCCTCTCCCCAAAATACCCCCCAAGTTTCAAAACGATTGGACCAGAGGGTCCAATTCTATGAGCCCCAAAAGATGGTGCCCCTATACTTCATTATTTCCTATGGAAGAAAGGAATTTTAAAAGGTGTGCTGTGATGTGATGTGATGTGATGGCCAGAACTCCCTTGGAGTTCAATTATGCTTGTCACATCCTTGTTCTTGGCTCCACCCCCAATGTCTCCTGGCTCCACCCCCAAAGTCTCCTGGCTCCACCCCCAAAGTCCCCAGATTTTTCTTTAATTGGACTTGGCAACCCTACAAAGACTAACTGCTAGGGCTGCGGGGCCCTCTCTATATACACACCCAGAGTTCCCACGCTGCCTGTAACTGGACCATTCAAACCAGTCGGGGGCTCTTGATTGGAGCAGGGCAGCAGGATTTGGATCCTGCTGCCTATTGTTCCCAAGTCCCCCAAGCCCTGTCCTTCAGGCCCCAGTGAGCCAGGCAAGAACTCCAGCTTATAGATACAGTTCTAAGCACATATACAAAGTGACCTAATATGCAACGGAGCTTCTGCTAGAATTCCACCCCTGATTGTATCTATGGCATTACGCCGTGCTGAGATCCCTCCCTTCCCCAAACCACGCCCTCCTCTGGCTCCACCCTCAAAATCTCCAGGTAATTTCCAGCCAGGACCTGGCAACCCTAATTGCAGAGATGCTTGCCAGCACAGTTTAGGCAGAACCTTCATTTTATTTTACTTAAGGCTCTCAACCTCCCTTCCACTTTTTTTTTTGTTTCCTATGTGTCTTTTTATGTGTGCCTGGAATAAAAAATACATACAAATCACTCTGGGAGAAGCCATGGCTAATCCCTATCCTCCAGAAGCTTGATTGATTCAGACTCAACAAAGTTCAGCAGAGGGAGAGCATAAGGCCATGTCTGGTGGAGACAGGAAGAGCATGTCTGAATCCCCTTCGGAATGGAATTCACTCCTTGTCGACAGGCCAAAATCTCTTTTGGAAGCTGACCTGGGACAGGAGTTCAGGGCTACACAGGGCTGATTCCCAGGGGGGGGGGGGCAGCATTTCCTACCTAGTGATTCAGGGAGACAGCCGGGCAGTGTTGAAGAAGAAGAAGACTGCAGATTAATGTCCCACTCTTCTCTCTGAATCAGAGACTCAGAGCGGCTTACAATCTTTTATATCTTCTCCCCCCACAACAGACACCCTGTGAGGTGAGTGGGGCTGAGAGAGCTCACCCAGAAGCTGCCCTTTCAAGGACAACTCCCATGAGAACTGTGGCTGACCCAAGGCCATTCCAGCAGGTGCAAGTGGAAGAGTGGGGAATCAAACCCGGTTCTCCCAGGTAAGAGTCCAGACACTTAACCACTACACCAAACTGAAAGCAGTGCAGCCGTGGTGGCGGGAAATGCCTTCAAGTCTCAGCCAGTTTAAGGGAACCCTGTAAGATTTTCAAGGCAAGAGACGTTCAGAGAGGGTTTGCCAATGCCTGCTTCAGTGTAGCCATCCTGGAATTCTGTGGTGATCTCCCATCCAATTCCAACCAGGGCCAACCCTACTTAGCTTCTAAGATCTTATACAAGTATCCCATCTCGGATATTAGTCTTATATATGCTCTTCTGTTACAGTTGTAAGCAAGCCTCATTTTAGGCAGGAGCTCACAGGAGCAGAGATCTGGAACCTCTAAAATTTTATTGTGCTCTTTCTTTCTTAACCGCCCCCCCCCTCAAAAATACTTGCTTCTGAGTTCCATTGTTCAACCCCTCCTGAACTCTAAGTTTGCTGAACTCTATGATTTGACAAACTTTCCAATATTTCCCCCCACAAGAAAATGGGAAATAACCAAAACATATAAAACAGATAGATGGAAGCCTTCATCATGCCACTGTGGCTGCATAGGAGAAAAGATGATGGGAGTAAGGTTTTATTATGACAATTATAATTCAAGAAGCATTTTAAGGGAGAAGAAGATATTGGAGTTATACCCTGCCCTATACTCTGTATCTCAGAGTGGTCACAATCTCCTTTACCTCTCACCCCACCTCCACAACAGACACCCTGTGAGGCAGGTAGGGCTGGGGGAGCTCTCCCAGAAGCTTTCAAGGAACTCCTACAAGAGCTATGGCTGACCCAAGGCCATTCCAGCAGGTGCAAGTGGAGGAGTGGGGAATCACACCCAGTTCTCCCAGATAAGAGAGCTATGGCTGACCCAAGGCCATTCCAGCAGGTGTAAGTGGAGGAGTGGGGGATCAAACCCGGTTCTCCCAGATAAGACAGCTATGGCTGACCCAAGGCCATCCCAGCAGGTGCAAGTGGAGGAGTGGGGACTCACACCCGGTTCTCCCAGATAAGAGAGCTATGGCTGACCCAAGTCAATGCTAGCACGTGCAAGTGGAGGAGTGGGGAATCACACCCGGTTCTCCCAGATAAAAGAGCTATGGCTGACCCAAGGCCATTCCAGCAGGTGCAAGTGGAGGAGTGGAGAATCAAACCCAGTGATGTTAAGGGTGTGTGGCATCTACGAATGAGTTGAGCTAATGAACTGTGCTAATGAGCTCCAGCACACCTTTTTCTACGAAATGACCTCTGGTTGTAAGAGACATCATTATTAAAGCCATTTAACAAAATTATAACTATTTTTCAGCAACGTGTGTGTCAGAAAGGAACAGTAATGAGATCAGAAGCAACCTTCCACTGCCTAGATCAAAGTTGTTAGAATTGAGCAAGAACTCTGGGAGGTAGAAAAATTCCGGGATGAACTCCATGACATCTGCCGCGTTGCCCTTGGAGGCAGAGCACCAAGTTTCCCACATGCTGCAAAACATTCTATCAGCCAGGTCAAAGTGACTGCCCTTTGGAACAAAAGGAGAAACATTTTCATGACACCGTGGGTGCTGCCCATGCCACTCAACACAACTCTGAATCAAGAGCACAAAAACCAAAAACAAAACACCATGGCTGGTGTGTGTGTACCAGATAGGGCTGCCAATCTGAGCGGGGATTCCTGCTAGGTCTGGGTGGGAATTCCCCCAACCCAGAAGGTTCCCAACCCACCAGCCCACATTGGGCTGGCGGGGGGAACCTCCCCTCACGTCACCGGCATAATGATGTCACCCAGAAGTGACGTCATCTCGCTGGCAATGTCGTACGGTGGCCTAGAGTTTTTCCCTCCCAAATACCTAGAGTGGCCACCATGCGATGTTGCCAGTGTGATAACGTCACTTCCAGGTGATGTCATTGTGTCATGCATGTGCTTTGCATGTGAGCAAAAGTCTCCCGCTGGAGAACACTGGGGACTTGGCAACCCTAGTGCCAGACCTGTTGCGATAGAGAGATGTAGGATCCCTTAATTTATAATACTCATTTCAGGATGATTTCAGGAAAGAAAAACAGGGCTTTTTTGTAGAAAAAGCCTAGCAGGAACTCATTTGCATATGAGGTCACACCCCCTGACATCACTATTGTTTCACACAGGGCTTTTTTGGTAGAAAAAGCCCCGCAGGAACTTATTTTCATATTAGGCCACACACCCCTGATGTTACCATTGTTTCACACAGGGCTTGTTTTGTAGAAAATGCCCAGCCAGAACTCATTTGCATATTAGGCCATACCCCTGGTGCCAAACCAGCCGGAACTGCATTCTTGCTCAGCAAAAGGCCCTAAAATAAACAGTCTCTTTCTGGGAACAGGATTACAGACTTCTCAAATTGCTGTCTTGGTTTCCTTGATGGAGACAGATTGGCAGCATGGTAATGACCGTTTGCCCACCTTCCAGGAAGAGACAAGATAAATGGCTATTTGAATATACTGAGTAGAGTCATAAAAACTTGGGATACCCACCTGAATCTGATTGGAGAAAAGGTAGCTGTGGGTGATCCAGGTCAAGATTTCCAGCAGCTTGCTGGTGTCTATTACAAATTCAACCATCAGCACGGCTTTTTTTCCCTGGAAAAAGAGGTGCTGGAACTCTCAAGAGGGAAATGAAGGAGAAACACACAGGATTCTTCGAAGCAATATTCTTTTCATGCGCTGTGGACTTACCTCTGCTTTAAAGCAGTTTCCAAACTTTAGATCTATCACCAGCTTCCTCAGTTCTTTTTCAAGTCTTGCTTTTGGGGCCTAATGCTGAATGATGACCTTGAATCATCCCTTCATTTAAATCTTATTTTTTTAAAATAATATTTTTGAAGAAGATATTGGACTTACACCTTGCCCTTCACTCTGAATACTAGAGTCTCAGAGTGGCTTACAATCTCCTTTACCTCCCCCCCCCCGCAACAGACACCCTGCGAGGTGGGTGGGGCTGAGAGAGCTGTCAGAGAAGCTGCCCTTTTAAGGACAACTCCTGCAATAGCTATGGCTGACCCAAGGCCATTCCAGCATCTGCAAGAGGAGTGGGGAATCAAACCCAGTTCTCCCAGATAAGAGTCTGCGCTTAAACACAACACCAAACTGGCTCTCAGTTTGTGACACTACCTTGGTGCCCCTCAGGAATTTTTAGACTTTTTTTGGGGGGGGAGAAATTTGTTTCCAAAGACATTCTGGAACTCTGTTATGGCACGTTCCCCCAGGGGGAAAAGCCCAGGCCGTCAGCATTTACTGTCACCATACCAATCTGCTTTGAAGCCACATTTGTAATTACCAGCAACCAAAAGAACTATATTTACTTCTCCCCCTGGCCTGCCCTTCAGGAAGGCTTGCAATTCATCCTTTCCTCCAGCAGCAGTGGCTTCAAGTTGGAAGTCGGGTTGCCAACTTGGCTGGGAAATCCCTTTGAGGGTGGACCCTGTGGAGTCTCTGGGGTTTGGAGAAAGGACGGGCCTCAGTGGGGTAGGATACTATCAATCAATCAATCAATCAATCAATCAATCAAAAGCCTTTATTGGCATATATCAGATCATAAACAAACAAATAAACAGCTACAGAAATAACAAAAATATGCAGCTATACATTGGCCAATCAATCCTTGATTACCAGACTCAAGAATAAAGCAACCCTTTCAGTTATTTCAGATGACAAATCATTCAGAAGACGGCAAACCTGTCATATAGGGGACAATAAAGAAGGCTATGGGACAATGAGTCAACTTGTTTTAAATTACATATACATAGTCTTAATGAAAGTGGGATTTTTTTAATATTTATTTATTTATTACTTTCAATTTATATCCCGCCCTCTCCGCAAGCGGACTCAGAGGTAACTGCTGATGGGATTGTATTGCATCTAGCAAGGGTAAATGCTCTACGCAATTTTGGAACATGGAGAGTTGAGAAGTAAGAAGGCAGATGCCCACTAGTTGGGGAAATTCCAAAATTCAGAGGGGAGCAAGATTTGTTCGCAGCACTCATTCATTTTTGTAAGTCGTTATCTAAAATTCTGCATTTAATTACATAGTGTGCATTTGTAAGAGGAAGCATGTAAAGAGAATCCATAGACAAACCTAAGGTGATTATTTTCCTCTCTATGTCGGAAATCCATTTGGACAAGGAGGATTCAGACAGCATTTGATATAAATAACTCCACCGGTTGGATGAATAGTGCACACGTAGCCAATATTTGATTGATATAAGCCATGCTTTAGTTTCTATCATATTGAGGCCTGTTTCTAGACAAAGAGTAACATATGAGACACAGCATGGTAGGCCCATGATTTTCCTAGCAAATTTGGACTGAACTCTTTCGATATCAGACTCAAAGGCACTAATCCAAGTTGGAATGCCATACAATAAGTGCGGGATTACTTTAACCTTATAGATTTTTAAGGCCGCTGGAACAAGCTGGTTGCTTCTATTAAAGAAAAACCGGGAAATGGCTGATGCAGTAATGGCTGCTAAGTTAACTGCAGATTTACGGTGACATGACCAGGACATGTTGTAACTAGAATGAAGACCTAGGTATTTAAAATGCCTGACCTGTTCTACTTCTTTCCCATCGAAGAGCCATTTGTTAATTTTACAAAACTTAGCAAAAACCAGAATCTTAGATTTTTCGTAATTCAGATACAGTTTGTTTTCTTGAAAAAAAAACTGAGACATCTATTCAACAGTCGTCTAAGCCCAACCCTCGTACTATAGCGTCACCCCCCCCCCCAACTCTTCCCCTCAATGCCCATGAACATCATTGGATGCCCTCTTTAATCGTGTTTGTGTCTTTTATAAAGTTTATGGCCGTTTTCCCACTGACCTTACTCCGGAGCGACGTCCCTCTTCACTGCGCAGCATCTGCGCAGATTTCCCACCAACTGCTGCGCACAACCAGGAAGAGCCGCGGCTTTTGCGTCGCAGATGTAAACTGGTTTTTAGCGGTTTACATCTGCGACGCAAAAGCTGCAGCACTTCCTGGTTGTGCGCAGCAGTTGGTGGGAAATCCGCGCAGACGCTGCGCGGTGAAGAGGGACGTCGCTCCGGAGTAAGGTCAGTGGGAAAACGGCCTATATCTCTGCTACCTAATCTTAAATAGGTACACACATGGCCCGACCAGGCATGGCTCAGCCCAGCAAGGTCTCATTTATGTCAGATCATCTGGCCCTAACAAATGAGTTTGATCTAGATACCGCCTAGTTATTTATTTTAGATACTGTAGCACTGCGCCGAATTATCATTATGGAGCACCTTTTTATGTCTTTTGGTTTTATAATGTTGTATGTTTATATATATCTTGCTATTAGCTTGTTAGCCTCCCTGAGCCTGCTTTGGTGGGGAGGGTGGGATATAAATCTAATAACTAAATGAAACAATATCTAGTGTGCAAACAGCCAGAAAGCTGGAGAGCTGGGATCCTCATCTTGTTGTTGTGTGGGTCAAAATATTTTAAAGAAGAGCCTAATGTTGTGGAGCTGGGTAGCCCAGGCTAGCCTGACCCCATCAGATCTCGGAAGCTAAGCGGGGTCGGCCCTGGTTAGTACATGGATGGGAGACCACCAAGGAAGTCCAGGGTTGCTACATAGAGGCAGGCAATGGTCAACCACCTCTGAGCATCTCTTGCTTGGAAAACCCAATGGGATGTCCATAAGTCAACTATGACTGTCCTTGCAGTGAAACATATTGACAAGTTGACTTGAAGGGGTCTTCGGCTTACGAGTCCTTACCACCTCCTCCCCGTTGCATTTGAGACCCTGTAGCTGGTCGTTGAAGGCTTTTGATCCCCTGTCTGCCCGTTCTGACCTGCTGAACTGACTGACAAACATCTAACTCCTCCATGCAAAGTGCAGACTTATTGACTTTAAGGAGCTTAACTGAGGAGCACAAATCATTCTCAGCTAGAGCCTGAAATGTTTGCAAACAGCAGCTGTTTCAGTTAGACTCCCCTGCATTCGAAAACCTCACAGACACCCATGACGCAGCCCAGACACTGTCTGGGTTGCTGTGACTGATGAGGTTTTGACTTTGTCTCTGGTTTGAACAAAATGCAAGATCCTTAAAATGGTTAGCGATTTGGGGGAGAGGGGATAGCCTTAATAATCCTTAAGAAATCTGCTTTGTGAGCGCTGAAATGATCACCATCTCCTTAAGAGGAAACGCACTCAGTCTCTGCATCGGGTGCAGTCTGACTTAGGACTTATTGAAAAGAATGGACATAAAATTCTGGAAATTTTTAAAATTCTTTCGAGTTCCAAAAACTTGACTTTGCGCCTATTACTCCATCAAGATTCCACACCCTTTAGGACAGAGGCGGCCAAATTTGCTTTGTGAAAGAGCCACATAGCATACACATCAGATGTTTGAGAGCCACAACACAGGAAGGAAGGAAGGAAGGAAAGCAACTTTAATTTTAAATGTATTATCAAATGAATTTGTTGGCATGAAGAAGTGATTCAAAGATAGAAAAAATGTCTTCTCGAAGCCGGCTGACAGGGCGGGCGGGGGATTTGAGAACCACACAATATGTGCGAAAGAGCCACGTGTGGCTCCCGAGCCACAGTTTGGCCACGCCTGCTTTAGTAGAAAAGAGAAAGGAAAAGGGGGTCAAAGAATAGCAGAAGAGAGAGGGTTGGATCCAGGCTTCATTTTTCATCAACAGAATACAAGTTTCCTGCCTTTTCCAGTCCCCCTGAAGCCTGTTGATCTCCGTGAAATACTGCTTGTTGCTTGGGGGACAGAAGGGAACTAGGGTTGCCAACTCCAGGTTAGGAGATTTGGGGTGGGGAGTGGAGGCAGAGGATGGTGAGGTTTGGGAAGGGATCTCAGGAGAGCGTATTGCCATAGAATCCACCCTCCAAACCAGTGTTTTTTTCCTCCAAGGGAACAGACTGCTGCACCCTGGGGATCACTTGTAATTCCAGGAGATCTCCAGGCCTCACCTGGAGGCTGGCAACCTTCTAGGGGACCCTGAAGAACAGCTTTGGGAGCCTGTAGCAGAAAGCAGGAATTGGGGGTTATTGCCAGTTTAGTGTGGATCCAACCCCAAAGGGCACATCAGCATAAAAATAAAATAAATATTTGGTGGTTTTGGCAGACCCGTCCCACCCAACATCTGACTCAAAAGTGCTCTTTTGAAGCAAACACAGGAACTGGTCGTCTCTGCTCTTACACACATTTAAAAAGATCACAGACTGCCTGTTTTTTGATTCTTTAAAAAAAAAATTCCAAAAAAAAATTATTATAAAAGGTTACATCAAACATATATTATAAACACAAGCATACACTAGCCTGCTAAGTAGACAATATTATGTGATTAATAATATACAAAGTTTAGATATTTATCTGGAAGCTTACACAGAGTATTTTGATGGTTCTGAACAAAATCAAAGAAAGGAAACCATTTTTCAATAAAATCGTTAGCATCAGAATTCGAAGTTGACTGTTGCAGTTTATAAGCAATTTTGTCCTTTGTCGTTATATCCCATATCTTCAAGAACCATTGTCGTTTGGGCGGCAAAGATGTAGATTTCCAATATTGAGCAATTAACTTTTTAGCTGCCTGTAAAAGCATCATTGGTTAATTCGTCTTTATGTTTTGGAACCTCATTAGGTGACCATAAGTTTAAGAGGACAGATTCAGGAGAAAGAGGAATCCGATGGTTAATAATTTGCTCTATTGTTGGTATAATCTCCCATTAAGGGGCACACCTGACCTCTGAACTTCCCATCACCCTGCCCAAAAAACTTGGGTGGTCCCCATTTCTTCTCCATCCACCTCTTTCCCCATTAATCGCATCTTCTAGATCTTCAGGGGTTCAGCCTCTGATTCCCTAATGGGAATCAACCAGCACAGCTCGGCGCTCTACGAAGCAATCGATTTCCTTTCCCCCCGTTCCTTGATCTCTGCCTGGAACCAAACTCTTAGGAGGCATCTGTGATTCCCTTACAGAGTCTTTAATCTCCCACTCCTTACCCAGGCACCACAGGATATCAGTAAATGAAGCTGTCACACAGATTTGACTGCTGATCTGCCCTCAAGCTGGCAAGGAAATTAAAAAAGAAGAAGGAGAAGAAGAAGAGAGGAAGTTGAAGTCTATACCTGTGCTGCTCAAACCCCAGGCTCCGTAGATGGACAGTTGCCATGGTGACAATGTAATCCAAATGAACTAGCACTCGGTGTCATCTCCAGCTCTGAATAACATGCTTCCAGTTCACGAAGTGCCATTGATCAGCATTCTGCTTGGGAAAGGGAACATGGAAACTCCCTGATGCCAGCAAAAAACCGCATTAACTTCAGAGAGGATCTGCCATGGCTAAGGATAATGACGCCGCCGCATGTGAAGTCAGAAGCCAGGTGAAGCTTCTCCATCCCATTTTCGTGCATCAGTTAATATTCTGGCATGGTACCAGCCACGGCAAGTTTGGAAACGGGCTGAGCTCCAGAATCCAACACCAATGTTCCAACCAGAGGACCATCATAAGGTCTTCTTTCCTCGATCAGTTGGGCGTAGACTCTAATCTGGGATAACTGGGTTTGATTACCCACTCCTCCACAGAAAGCCAGCTGGGTGATCTTGGGTCAGCCACAGTTCTTGCAGAGATGTTCTCTCAAGAGCAGTTCTCTGAGAGCTCTCTCAGCCCCACCTACCTCACAGGGTAAAAAAGACGAAGGGGAGGCAATTGTAAGCCACTCTGAGGCTCCAAGTGAAGGGCAGGGTATAAATCCAATAATCTCTTCCAGTTTGGTGCAGTGGTTAGGTGTGCAGACTCTTATCTGGGAGAACCGGGTTTGATCCCCCGCTCCTCCACTTGCACCTGCTGGAATGGCTTTGGGTTAGCCATAGCTATTGCAGGAGTTGTCCTTGAAAGGGCAGCTACTATGAGAGCCCTCTCAGCCCCACCTACTTCACAGGGTGTCTGTTGTGGGGGGGGGAAGATATAGGCGATTGTAAGCCGCTCTGAGTCTCTGATTCAGAGAGAAGGGTGGGGTATAAATCTGCAGTCTTCTTCTTCCTCCTCCTCCTCTTCCTCCTGGTTAGGGAAGCTTTTGACATTCTCCACTGCTGGACTTCTCCAGCTTTTTGATTTCACTTGGCACTACACATCCAAACAATTGACAACTGCTGGGGTTTTGTTTGCTCTCCTTGTTTCACTACCTACAGGAGGGGAAAAGAAAATAATAATGATGCAATGTGATTTGGGGAACAGTGCCTGAGAGCGCCAGCTGCCACATTCGTTCCGCTAACTGCAAACGAAGAATCATATCAGATTGCAACGCAAAAACACATATTCAAGTATGCCTTTTGAGCAAAATTGCAAAAAAAAAAAAAAGTAACAAAAGGAACCGAAGTGCCGGAGGAATGGAGCGGCTGCGTACTGATAATTGGAAGCAGTCTGACAAAATGGAGGCGGGAAATTTGCATGTCCTCCAAGAAGCTTGGTTTTTCCTCTTTCCTTCAACGTTCTTGTCCCTTTTATTTGATTCCAGACAGCGGCCAGTTGGTCTGGATACAATGCAGGATAGGAGTAAGAGCACTTTTATCAAAGATGATGGGAAGAAACCAGGGCTTTTTCTGGTACCAGGACCTCCTTTGCATATTAGGCCACACACGCCTGCTGTAGCCAATCCTCCTGGAGCTTACAGTAGGCCCTGTACTAAGAGCCCTGTGAGCTCTTGGAGGATTAGCTACATCATGGGGGTGTGGCCTAAAGGAGTTCCTGCTACAAAAAAAGCCCTGGAGTCAGGCAACGGGAAACCACCTCAGGACCATTTCTTGCCTTGAAAATCCTAGAGGTCTGGCGGTTAATCCTCTCATGTTAGGACTCCCTTTTGCCCTCTTATGGCAGGACACCTCCAGGCAACTGTAGTCTTTGCCCATCGGTTCTCACCTAACTGGTGGGCAGAAACTGGGACCAAATGGGGGTGGGGAGTGGGATTAATTTGGGGAGAAAATTTTAAAAAGAATTTAAATTTGAAAGGCCTGAGTCCTGTCAATTCCTAGAAGTAATATATTTAAAATAATAATAATAATAATAATAATAATAATAATAATAATAATAATAATAATAATAATGATAATGATGATGATGATGATGCAAAGGGAGAGGGAGAAGAAGAAGAAGACGATATTGAATTTATATCCCGCCCTCCACTCCAAAAGCGGCTCACAATCTCTTTTATCTTCCTCCCTCACAACAGACACCCTGTGAGGTAGATGAAGATATTGGATTTATATCCCGCCCTCCACTCCGAAGAGTCTCAGAGCGGCTCACAATCTCCTTTACCTTCCTCCCCCACAACAGACACCCTGTGAGGTAGATGAAGATATTGGATTTATATCCCGCCCTCCACTCTGAAGAGTCTCAGAGCGGCTCACAATCTCCTTTACCTTCCTCCCCCACAACAGACACCCTGTGAGGTAGATGAAGATATTGGATTTATATCCCACCCTCCACTCCGAAGAGTCTCAGTGCGGCTCACAATCTCCTTTCCTTTCCTCCCCCACAACAGACACCCTGTGAGGTAGATGAAGATATTGGATTTATATCCCACCCTCCACTCCGAAGAGTCTCAGTGCGGCTCACAATCTCCTTTCCTTTCCTCTCCCACAACAGACACCCTGTGAGGTAGATGAAGATATTGGATTTATATCCCGCCCTCCACTCCGAAGAGTCTCAGTGCGGCTCACAATCTCCTTTCCTTTCCTCCCCCACAACAGACACCCTGTGAGGTAGATGAAGATATTGGATTTATATCCCACCCTCCACTCCGAAGAGTCTCAGTGCGGCTCACAATCTCCTTTCCTTTCCTCTCCCACAACAGACACCCTGTGAGGTAGATGAAGATATTGGATTTATATCCCGCCCTCCACTCCGAAGAGTCTCAGTGCGGCTCACAATCTCCTTTCCTTTCCTCCCCCACAACAGACACCCTGTGAGGTAGATGAAGATATTGGATTTATATCCCACCCTCCACTCCGAAGAGTCTCAGTGCGGCTCACAATCTCCTTTCCTTTCCTCTCCCACAACAGACACCCTGTGAGGTAGATGAAGATATTGGATTTATATCCCGCCCTCCACTTGGAAGAGTCTCAGAGCGGATGACAATCTCCTTTACCTTCCTCCCCCACAACAGACACCCTGTGAGGTGGGTGTGGCTGGAGAGGGCTCTCACAGCAGCTGCCCTTTCAAGGACAACCTCTGCCAGAGCTATGGCTGACCCAAGGCCATGCTAGCAGGTGCAAGTGGAGGAGTGGGGAATCAAACACGGTTCTCCCAGATAAGAGTCTGCACACTTAACCACTACACCAAACTGGCTCTAAGAATCATTAGGAACTGTACAGTCAGAATTTCTGTAAGCAGGGTTTTTTGGAGCAGGAACACAGTTCTGGCTGGTTTGTCAGCGGGGGTGTGGCCTAATATGCAAATGAGTGCCTGATGAGCTTTCCCCACAAAATAGCCCTGTGTGAAACAATGCTGCTGTCAGGGGGCGTGGCCTAATATGCACATAAGTTCCTGCTGGGCTTTTCCAACATAAAAGCCCTGCCTGTAAGTAGACCAGGCCTTATTTCTGACAACTCCATCTTGCATGTACAAACCATGTCTTGAAGGAATGAAGTGTAACACAAAGGCTCGGTCAAAAGCATAACTAGCTTCCTGAAGAGCGCTTTAAGCGACTGTCTTTTAAAGAGCGGCTTCTTGATAAACACCCCCGCAGCTAGCGGGTAAGGCCAAGGGAAGCGTGCCCTTGAGAGTCCATACAGTCTCCCCGTTCAAACCAATGAGACCAGCCTGGACTGCAGATTAAAGCAGAAATAGTGACTCTTGATGCATAAAAGGTCATGCTGGAAAAAAAAATGTTCTTAATCTGTAAAGTGTCACTAGTCTTCTGTTTTATGTTACAACCAAACCCTGCCATATTCATCTGTAAACATAAGGAAATTCTGCACATTACAAGAAACTTGTTGCCTAGCTCTAACTTAAAGAACATAAGAACATAAGAGAAGCCGCGTTGGATCAGGCCAATGGCCCATCCAGTCCAACACTCTGTGTCACATAAGAACATAAGAGAAGCCACGTTGGATCAGGCCAATGGCCCATCCAGTCCAATACTCTGAGTCACATAAGAACATAAGAGAAGCCCTGTTGGATCAGGCCAATGGCCCATCCAGTCCAATACTCTGAGTCACATAAGAACATAAGAGAAGCCACGTTGGATCAGGCCAATGGCCCATCCAGTCCAACACTCTGTGTCACACAGCGGCCACAAACCCCCCCCCCAAAAGTGCCCTCAGGAGGTCCACAAGTAGGGCTAGAAGTCCTTCCATTGTGCCCCCCACCCCTCAAGCACCAAAAATACAGAGCATCACTGCCCCAGACAGAGAGTTCCAACAATATGCTGTGGCTTATCTTTCAGTCACCACTCAGAGAATCTTGAGGTTTCTTTAAAAAGGTAAAGGTAGTCCCCTGTGCGAGCACCAGACATTTCCGACTCTGGGGTGACGTCACATCACAACGTTTTCATGGCAGACTTTTTATGGGGTGGTTTATCATTGCCTCCCAGTCATCTACATTTCCACCCCAGCAAGCTGGGTACTCATTTTACTGACCTTGTAAGAATGGAAGGTTGAGTCAACCTTGAGCCGGCTATCTGATCCCAGCCAGGATCAAACTCAGGTGGTGAGCAGAGAGTTTGGACTGCAGTACTGCAGCTTGACCATTCTGTGCCACTTTGCGTAACCCCTTAATCTACAATCAGGGGACTCTGTGATGGGAACAGCATCATGACCCAAGTACTAGGGTTGCCAACTCCAGGTTGGGAAAATCCCTGCAGATTTGAGTGTGGAGTCTGGCGAGGGCGGGGTTTGGGCAGGGCAGAGGCCTAAATAGGGTATAAAGCCATAGAGCCCACCCTCCAAGTTGGCTGTTACCCTTTGAACTACAGGGACTGCACAGAAGAAGGACGACATTTTGGAACAGGAGGGGCCTTTGTCAAGAAAGCCTATTCAGGTTGAATCATCCTCCATCTCGCTCCTGGATTTTTCTGAGCAGGAGCAGACAGACTTTTATTCTCGCTGCTCTTCTAAAGCCTGCCGGCAAAGACTTCCAAGATTAAAACAATTCCTCTCTGTATCAGTCAGAGCGAACTCCCTCCCACATTTTCATTTCTTGCTGAGGCTGAACACTTGGAAAGCCAGTGGGGCTGTTCTGTTCCCCAGACAGTTGACTGGAACAATCTGACCCTAGCATGAATGCCAGGTGTCTATAATCAAGTCAACGTTACCTAGGACTGAAGATAGTCTCAACTATGGACTCTGTACATTTGAGCAGATTGCGATGCTAGAGGAGCTGAACATCTTTGCTGAAAGCTGGTTTCTTATTTTTAAGGACCGATCCAGGGAGTTTAAATCTACCAGTAGCGATCAAACATGCCATGTTCTGAAGCAATACAAAGTCAGTTTGGTGTAGTGGTTAAGTGCGCAGACTCTTATCTGGGAGAACTGGGTTTGATTCCCCACTCCTCCGCTTGCAGCTGCTGAAATGGCTTTGGGTCAGCCATAGCTGTCACAGGAGTTGTCCTTGAAAGGGCAGCTTCTGTGAGAGCTCTCCCAGCCCCACCTACCTCACAGGGTGTCTGTTGTGGGGGAAGAAGATAAAGGAGATTGTAGGCTGCTCTGATTCAGAAAAAAAGGGTGAGGTATAAATCTACCATCTTCTTCTATAAGTGAGGTTACCAAGATGCTGTGAAGACTAATATAAAGACATGGCATAGAATCACATTAAGGAACAATCATGGAACAGAATAGGCAAGGTTTTTTTTTTTTTTTGCAGGAATGCACAGGAATGCAGTTCCGACTGGCTTGGTGTCAGAGGGCATGACCTAATATGCAAATGAATTCCTGCTGGGCTTTTTGTAGAATAGGGTAAAAAAAGCCAAGCAGGAACTCACTTGCATATTAGGCCACACCCCTGATGTCACCATTGTTTCACACAGGGTTTTTTGTGGGAAAGCCCAGCAGGAACTCATTTGCATATTAGGCCACGCCCCTGATGTCACCATTGTTTCACACAGGGCTTTTGTGGGGAAAGCCCAACAGGAACTCATTTGCATATTAGGCCACGCCCCTGATGTCACCATTGTTTCACACAGGGCTTTTTTGTGGGGAAAGCCCAGCAGGAACTCATTTGCATATTAGGCCATGCCCCTGATGTCACCATTGTTTCACACAGGGCTATTTTGTGTGGAAAGCCCAGCAGGAACTCGTTTGCATATTAGGCCACGCCCTGATGTCACCATTGTTTCACACAGGGCTATTTTGTGGGGGAAGCCCAGCAGGAACTTATTTGCATATTAAGCCACACCCATTGACACCAAGCCAGCCAGAACTGTGTCCCTGTGTGTCCCTGCTCAAATAAACCCCCTGGTTCTAAAATTGCCATTGGTTACCATGGCTGAATGAAATCTCCATGCTTGGAAGCAGTATACCTCTGAACATCAGTTTCAAGATGGAACACAAGGAGGGGAGGCCAGAGGTCGCTGTGCCTTGCGTGTCGGCCTCTCTAGGCATCTGGCTGGCCACTGTGGGAAACAGAACCTTGGGTTAAATGAACTTTTGGTCTGCTCCAGCAGAGCTGCTCTTACATTTGGCGACGCTCTCTCATTTTAAAAAAGCCTGAATGTTCAATTCCTCAGTCCCATTTGTGCTTTCGAAAGCGATCCGCTTCATCATCTCAAGTTTAAAAACTGTGCTTAACCAACACCTCGAGGGGAAATCTTTAATGAGCTTTTTTGAAACGGGGCTTTCTCTTCCTTCTTCCTCTCCTCCGTCTCCCTAAGGCAGTAGGGCAAAGAGAAGTACTTCATCATTAAGGTCTCAAAGCGAATCAGTCACAGCGGAAATGGGGCCAGCAGATCCTGGCAGGTGTTTGTTTAATAGCATACGACATCTCAGCAGGCCTTCAGGAACTTCATAGAATATTTACGATGCTGGGAGGCCAAACTGGAGAATCCTTAAGGGTGGTCAGCACTTTTGTGTTTCTGGAAACCCTTTGGCTCTCCATTGCCAGTGCACCTGATTAACTCCCAGGCACCATTCTTGGAGGCATCCTCCCTCCACCCTCAGCTCTTTTAAAAGCTGGTTTGGTGTAATGGTTAAGTGCAGGACTCTTTTCTGGGAGAGCCGGGTTTGATTCCCCACTCTTCTACTTGCAGCTGCTGGAACAGCCTTGAGTTAGCCATAGCTCTCGCAGAGCTGTCCTTGAAAGGGCGGCTTCTGTGAGAGCTCTCTCAGCCCCACCTATGTTTGTTGTAGGGGAGGAAGGTAAAGGAGGTTGTAAGCTAATCTGAGACTCTAAGACTGATAACAGACTGGCATTTTGGGTCAACTCAGAGATGCCTCTGAAGTCAACCCAAAAAATCTGTGCAGATGGCAACATCTGCTGCCCATCCTCCTCCCATCCTCACCCCATCCTCCAGGTGCCTGAGACCAGCTCGAAAAGCTACCACTTCCAAAGTGGTAGCAAATCTTTGAGCCGGATATCAGTTGCCTCCCTGCTGTCTGGACAACTTGGCGGTGTGGAAGTGCCAAGCCGTCCCGAGCTGTTTCTGGCTTCCCCCCCCGGTGGGAGCGGTTGTGCGTAGGAGTGCTCTGCCCCTTTAAGAAACACTTCTGAGGTGCCTCCCTGAGTGGATGGGGCCACTTTCCTGGTACCACATGGAGGCTCCGGGATGGCTCTTTTTGAGCTGACCTGCTTTCGACTGCCTCCTACTCGCCCCAGAATGCCGGTCTGTTCTCAGCCTAAGATTCGGAGTGAAGGGCGAGGTATAAATCCAATATATTCTTCTTCTGAAACTTAGAGTGCAGTTTCAAGTATCTGAGCGTGTAGGGTCTGCAAAAAAATGAAATAGCTCCAGATTGGGAAATACCTGGAGCTTTTGAGGGTGGAGCCTGAGGAGGGTGGAGTTTGGAGAAGGGAGGGACTTCAACTGGTACAATGCCAAAGAGTCCACCTTCCAAAGCAGCCATTTCCTCCAGGTGAACTGAAGTCTGTTGCCTGGAGCTCAGTTGCAATCCAAGGGAATCTTTAGGCACCACCTGGAGGTTGGCAACTCCAGGAGGGGTATTGCAAAGAAAGGGGTCAGGATGCAGTGGTACAATGCAAAATAGAATCAGCTTGATTAGGGCAAGGGAGAAATGCTTGGGGGCAGAAAACTGGCACCTGTACTGTAATACAGAAACAGGCTTGGCTGAAACGGCACACTGTGGTTTTTTTCCCCCTGTTGTTTGTTTGTTTGCAATTTTCACCCCTGAAATACCGAAAAGCCTTCCAATTTACAATGCCACGCTCCTCCAATCCCTTTTACTCTTTTTAAAGCCACCTTTTCACCCGAAGGATCATTCTCCAGAGTATTCCTCTGCAGGAGCCATCCATCTCTATCAGGTTCCCAGCCGAACCTTTGCTGGTGGATTTAGCTCCCCGGGGCATGGATTTGGGGCCTTAAAATATTGCAGAGCGTTGCGTGGCTAAGCAAAAGCGGGCGAGGCTGGAGAGAGGAAAGAGTCTGGCAATTTGCTGAAGGCTGTGCATAAATATGATTAGCCGATTCCTTTGGAAAATTACCATTAATATAGATTTGCTGACTCGCGCACGGGCGCAATGCAGAAATAGAGCCATCAAACTTTAATGCCTCCTTAGCGCCTCATGCCCCTGACAGCTCTCGGTAATGGTGCTTCATAATCTTGTTGTTAATGATTTATCATCATCGGCATGACACCATTGTGGTATAACTAAAGCGCAACTCAATTATGCTCTCCGCTAAGGTAATTCTTTCCCGCACTAATGTTGAGCTTTCTGCTGCTATTTGGGTGGCCTCTTTCCAGAACGACATTAAGTGAACAACTTGCGCTTCCTTTCGACCTGCTGGAGTCTGTCAAAATCGGTCTCCATAGGGTAGAGAAATCCACTTGTAGGTGACCTCTTGGCTCAGATTCGTTTGTTTGGCAGTGATGAGTTATCTGCTGTCGGGGTATACAAAACTGCCCCGTGACTTTTTCTGGGAAGGAAAGGTAGCACAAAATAGCCCAGTCTTATCAGATCTCAGAAACTAAGGAGGGTTAGTGCTTGTAAGGGAGATACATCCTGTTGGGTTCTCTTCCATTCACTGAGATACGTTTTCTTTCTCCTCCTGTTGTCCTCTCAAGGGCACTTCATGCGTTCTGTCCATAAAATCATCACTTTCCCTTATACATTGCAGTGTGAACAAGCATTCCTTAAGTCCCTGTATCTTCTTCTTCAGTAGGGCTACCAACTTACACTTGCTGCAAATGTAATCGCTGTTACCCACAGGGAAGAATGCCAACATCCCACAGACTTTACACATCACTGCCTCAGCTCTCTCACCAGCCATGCTGCTGCAATCCATTTCAAAATTAGTTCTATTTATCTTGACTTCCCTAAAAACTCCACTTCCAAACTGCCTCCTGAGACTACTTGAGCTACTCACTTTCCTACAGAGTCTCTGACTCAGCAGCCAGAGCAACAGTAGAGGGTGGAACCAGTGACCACCTCCAGGCAAACAGGCCTTTCTCTCTCAGCAACAAACCAGACAAAAAACACACAGAAACAATCAGAAACCCCTCTCCAGCAGGCTCCAAGCACTCACACAGTTCTCTCACCCAACAACCTCAGTTAATGCTCCCCAGCAGTTTAGGAAAAGCAAAAAATAGCACTCTTCAAACCAGCAGTTCTGTCCCAGCTCCCAGCACCTTCCTCCAACCCAGCTGAGTCACTTCTGTGAATTAGGCAGATCAAATTGGAGTAAAATGCAAGATGACATAAAGCCAAGGTGAATGTAGCTCCAACTCTCTATATGAGAGGGGCTGTGGTTAAAATGGTCCACCCACTGAAGCTCATGAATCCTCCTGGGAATTTTAGGATCCCAAACACATGCTCAGCTGAGGCTGCAATGGGAGTGTGGAATATGAAGCTCCTGACAAGATTGCCCTCCTACAACCACTCCTGCCCCTGGGTGTAAACTGTTCCCCTGGTGTATCACAGAACTGGATAATCTGAAGAGGGCTGGGAGATGTCTAGAACAAGACTCGTGGTGAACTCATACCAAATCTGACAGATTACGCTATAGAGTCCATTGGAAGACCCATGAAGCAGTAGAGATGGTGGCAAATAAATTTTACTATTCCGCAACTGTAGCATCTGAGTTGTTCAAGATAGCTCAGAAACAGCTGATGCCAAAATTTGTTCCTTTATTGTCTCTGGTAGAGACAATTAACAGAGATAATTTTCCAATTTTAGGGTTGCCAATCTCCAGGTGACACCTGGAGATCCCTCCACTATTATAATTGATATCCAGATGACCAACATCAGTTCCCCTGGTTGCTTTTAAGGATGGATTCGAAGGCATTGTAAACTGCTGAGATCCCTCCCCTCCCTAAACCCTGCCCTCTTCAGGCTCTACCCAACCCCCCCCCCCCCAAAAAAAATAATCTCCAGAGCTAGCAACCCTAATAAATTTCCCAGCCCAGAGCGGGCAACCCTAATAAAATATCAAAGTTAGTTTGGTGTAGTGCAGGGGTGGCCAACGGTAGCTCTCCAGATGTTTTTTGCCTACAATTCCCATCAGCTCCAGCCAGCATGGCCAATGGCTGGGGTTGATGGGAGTTGTAGGCAAAAAACATCTGGAGAGCTACCGTTGGCCACCCCTGGTGTAGTGGATAAACGTGCGGACTCTTATCTGAGAGAATTTGGTTTGATTGCCCACTCCTCCACTTGTAGCTGCTTGGTCAGCCATCGCTCTCACAGAGTTGTCCTTGAAAGGGCAGCTGCTGTAAGAGCTCTCTCAGCCCCACCTGCCTCACAGGGTGTCTGTTGTGGGAGGGGAAGGTAAAGGAGATTGTGACCGCTCTGAGACTCTGAGATTCAGAGTATAGGGCAGGATATAAATCCAATATCCTCCTCCTCCTCAACATCTTCTTCTTCCTCCTCTTCCTCTTCTTTTTCTTTTTCTTTTTCTTCTTATCATTATCATTAACAACAACAATAATATTTACGAATCACTTAGTTATGTTTAAAGAAGAATGGTGAAAAAATGTTATTTATTGGCAGAAATTATTTAATATAATTTCTCTTTTGTGAACAAGGAATGAATTTGTTAGAACCGTCTTAATGTAAATTGGAAAGTCATCTTTAAGAAAAAAATTAAAAATTAAATTACAGGTTTGGTCTCAAAAAAAAATTACAAATCACATAAAATACATATAAAATCAATAAAGCCAATTAATTAAGAACAATTTGCAGCCCGATGACATCTTTTATAGCACGCAACCGTTCAGCTTTCGAGGCATCGGTTTATTAAATTTCCCATCCATTGATTGTATTGTCTGACTGTGCGCAATCCACCTTGAGTCCAAGTGAGAAAAATGTACTATAAATAAAGTAAAAAATAAAATAAAGTAAAAAATAAAGTAAAAAGTAAAGTAAAGTAAAGTAAATAAAGTAAAAAATAAAATAATAAATGTGTGTGGCCCTAAATGTGTTTTTTTCCCCCTGTTTTTTCCCTGGCCCTAAATGTGTTTTTTTTCCCTGTTTGAAAGCCCCTGGAGAGCCCTGGTTAGGATGAAGTGAGTGGGGCTGAAAGGTAAGAAATAAATAGAACAAAGAGACAAATTGCTGAAGCCCAAAGATTACTCTTTGGAAGTTCTAAAATGCATCTAGGTTATAGAGAAGAATATGTCCGCTTCTCTCAGTCTCTTCATGTGGATCTATATATATCTCTATACGGTACTCAGAATGATAAAATGCAGCACGGGACAACAATCCCTTCACTGCTGTAATTAATTAGAATGCAGGATGTGCAAATGCACGGATCTGTGTTGGACAGAAACAACGAAGGTGCGTTCCTGAACTGTCAAGTAACTGTCCTGGATGGCCTCCAAATTGGAGTAGTCTATTATTCCTCATTAAATCAAACCTTACAAAATGCAAGCTGCACTATGAAGTCAAATTGGGTCTTCGGAAACAGCAAGTGAACTTGGCTTCTGAGAAGGGACTTCAGATCTTACACAGGTAGCTGAGAAACGTCTCACCTTCTTTTCTCGCCATTTAGTTATTGCCTTGAGGTCATTAATTGAACATATGTACACTTATGAACATATGAAGCTGCCTTATACAGACTCACACCCTTGGTCCATCAAAGCCAGTATTGTCTACTCAGACTGGCAGCGGGTCTCCAGGGTCTCAAGCTGAGGTGTTTCACACTTATTTGCCTGAACCCTTTTTTAGTTGGAGATGCCGGGGATTGAACCTGGGACCTTCTGCTTACCAAGCAGATGCTCTACCTCTGAGCCACCATTCCTCCCCACGAGTCACCGTCCCTCCCCTAATTCATAGGGTTGCCGTAAATCAGCTGAGGCTTGATGGCACTTAACACACATGTTGGTTGTGAAGCATGAGGTTCAAACTCCATTCTTCCCCCCACCCTCATTGCCTCCCAAACTGGAGAGCCAGTTTGGTGTAGTGGTTAAATGTGCGGACTCTTATCTGGGAGAACCGGATTTGATTCCCCACTCCTCCACTTACAGCTGCTGGAATGGCCTTGGCATCCATCAGCAACAATGAGACCATTCATTGTGGAATGATAGCCCAAGTAGGGTTGCCAACTCCAGCTTGGGAAATTCCTGGAGATTTGGGGGCAGTGTCTCAGGAAGATAGAGTTTGGAGACAGGAGGGAGCTCAGAGAGACATGATACTGAAGCTTCCACTTCCTCCAAGGCATCTGATTTTTGTAGTCTAGAGATTAATTGTAATTGCAGAAGAATTTAAGAACATAAGAGAAGCCATGTTGGATCAGGCCAATGGCCCATCCAGTCCAAACACTCTGTGTCACACAGTGGCCGAAAAACCCAAGTGCCGTCAGGAGGTCCACCAGTGGGGCCAGGACACTAGAAGCCCTCCCACTGTTGCCCCCCCCCCCCAAGCACCAAGAATACAGAGCATCATTTAACAATATAAGAGCCCTGCTGGATCAGACCAGTGGTCCATCTAGTCCAGCATCCTGTCTCACCTTTTGGCCAATCAGTTCCTCTGGATGGCCAACAACAGTGCATAGAGGCTCCGGTCTTCCCATGATATTGCTTCTGCTTCTCGCTTGCCTTGAAAGCCCCTTGCTGTCTGACTGCTCTCGGTTGCGACTCGGCGGCATTTTACACAAACAGGTGACTCACTTCAGATGTAACACGAAACCCTGTTTTATTTTAACGATGGATAGTTGGTGAAGCCAGGATTTGTCTGGAGGTGATCACTCCAGTCCTGGTTTCCTTCAACAAACACGGTCTCCATTGCCTTTGTTCTTTCACTACTTCCTCTCCCCTTAACCCCACTCTCATTCTCAGCATGTGAAGATTTCCCCATGAAATGCACCGATTTTATTACTTTTGCATCCTTAATCGCCTGTTATACATTATACATATAAATGATGTGTGTTGGTACATAAAAATACCATATAAATTATGAGCAAATCCCAGAATTACAACTCCCCAAATGACAACTGATCTCCACACGGCAGAGAGCAATTCTCAGAGGAAATGACTACTTTGAAGAGGGGGCTGTATTGCATTGTATCCCACGGAGGTCCCGCCCTGAACCCCAGGATCCCTCCCCCCTTCAGTGTTCAGGCTTTTCCCAGCCCACACTGGCACTTAAGTACTTTGTAGTGGTAAGTTTTTCACTGAAATATTGACTTTTGAATTTTGGGTTCCATTCAGCTGTATGCTATCTTGTTCTGTCATTATTTTGGTTTATTCCAGATGGAGAGTAAAGATGTCATAAGAAGAATCATGAACGTGGGTCAGTACTAATGGCTGTTACTCCTGAAAAAAACACAGAAAGACATTGCCCCTGAGGAAGTCTATTGATGAAATGGGCCTATATCCGGGTGCTCGTTCACCGTTTTTGCAATACGGATATGTTAGTATTGGACTTCTTTAACAACATGAAGCATGCCTAATTTACAATATGAAACATGACTTTTTTTTGCAACATGGAAATGTTAATATTGGACCTCCACTGGAATATGAAGTATGCCTAATTGATAATATGAAATATATGAATGAATAACAATTATTATGATATGAAGTTTGTAAATTTTAAAATGTTGAGCATTAAAATATATGAGAGTCTTTTTAATTGGTTAATATATTGTTTGTTTACCATCACAGTAGTTGTTTAACTTCTATTGCTAGTCCCCAGGTGGGGGCAGGGGATCCCCCAGTTTGGAGGCCCTCCCCCTGCTTCAGGGTTGTCAGGAAGCGGGGGGAGGGGAGGGAAATGTCTGCTGGGAACTCTGTTATTCCCTAGTGGCTCTCCCCAAAATACCCCACACGTTTCAAAAAGATTGGACCAGGGGGTCCAATTCTATGAGCCCCAAAAGAAGGTGCCCCTATCCTTTCCTATGAAAGGAAGGAATTGAAAAGGTGTGCCATCCCTTTAAACGTGATGGCCAGAACTCCCTTTGGAGTTCAATTATGCTTGTCACAGCCTTGATCTTGGCTCCACCCCTAATGTCTCCTGGCTCCACTCCCAAAGTCTCCTGGCTCCACCCCCAAAGTCCCCAGATATTTCTTTAATTGGACTTGGCAACCCTAGTTCAGGAGCTGTGCTCCTGTGAGCTTCCACTGAATCTGAGGCCTGCCTAATATGCAAATAAGTTCCTGCTGGGCTTTTTCTCCAAAAAAAGCCCTGAGTTAAATAATTCAAACATTACATAGTACGACCCAACTTTTCAGCAACCGACAGTACAAACCATAGTCATTCAGTAGTATAGTTCACAGCTTAATCCTTTACCGAAGCATTTTTTTGGCCTCTTTTTGTAACAGTACAGTCCTATTACCTGCATTTTTAAAAAGCCCTCTTGAATAATACAGAAGGTTTCTACTTTTCAATGTTGCATCGATAACATTTAAATCTGGTCCGGCGACACATAGAGTTAATTATGGGGACTTCCATGCAACGGAGGGAGGTAGTCTCTGTGCAAGGCGGAAGCAAAGGGGGAAATCAGTTTCCTCTCCTTTCCGAGGTGCCTCCTTTGTTGAATACAAACAATCGGCTCGCTCGTTCTGCTATGCTGTTGTGGTGGTTCAGAGCAGATTGTCTTCTCCATATTCATTAGCAAAGAGAAAGGTGAATTTTGAGGAAGACGTTGCTAATTAGTGCCAGTGTTAACAGCTTCTCGCTTTGAAGCCAGTGAGTGATGTACTTCTAACAGGAGCAACACACACAGTGGGAATGGTAAACAGGTTGCTAGCTTGGATCGAGACAGCCACACGCTGCTCAGCAGCAGGAGAATGCTTCGCTGATACATACGCACAAGAAAATAGTCCCGGAGCACCTTAAAGACTAACAAAATTGGTGGCAGAGTACGAGCTTTTGTGAGTCACTGCTCACTTCTTCAGATACCCAAGATGGGTAGCTGCAGGCCTTGAATTCAGCAGGAGCTCACAGGAGTGCAGCTCCTGAACCTTTCTGAGTAGAGTTGCCAAATCCAATTCAAGAAAAATCTGGGGACTTTGGGGGCGGAGCCAGGAGACTTTGGGGGGTGGAGCCAAGAACAAGGATGTGACAAGCATAATTGAACTCCAAGGGAGTTCTGGCCATCACATTTAAAGGGACAGCACACCTTTTAAAATGCCTTTCTTCCATAGGAAATAATGAAGGATAGGGGCACCATCTTTTGGGGCTCATAGAACTGGACCCTCTGGTCCAATCGTTTTGAAACTTGGGGGGTATTTTGGGGAGAGGCACTAGATGCTATACTAAAAATTTGGTGCCTCTACCTCAAAAAAATAGACCCCCCCAGAGCCCCCAATACCCACGGATGAATTCCCTATTATTCCCTATGGGAATCGTTCTCCATAGGGAATAATAGAGTGCCCAGTAGACATTTCCCTCCCCCCCACGCTTTCTAAAGGGGGGGAGGGCCTCCAAACCAGGGGATCCCCTGCCCCCTCCCTCTCTCCCATACACAAATACTTACTTGATCTTCTTCTGGAGAACTCTTGCTGTGAAAAGGAAAGCAAAAGAAAGGGAGGGGCCGTTCTCCCAAGCCCTTCCTGCTTCCTGCCCAGCCTTAAAGGGGCATACATTTTACAAACGGCTCAGGAGCTCTATAATAACATGAAGCCTACAGGTATGTTCTCCCCCCCCCACCCCGCTTCCCGATTTTTGAAGAGCGGGAGATGAGGCTGCGAACCCAGGGGTCTCCCGCCAGATTGGGAGGGTTGGGAAGCCTATTTCTGAGGGTTCCCCCTGTTCCTCCCCACCTACCTACCTTGTCCATTGAACAGTAGGTGCAGCTGTATAACAATCCCTGGATGAGCTCCACCACCTATTTTTCTACAAAATGACCCCTGGGTAGATGTATTAGACTGTCTGTAGCAGTAGAAAAAAAGAGCAGGAGTCCAGGAGCACTTTAAAGATGAACAAAATCTGTGGCAGCGTAGGAGCTTTCATGAGTCACTGCTCACTTCTTCAGATCCCCAAGATGGGTAGCCATGTTAGTCTGTCTGTCGCAGTGGAGAAGAGCAAGAGTCCAGGAGCACCTGAAAGACAAGCAAAATCTGTGACAGGGGAGGAACTTTCATGAGTTACTGCTCACTTCTTCAAATACTTTCAGGTGGTCCTGGAAGCCGGGCTGAAATGAAAACAGTAGAGGAAAAGTGGTAGGCTAACAGATGCGGTTAATGGACTGAACAGCTTCATAGGAGGACAATTAAGATGGCTGGAGGTCTAGACATCTTTCTGGGGCCAGAAGTGTAGGGTTGCCAGTTTTGAGTTGGGAAATACCTGGAGATTTTGGGGGGTAGAGCCTAGGGAGGGTGGTGTCTAGAGAAGGGAGGGACCCCAGCGGGGTCTATTGCCATATAGTCAGGGCTCTGTTTCTAGCAGGAGCTCCTCTGCATATTAGGCCGTGCCCCCTGATGTAGCCAGTTCTCCTGGAGCTCACAATAGGCCCTGTACTAATAGCCCTCTAAGCTCTTGGAGGATTGGCTACATCAGGGGTATGTGGCCTAATATGCAGAGGAGCTCCTACTAGAAAAAGAGCCCTGCATATAGTCCACCCTCCAAAGCTGCCATTTTCTCCAGATGAACTGATCTTGGTTGTCTGGAGATCAGTAGTAATAGGGGGAGATCTCCAGGTGTCCCCTGAAGGTTGCCAGCCCTACCAGAAGGGTTGTGAGAGATAATGCTTCAAAACAACAGCCCAACAATTGGGAAGAGGCAAGCAATCAGTTGACCAGCAACAGCCGACATCAAGCCAACTTCAGATTCACAGCTCCCCTTCTCTTCCCTCTCTTAAGTTTGAACCAACACCCTCCAGGTGTCTCCGCCGCCAAGGCAAAGGCAAGTTTCTTCTTGCCGGGAATCTGCTTGCTTGCTCTTCTTGGGAGACTTCACTGATCTATAGTGCAATAGACCCCAACGCATTTGGAAGTCTAATAAATGGAATGGGTGGGCAGGGAAGATGAAATTTGTCTCACTCATGAGATCAGACAACCAGAATTTATTGCGCGAGCCACTTCACTCAGAGGAGAAGTGCTCTGTCTTGGCGGTGAATCTGCTGGCACTACCAGCCAGTTCCAATTCACCACCATCATAGAGATGGCGCTTCTTTCCTAGGATGTTCAAGCTAAAGATACCCAGCTTCTTTTAATGGATGCTACAAACCACCATGGACGTAAGCACACCTTGATGGATGCTGTTCGCTTGACACCAGCCTGTTTCTAGCTTCTCTCATCAATCTCGGCTCTGGCAGGTCTTCCCAAACATGCCCAGCTGAGACGGAATAGGCTTTGGAGCTTAGTTAAATGCCGGCTCCATCTGGATTCCTCTCAAGAAAGTTTTATTGCCACCTTCAAACATTATTCCTTTCGATATTAGAGCAATCAAAGCTGACAGGAGCGAGTGGACTGAAAGTCATTCGCACTTTGAATAAATATCGTTCCTGCGCCAATTTACTATAGCCTGTCCTCTGGGTTCCACTCTGATATCAAAGACTTTCCCAAATGCACTTAAGAATCAATTTATGCCTTGCTTGCTGCAATAGTTTCAGGTGGGTAACCATGTTGGTCTGAACTGAAGCAATACCACTGAACTCACACTTTAGGGTTGCCAATCCCCAGGTGGGGGCAGGGGATCCCCTGGCTTGGAGGCCCTCCCCCTGCTTCAGGGTCATCAGAAATCGGGGGGGGGGGGGAGGAAGGGAAATGTCTGATCGTCACTCTATTAGTGTCATGAGTACTGGGGATCCTGCAGAAGAAGCTGAGCCTGCAGAAGAAACTGTGCCCCTGCCACCTGCACCAGTGCCCCCGCCTCCTGCTGGAGAAGATCCCAGCCCCCCCGCCTCGCCCTCTCGGGTGGCTCGTGTGTATGACCGCCTTCGTCAGGACCTCAGGGATCGGAGGAGGGCGGCACGCTCCAGAGCAAGACGCTCCTTGAGCCCTGAGTTTTGAAAGGATTCTGGCCCTTCTAGGAGTGAGGATGCTTGAGTCTCAGCAGGATCCTGGCTGCCTCTCTGAGCCAGCAATTAGCCCAGATGGGCAACAGACAGCAGAGGGCTATATAGCTGTGGGCTTTGGGAGGAGGCTTTGTGGAAGCAACTAGTCACTTACCTGATGTTCTCGCATCCACTTCGGCTTTTGACTTTGGCTTCTGGACCCCCTGACTTCGGCTTCTGAACCTCTGACCTGCAATACCTGGACTGTGATTTGGTTTTGGCGCCTTGGACCCTCTTTGCTCACCAGCTACAGTCCTTGGACTGCCCCTGGACTTTGCCTGACCCGGCCCCAGCCCGTGACAATTATTCCTGATAGAGACTGATTCTCATAGGGTATAATGGAGAATTGATTCATAGGGCTGTTTTTTTTTTTTTTTTGAGATAGAGGCACCAAATTTGCTGCATCACATCTGATGCCTCTCCTCAAAATTCCCTCCAAGTTTCAAAAAGATCGGGCCTGGGGGTCCAATTGTATGAGCCCCCAAAGAAGGTGCCCGTACCCTTCATTATTTCCCATGGAGGGAAGGCATTTAAAAGGTGCGTGGTCCCTTTAAATGTGATGGCCCGAACTCCCCTTGGAGATCAGTTATGCTTGTCCCAATCTTGCTCCTGGCTCCACCCCCAAAGTCTCCAGATATTTCTTGAATTGGACCTGGCAACCCTATCACACACTGCACTAGATCAACAATAGTGTTGTTTTAACTAAAAGACAAGAGAGATGTACATTTCCAAAGAACAAAATCCATGTGCTGCCTTTCGTTACAGCTATGTGCTGTCAAATTACACAGCCGACTTATGGCAACCTCAGCAAGGGGCTTTCAAAGCAAGTGAGAAGCAGAGGTGATTTGTCATTGCAGAGCCTTCTTTGGTGGTCTCCCATCCATGTACCAGCTCCTGAGAACTGACAATTTCAGGCTATATACCTTACAGTTCCACCACATCATGTGACTTTCATTAGGAACTACCAAAATGACACAGCTGACAAAGACACATGGCCTAGGACCATGAGACGAACACAAAACTTCCCATTACATGTCAAGCACATGCCTCTAACTGTTTAGGGAGATTCCTTTCACCCTGTGCACGTACACCATGGCAAATGGGATCCCTCTAAAGCATGAGTAATAAATGGCCTTCTCATTAGCAGATATTCTGTGGTGTTAGGTGTGATATCTGCACATCCCATTCCTTTGTCCATTCCGAAGTCTTCTCTGCTCTGTGTTCCCCCGACTCTTAATTTTGGTTTTAACTAGGAGGATTTCTAAAATTAATTGTCCAATTGTTAACAAGCGCCCTTTGCTGCAGTTTTCCATTTCTTGAGCTCATTTGCGGCTTCTCCCTGCCTTTGTTAACTGATGTGTGCTGAAAAACACATTGCCAATCCCCCCAAGTATTTATGCGATTGCACACCATACAACTGCAGAAAGATTCATTTTGTGTTTATTAATGCATGTGCTCCTGCACATTAAACACCATTAGAAAGAGCTTTGCTTCAGTCATACATAGTCACATCAAGATTGCCTTTTTTTGTGTGTGTATCATAAAAATGCATACTTGTGCATTTCTTAATTAAGAGAGCCAGTTTGGTGTAGTGGTTAAGTGTGCGGACTCTTATCTGCTAGAACCAGGTTTGATTCCCCACTCCTCCACTTGCACCTGCTGAGATGGCCTTGGGTCAGCCATAGCTCTGGCAGAGGTTGTCCTTGAAAGGGCAGCTGCTGGGAGAGCCCTCTCCAGCCCCACCCACCTCACAGGGTGTCTGGGAGTGGGAGATAAAGGAGATTGTGAGCTGCTCTGAGACTCTTGAGTGGAGGGCGGAATATAAATCCAATGTCGTCTTCTTCTTAATTAGGGAAGGGAGGAAAGGCATGGAAGAATTAAAAGCTGTAGTAAGTCAGACATACTCAGCGCTCTTAATAATAAAAAAAACCTGAAACAACAGAGGACTTCCAGTGCATCATAGAATCATAGAGTTGGAAGGTACCTTCAGGGTCATCTAGCCCAACCCAATGCACAGTGCAGGAAATCCACAAACACCTCCCCCTAAATTCACAAGATCTGCATTGCTGTCTGATGGCCATCTAGCTCTGTTGAAAAACCTCCAAGGAAGGAGAGCCCACCACCTCCCGAGGAAGCCTGTTCTACTGAAGAATCGCTCTGTCAGGAAGTTCTTCCTAATGCTGAGAACTGGAAACTCTTCTGATTTAATTTCAGCCCGTTGGTTCTGGTTCTGCCTTCTGGGGCTACAGAAAACAATTCCACACCATCCTCCATATAACAGCCCTTCAAGTACTTGAAGATGGTGATCCTATCACCTCTCAGCCGCCTCCTCTCCTTAGAAATCAAGAACAGGTAATTCTGTGAAATACAAAAGCCTGTGTTTGTAACCCACCCTGAGCCTGCCTTGGCAGGATGAGTGGGATAGAAATCCAATCAAATAAATAAGATAAAAATAAAATAAAGTTTGGGTCTCCAACCTTTTTGAGTCTTTGGGTACATTTGGAATTCAGACACAAGGAAGATCAAGATGGGTAGCTGTGTTAGTCTCTCTGTAGCACCAAAAGAGAGCAAGAGTTCAGTAGCACCTTAAAAACTAAGATTTTGTGGTGGGGGAGGAGCTTTTGTGAGTCAGCGTTCACTTCTTCAGATACCAACTATCTGAAGAAGTGAGCAGTGACTCACGGAACTTCATACCCTGCCATGGTTTAGGACATGAGGTAGTGGGTGCAACTATAACATGACCATCATGGGAGCTTACCACAAAATGGAGGGAGCTTACCACAAAATGGCTGCCACGAGTGGCAGAGCCACACACAATGGGAAGACCAAATGTACGGGACAAGAGGAGTAATTTAAAAAAAAAATACACTGGGAAAGAGCAGTGAGGAAAAGAAAACCAACACTGCAGTGATAGCTATCAGAGAAACAACCTTATTTAATGTGCACAACCAGTCAGATTGCCAATGGCCAGAGGTTTTTTTGTAGCAAGGACTCCTTTTCATATTAGGCTTCTCCTGCTTTCTAAAAACACTTGATAGACTCCAAGAATGTCAGGGGTGGTGGAGACTGGGGCAGATGAGGTCTGAGGAGTGGAGGGACTTCAGCAGGGTACAATGCCAGGGTCCAAAGCTGCCATTTTCTCCAGTTGAGCCAATCTCTATTGCCTAGCGATTACTTGTAATCCCATGGAATCTCCAGCTACCCCCTGGAGATTGGGAACCCTATCCTCGAAGGAAGATTAAGATAAAAGTGTATACCATTTTTAAAAAGGTTGGGAAGAATTTAATTTGCAAAAAAAGGCAAATGCAATTTTGGGCTGTATCAACAGAAGTATAGTGTCCAAATTACATGAAGTGATGGTATCGCTTTACTCCGCTCTGGTAAGTCCTCACCTGGAGTATTGTGTTCAGTTTTGGGCACCACATTTTAAGAAAGGTATAGAGAAGCTGGAACGGGTCCAGAGAAGGGTGACAAAGATGGTGAGGGGTTTGGAGACCAAGTCCTATGAAGAAAGGTTGAAGGAGCTGGGCATGCTTAGCTTGGAGAGGAGGTGGCTGAGAGGTGATATGATCAACATCTTCAAGTAACTGAAGGGCTGTCATAGAGAGGATGGTGTGGAATTTATTTATTTATTTACTTTGGATTTATATGTCGGCCCACTCTGCAAGCAGACTCTGGGCAGCTAACAGTCATAGGTTACTCCAGATGAGGTCTTACCAGAATGGACGAAAGCGATACCATCACTTCACGTGATCTGGACACTATACTTCTGTTGAATTGTTTTCGGTGACCCCAGAAGGTCAGACCAGAACCAATGAGTTGAAATTAAATCAGAAGAGTTTCTGGCTCAACATTAGGAAGAACTTCCTGAGCGCTAGAGCGATTCCTCAGTGGAACAGGATTCCTCAGGAGGTGGTGGGCTCTCCTTCCTTGGAGGTTTTTAAACAGAGGCTAGATGGCCATCTGACAGAAATGAAGATCCTGTGAATTTAGAGGGAGGTATTTGTGAGTTTCCTGCATTGTTCAGGTTGGACTAAATGACCCTGGAGGTCCCTTTCAATTCTATGATTCTAACCCAAGCATTGCAGGTTGTCTTGAAAAGGCAACAGGAGACGTCCAGAGTAGACTGGCTTCAATAGAGGACAATTCGAATCTCCTGCTTCTGCCCACCCTAGTGCAATGGGCACTCCTCCTTCTATTTGCTCAGAGCAGCACCCAGCCTGAGAAACTTGGGGGCGGGGAGAGGGAAATGCCATCCCTTTGCTGATTCTTGATATGAAGTCATCCTGGTTTTATTATTTTAAAAGGAAAGCTGGAATGTGGAGAAACAGCAGATGGCTAAATGATCACATTTACACAAATGGCTTGGTGAACAATGAGATCATTTTGAACTCCAGCAGGGCGGGAGCAGAGGTGTTTTAACAGAGGAAGGACAGAAGGCTCAATGTTCAAAGAACGGGTCTCTGAGCAGCCTGGAACTGCAGAAGTCTTGCCAGGAGGGGCTCTCAAAGAAGGGTGGTCCTGCTGCAATGCCATAAGGGGAGATGAAGAAGCCAAGACTTATAATGGAACAATTATAAGCCTTGGAAAGCTGTAAAGGCATGTATGCTGTTGGAGAACTGACTCTGCTTCACTAATAATCATTATAAGTCTTGCTGGGGAGCTGTGTTGGTCTGAAGCAGAACAGAACAAAGTTGAAAGTGAAACTGAATTTCCTCAACCATTACATATAGAAAAAAGGAAGTTTTGATTGAGGAAATTCTGTTTCACTGTAACTGAAGAAGTGTGCTTGCACTTCTTGCACACAGAGGAGAGCCAGTTTGGTGTAGTGGTTAAGTGTGCGGACTCTTATCTGGGAGAACCGGGTTTGATTCCCCACTCCAGCTGCTGGAATGGCCTTGGGTTACCCATTGCTCTCACAGAGCTGTCCTTGAAAGGGCAGCTTCTGGGAGAGCTCTCTCAGCCCCACCCACCTCACAGGGTGTCTGTTGTGGGGGGAGAAGATATAGGACAGGGGTGGCTTCTGGTGTGAGAATCCAAAGGCTCTGATAGTGGAAGGGAGCAGAATCAAAATAATGAAAGAGCTGCCAAGACAAGTGATAAACGACAGGAAGAAATACAAGAGATTAACAGAGAAGTTACGTGCAGAGGGAACGAGATATAGATGGATACTACCCGAAGGTTTGGGCTTTGAGCAACATGGAAGAAGGATTACAATAAGGAATGAGCAAGAGATGTGTAGTTTTTTTTAAGAGAATAAAGACTTTGCATCATAATGGATTACAAGTTATTATCTTGGAATATAAATGGACTAAATTCACCACAAAAACAAAAAGCAACATTTCATTGGATTAAAAAACAAAAATGTAACATAATTTCTTTACAGGAAGTTCATATACAACAAAAGGATTACAAATTTTTGTGGAACAAACAATTGGGGTTGGAATTTTTTTCATTGGCAGATCAAAAGAAAAGGGGTGTGGTCTTTTACATTAAAAAACAATTAGAACCAAAATTGATATTTAAAGATAAAGATGGAAGATATATAGCAGTGGAAGTGATGATGGATGCAAAGAAAATGTTGTTATTAGGACTATATGCACCTAATGGAGCAAAAGATGTTTTTTTTTAAGATATTAATTGACAGTTGGATGAAGTGTCCTTTGACCAGATCTTGATGATGGGTGATTTCAATGGAACAATACAAAACAATACAGATAGATCTGGCCAAAAGAGCAATAATAAAGAAAAGAGACTGCCAAAATCATTTTTTGAGTTGGTTAAACAAGAAAGTTTGGAGGATATTTGGAGAAGATTTAACCCTGAAGTAAGAGACTATACTTTCTTTTCAGCAAGACATAATACTTTTTCCAGAATAAATATGCTATGGGGCTCTAAAGGTTTGGGCCTCATAACTAGAAAAGTGGAGATTCTACCAAAGGTATGTTCAGATCATAATCCAATATTTTGGGTTACAAAATTGCAAAAGAAAACAAGAAGATGGAGAATAAATGAGGATTTGCTACAAGATAAAGATATTGTGACTTTTCTAGAAAAAGAAACTATAGCGTTTTTCCAAATAAATGACACTGATGATATAGAATTCCAGACGGTTTTGGATACGTACAAAGCAGTAATGAGAGGACAATTGATTACATTGAATAATAAAGATAAGAGGGCTAAAGAAAAGCAGATGTTGGACATGCAAAATGAAATAAAGAAAAAAGAAGGGGAACTGAGAAAAAGACCAGGGAAAAAGAAATTAATAAGGGAAATCACTATATTACAAGCCCAAGTAAGACATTTGTTGAATAAAGAATTAGAATGGAATTTAAAAAGTTTGCAACAAAAATCATTTGAACGTGCGAATAAACCTGGGAAGTATTTAGCTTGGCAACTGAAGAAAAAGAAAGAAAATAAAATTATTAATAAAATCATGGCTAGTGGAAAAGAGATAGTAGACCAAGAAGGAATTAAAAGAGAATTTTTTAAATATTATGCAAATTTATTCAAAGGTGTGAAAATTAAAAAGAAAAAATGGAAGCGTATTTATGAAATATTAAAATAGCACCCCTGACTGAGTATATGAAAAAGATTTTGAATGATCCAATAGAAAAAATTGAAATTGAAGCAGCAATAAATGTAATGAAAGTAGGTAAGGCTCCTGGGCCGGATGGATATACAACTAAATTTTATAAAACTCTCAAAGATGAGATAGTACCAAAATTGCAAAAATTGATGAATACGATAAGAATAAAAGGGGAAATTCCAAATACTTGGAAAGAAGTTGTAATCTCATTGATTCCCAAGGAAGATAGAGATGTCACAAATGTAAAGAACTATAGACCAATTTCATTATTAAACAATGACTATAAGATATATACAAGAATCTTGGCAGAACGACTTAAGCAATATTTAATCAATTTTATAAAGGAAGATCAAGCGGGATTTCTCCCTAAAAGGCAAATAAGAGACAATGTAAGAACTGTTGTAAATATTGTAGAATATTATGAGAAGCATCCAGAAAAAGAGGCGGCGTTATTTTTTGTAGATGCAGAAAAAGCCTTTGATAATCTGAATTGGGACTTTATGTTTGCAGTAATGGAAAAAATAAATCTGGGAGAATATTTTATAAGAATGACAAAAGCAATATATATGGATCAACACGCAAAATTGTGTATAAATGCAGACCTTACAAATGAAATGAAGGTGAGCAAAGGTACAAGACAAGGATGTCTGCTTTCACCATTGTTGTTTATAATGACTCTTGAAATTCTGCTAATGCAAATACAAGACGATAAAGAGATAGAAGGATTGAAAATTAGAGGACTTTCTTATAAATATAAAGCATTTGCAGACGATATTGTGTTTATAATTGAAAATCCAATACAAGTGGTACCTTTGTTGCTAGCTAAGATAAAAGAATATGGAGAAATGGCAGGACTCTATATAAATAAAGAGAAGCCGAAATTTTTATGTAAAAATATGCAACTAAATAAACAGAAAGAATTGCAGAGTTTGACGGGATGTGAAGTCACTTCTAAAGTTAAATATTTAGGTCTAGAAATAACTATGAAGAATATTTATTTGTACAAAAACAACTATGAAAAGTTATGGCGTAGGATGGATGAAGATATGATGAAATGGAATAGACTTGATCTGTCCTTGTTGGGTAGGATTGCTGCAATTAAGATGAACATTTTGCCAAGAATAATGTATTTGTTCCAAACTATTCCGATTGTGAAAGATAGTAAACAATTTAACAAATGGCAAAGGAAGATCTCAGAATTTGTATGGGCTGGGAAAAAACCAAGAATTAAGATGAACATTTTAACGGATGCTAAAGAGAGGGGAGGATTTCAACTTCCAGACTTAAGATTGTATCATGATGCAGTTTGTTTGACGTGGATAAAGGATTGGACGATGTTGTTAAATAAAAAGCTTTTATTGTTTGAAGCTCATGGAAATAAATTCAGCTGGCATGCTTATATGTACTATGGGAAAAAAAAGATGGATGGTCTTTTTTCTCACCATTATGTTAGAAACAACTTACTAAATACATAGATAAAGTATAAGAAATATGGTGATGAAAGAAAGCCGTTATGGATAGTGCCAGCAGAAGTAATAAAAATAACAGTTGAATCTGATGAAGAGAGAGGGGTGTCATATAATCAACTGCTAAAGATTCAAGGTGATAAAGTTGAATTAAAATCTGCCGAAGAGCTAAATAACAAGTATGACTGGTTTCAAATGCAACAAATAAAAAGTTTGATGGAAAATGATATTAAATCTGTTGGAATTAGACGTGAGCAAATGGAATTGGAAAAGGTTCTGTTTGGAGATAATGAAAAATTAATATCGAAAATATATAATTATTGTTGAAATGGTCTACAGAAGAAGTAGTAGTAAAATCTCAAATGATTAAATGGGCAATTAATGTAAATAAGGAAATACAGATGGATACATGGGAATATCTTTGGAAGAACTCGATGAGAATATCAACATGCCAGAGCATTAAAGAGAATTGTTTCAAGATGATGTATAGGTGGTATATGACTCCGAAAAAACTGGCAAAGATGAGTAAAAAGATGTCGGATAGATGTTGGAAATGTAAGAAACATGAAGGTTCTTTTTATCATATGTGGTGGACTTGTGGAAAAGCAAAAACGTTTTGGCAGATGTTACAACAAGAAATATCTAAAATTTTGGGATATGATTTTAAGAAAGTTGCAGATACTTTTCTGTTGGGACTACAAATGGAAAAATTTCCAAAAGAAGATAGAACTCTAATCTGGTACTTGCTCTCAGCTGCTAGGACATTGTATGTGCAGTTATGGAAGCAAGAATAAATACCAGAGAAATGGGACTGGATCGTGAAAGTTTTATCGTGGAGTGAGATGGATAAACTAACAAGACCTTTAAGAGACTATGATTTGGAAGTGTTTAAAAGGGAGTGGAAGAAATTTAGAGGATATATAGAAAAAGAGTGGAACCTAAAAGGACATTGGACAATTTTTTAATAATGAGTATGAGAAAAGGGAGAAATTGAACTTTGATGGGGTAAGGGTACCTTTATAAGTGAACTCAAGTATATAACTTCGGTGGGAGTCTAGTAATGGAGGGAGGAGGGATTAGAAAATATCATATGGGTTAGGGATAGTAATGATATTAACAGACATTGTTACCATATGTTATTAATAAATTGTTTTAAAACGAGAAAAAAAAAGATATAGGACAGGGGTGGCAGACGTGGACTATTGCACCCTTTTTAAATCTTCGTTCGCGAAGCCAAGCCGAGAGAGAGAGAGAGGCCAATGGTAACTCTCCAGATGTTTTTTGCCTACAACTCCCATCAGCCCCAGCCATTGGCCATGCCGCTGGGGCTGATGGGAGTTGTAGGCAAAAAACATCTGGAGAGCTACCGTTGGCCACCCCTGATATAGGAGATTGTGACCACTCTAAGACTCTAAGATTCAGAGTAAAGGACAGGGTCTAAATCCAATCATCAGCACCATCACCACCACCATCATCCTCTTCCTCTATCTTGGATAAAACTTGTTGGTCTTACGGGTGCCCCTGGACTTGAACTTCATTCCACTAAGCAAGTTTGGCCACCCCATCATAGAGTTTACCATTCAAAGCAGCCATTTTCTCTGGGAGAACTGATCTTTGTAGTTTGGAGGTGAGCTGTTAGTTCCAGGGCATACTCAGATCCCACCTGGAGGCTGGCATCCCTATGCAGCAGGGATGGGATGCCTCTGAAGCTGTCTTTTCCTCAATGGACGATGTTCTCTATCATTTGGAGATCGGTTGAAGTTCTGGGAGAACATCAGGCCACAGCTGGAGGTTGGCAACCCTAGCCATAGCAGCCTTCTGCGAGCTTTGTCCTAGTTGTGACCGAACTGGCAAGAGAGCAACACATTCCATACACACTAAGATTTGTTTGCTTTACATACAAGTGCAATTTCAAAGAAAAATTACTATACTCTGGCAGCCACACCAGGAGTCCACCAAAATATTGTAAGGCCTGGCCCACAGGCCACAACTGGGCTCCCTTTACACCATGACAAATCACAGCCAACATTTGCAACTTTCAATTTCCTGCTGCACTTTACTGCTTTCTCGCTGTGTGAGATTCATAATGATGCCCTGGGTATTACTAGCCCAGTAAAGGTGACTCTATTAAGGTGCCTGTGCTGAAGGTCTAGCTATAAAAGGTGTGCTTGCCTTGGAAATTGCAACCAGCACAAGCCCGCCTTGGGGCACTGAAGCCTTCCCTCTCCTCTGGGATGCCTGGCCTTTTTAATTGCTACAGCCATGCCATCCAGCCTCCTCACCATAGCCTGGGAGTTCCAGCACAGGGAATGCAAACAGGGAGATTGCAGAGAACAGCTGGACGTTACTGTTTCATTGTTTTGACATAACGCTTTGCCACTGGCAGACTCTATCATGTTCCCTAACAGATAAAGCCAGCTGCTTTTAAAAACAAACAAGGCAGTATACATGATAAGAACATAAGAAGAGCTCTGCTGGATTGGACCTGTGGTCCACCTAGTCCAGCATCCTGTCTCACACAGTGGCCAACCCAGGGCTTTTTTTGTAGGGGGGGGAAAATCCAGCAGGAACTCATTTGCATATTAGGCCACACCCCCTGATGTCAGCATTGTTTTGCACAGGGCTTTGAGGGGAGGGAAAAAACCCAGCAGAGACTCATTTGCATATTAGGCCACACCCCTGACATCATCGTTGTTTCGCACAGGGCTTTTTGGGAGGAGAAAGCCCAGCAGGGACTTATTTGCATATTAGGCCACACCCCCTGATGCCAAGTCAGCTGGAACTGTATTCCTGTGCATTCCTGCTCAAAGAAAGGCCCTGGGTCAACCAATTTGCCTGGACAGACAACAACAGGGCATAAAGGCTAGGATTGCCAGCTTCCAGGTCCTGTTTCAGGGGCTTCTCTTTGCCACAAACCAGCTGGCTGGTGGGGAAAACCCCTGCCCTAAACAGGGATATCACCACACAACATCCTTGATGCAATGACATCATCACATCGAGGCTGTCATGCACCGGATGCTTTGGTTTTGAGAGCAAACTTTCTGGTTTAAGCCCAATTTAACCATAGAGTTTGCTCCCAAACCAGAGAATCCCCAGGTGCAACATCCCCACTGTGATGATGTTGTTGCGTCAGGGACGTCATGTCCCCTGTAGAAAAGGCTGATTTAGAGAGCAGACTCTATGGCATTATACCTTTCTGAAGTCCTCCCTAGGATCCACCCCTTAAATAGCTAGGAATTTCCCAGTTTGGACTTGGCAGCCCTAATTTCTGGTCCCTCTCAGGGGTAGAATTCTAACAGGGGCTCATTTGCATGTTAGGCCACACCCCCAAATGTAGCCAATCCTCCAAGAACTTACAAAAAAGAGCCTTGTAAGCTCTTGGAGGATTGGCTACATCAGGGGTGTGTGGCCTAATATGCAAAGGAGCTCCTGCTAGAATTCCACCCCTGGTCCATCCCCTTTCCAGGCTCTACCCCTAAATCCCCAAGGATTTCTCAACCTAGCTGGCAATTCTATATAATGTTAATGACTTGGGAACAGCTTTTCAGCAGCTCATGCTTATCACTGCTTCCTCCTTAAAACGGAGGAATTGTGCTACTTCTATCCCACAAGGTGGTAAGTGGACCCCATGATCAGGTCATCTGTAGGACCACGCAGATATCTCCTTCCTACCTGGAACTCTAGTGGTATTTGAAATTCTTTAAATTGCCACCTTGTAAATTCAGTTCTCCCACATGGACCACGGGTCCCTAATAAACACAATTTCTTTCTTGTTTTTGGATTTTGCATGGACTAATATGTCAGTATAACATTTTCTGTTTTAAGCATACTATGGGAATATCTTTTCCTTATATGATCCAACAACTGTTTCTTTTACAGTTCAGGGGTAAATCAGTCCTTATCTCTCCCTTCTTCCAATCTGCTCCACCTGCAGGACTTCTCTCTCCCAAGAAACCACAGTCTCTTCGAACTCGTGATAACTCACTGAAAATGTCGAGACCATGTGCAACTGCAATAAAAAAAGGCCAACGCCATGCTGGGAATTATTAGGAAGGGAATTGAAAACAAATCAGCCAGTATCATAACGCCATGTATAAATCGATGGTGAGGCCTCATTTGGAATACTGTGTACACTTCTGGTCACCACACTTCAAAAAAGATATTATAACATTGGGAAAAGTGCAGAAAAGGGCAACTAGAATGATTCAAGGGTTGGAACACTTTCCCTATGAAGAAAGGTTAAAATGCTTGGGACTCTTTAGCTTGGAGAAACGTCGACTGAGGGTGGACATGATAGAGGTTGACAAGATTGTGCATGGGGTAGAGAAAGAAGTACTTTTCTCCCTTTCTCACAATACAAGAACTCATGGGCACGCAATGAAATTGTTGAGAAGTTGAGTTAGAACTGATAAAAGGAAGTACTTCTTCATCGAAAGGGTTATTAACACATGGAATTCACTGCCACAGGAGGTGGCGGCGGCTACAAGCATAGGCAGCTTCAAGAGGGGATTGGATAAACATATGGAGCAGAGGTCCATCAGTGGCTATTAGCCACAGTGTATTGTTGGAACTCTGTCTCGGGCAGTGATGTTCTGTATTCTTGGTGCTTGGGAGGGGCAACAGTGGGAGGGCTTCTAGTGTCCTGATCCCACTGATGGACCTCCTGATGGCACCTGGTTTTTTTGGCCACTGTGTGACACAGAGTGTTTGTAAGAGAACCCGCTCCGACATTGAGGTGTGGAAAGAAAGATTTAGGAGACAATAAAAATTCCGGGAGACGTCTGACTATAGGAAAGGGGGTGCGCACAAAGGTTGAGAGGGCATCTGTAGTCTTAGAAGACTCCTCTCAGAAGACTCCTCCTGCCTTTGTCCGTCCAGCTTTTATTGAAACCATGACCTCACATCATTCCACCAACATTAGCCAATTAATTATATGTGTCTGGTCAACGTAACCACAGATAACGCCTGCGCAAATCACACAAACAGCACGTTTCCTTATCATAACATAACAAAGCTTCAATACATTACATTCTGTGGCGCAGTTAAATTCTCTGCTGTTAAAACTGAATCCCTACAAGTGTTGGACTGGATGGGCCATTGGCCCGATCCAACATGGCTCCTCTTATGTTCTTATGATTCTTATGTTCTTATGATACTTGGTGGGATAAGATCATAAAACCCCAGCTAGAATTGCCATGCACAGGCAAAATTACTATTAACTTTAGTTCCCATTGTAATCCACCCATTTCTGAATCTTCTTCACTGTGAACCTCCATTTTGCTAAGATATATTCAGGCCCGTAGCCATGGGGAAGCCTGCCCTGACTTAGAATCATAGAATTGGAAGGGACCTCCAGGGTCATCTAGTCCAACCCCCTGCACAATGCAGGAAACTCACAAATATCTCCCCTTAAATTCACAGGATCTTCATTGCTGTCAGATGGCCATCTAACCTCTGTTGAAAAACCTCCAAGGAAGGAGAGCCCACCACCTCCTGAGGAAGCCTGTTCCACTGAAGAACTGCTCTAATGGTCACGAAGTTCTTCTTAATGTTGAGCCGGAAAGTCTTTTGATTTAATTTCAGCTTCCAGGTTGAGCCCACCAACTTCCAGGTTCTTAAGATTGCCTCCAGGGAAAAAAAAAAAATTCTATCTAGCACTGCACCCAAGCTATACCTGGCTGAGAATTTCCTGAAGAGTTCCACCTGAACAGCTGGAACGTTTATCTCCATTGGAGGCTGCTCCTTCTCTTCCGCCCAACTTTGGGAAGTGCTTCTGGCACTAACTAAGCTCCCCAGAAACACAAAAGTGTTATTGAGAACCATTACAGGATATTGACTGCTCCAAGTCTTGCAGCTTCTCTAAATTAACAATGGGGAGGCCCTCCAACGAACGTCTGAAGTTCCTTAAGCTTATCTGTATCGAACCGTTTCTTTGATTCCATTTTGCCTTGAAAGTTCAGGTTATACACCCACTTGCAACTTTCCCCAATAATCCCCAGGCAAGGCCGAAGCTCTTGAAGTATGAATTGTTTTTCCCCTTAATTTAACAAAGAGTAAAGCAGATCAATACAATGGTAGGTTGCAGTAATCATTTAAAAAGTTATTTATTGACAGATACAAATGCCGGGCAGTCGTTTTATCCATTCAGTTTCACAATATAGATTTGCACAATCCAACGGTTTTCTGTTTCAGCACTAGTGGATTGCACTAGAGCCCCTACAAATCCAATCAGGTGTAGTGCACCACTAATAAATTCATCCCCAGTAACAAGGCCAGTGAACACAGCAATAAGTCCGCGTCTCCCACCCACCGGCACAAGGCTCTGAAGAATACACAGCGGCTACAACTACACACAAGAAGCATTTCAGAAAAAGGGAGACTGCCAAGAGATCAATCCCAATAGCTAATACCTCGGAATACACAGCAATATCCGTTAGGGCAACGTCGTTGAACAGAATGACAATGTCTTTTCCTGGACAAATTCCATCCACGAAGGAGAACCAGCATTCAGAGTTTTATTAATACGGAGAATGGTCCAAGCTGACATTAGGCTCTGAGACTGGCTCTCTCTCAAGCAGGGATCCAGGAGGTCTCAATCTGAAGTCCCACCTCCCAGCCTGTTAAAACAATATAGGACATTCCATACAGTCAAGCATTATTTGATTCCAATACGCAGCCTTATTTACTAGCAGAATTCTTTGAATGAGCCAGAACACCCACAGGAGGGTCGCTTCCCTAAAATCAAGAAGATTTGCTGAAAGTGGTACAGGCCCACCTAGAAAGACATTGACTGCTGGATTTCTCTAGAGGGGGAACTTAATGCACAGGCAGTGGCGAAGAAGGTGGTGTCATCATTGGGTCTTCTTCAGCTCCTTCTTCAGCGGCAGCTGCCACAGTTTCAGCATTAAGGTCTGTAGGGGGTTCCAATCCAGAACCAGTCATTGACATTTTACCACGTTGGTCTGTTGTGGAACCCATATCGACTGGAGAATCTGCACTTTTACGTGCCTCCATAATTGAAGCAGCAGCTCCCTGCTCTGGCTGGTTCCCTTCCAGAAGGACTTGGGAATTGCCGGCATCTCCTTCCTCCTGCAAGGCTGAGACTCCCAGCTCGCTCAGGCTGTTTCCGCTAGAAGGCTCTTCCATCTCTGTGCCAGACCCTTCTGCCGCCTGGTCCTCTGGATTCCCCTTGACCGTATACATTCCTCTCTTTCCAAGTTTGCCTCCCATGTTGGCGCTCTGTAGGCAGCAGTGCAAAAGTTGGCATTTAACCAGGGAAGACTAAAAAGCATTAACTTGAACAGGAATGTACAGTACATTATTTGTGCCAGTTATAAAAGACCCTCTGTTTTGAAGATGCTTATGCAGTTCAGCTGTTCCCAGAAGGTTCCCACAAAGGATAATACAGAGGTGACTCAGTATTGAATGTAGTCTGCAACCACACACGCTAAATCATGCACTTCCAAATCTACTTTCAATGACCTTTCCATCTGGGTTTTTACTGGGTGAATTGGCAAAACCCAGTTGGAAACTGCATTGCAAGTGGATTGAAGGTGCATTATTTAGTGTGTGTGATCCCAGCTATAGACTCTAATCCTGAGGAAGTGGAAAACATAAAACTTAATTCTGATTGGATGTGAGGGTTGGTCCCACCATGGTCTCTGCAGGAATACTAACTCCAGGGCTTTTTTTTGAGCAGGAACGCACAGAAACGCAGTTCCAATTGGTTGGTGTCAGGGGGCGTGGCCTAATATGAAAATGAGTTCCTGCCGGGCTCTTTCTAGAAAAAAGCCCTGTGTGAACCAATGGTGACATCAGAGGGTGTGGCCTAACATGCAAATGAGTTCCTGCTGGGCTGTTTTTTTTAAAGGCCCTAACTCTCAAGCATTGCTAATGTAATGTGCATCCCCTGAGACTGCTAGGGCGTGGAAGTTGCAATTCCCACTTCCAGAACCTGCATTCCTGTTCCAAGGTACTCCCAGTGACACAACTAGACCAAACCCAATCTTCCATGAAGCCTATGCACACATGTTGCAAGCTAACGTTCCTTCTAAGCTGTAGAGTCATGTGAGCAAAAATTCTATTTTGTGAGCTGCTGGCATTAAAGTTGAGGGCTAATGCATAAATTAGTTTGCTCTGGGACCATTTTTTCTGAGTTAAGACAAAAATGTGTGAGCCAGATGCTAATAAACTGTGAGCTAGCTCACACTAACTCAGCTTAGTGGGAACACCGGCCTTCTTTCTACTGAGCTGGGGAGCAATAAACCTCACTTGTGTCTTTCCCATGGGAGGCAGCAGCCACTCACAAGGGCATTCTTCTTACTGAGACTTCTGAGTGAGATTCAGACTAGCCTTGCAACAGGGAAATGCAGCTTCAAAACTCCCCTTTATCAGTGAACTAGTCAGCCTGGCTTGTAGGGTTGCCAGATGCCGGTGGAAGCTGGGGTCTCTTACTGCCAGGCCACCACTGATCGGTCAGCTGGTTGGCAGGGAGAACTTACCCTGAAAAAGAGTGAGATCCATCCAACATGCAGCATTGTGTCTATGTCACTGCCCACATGACCCAGAAGTGACATCTAGGTTATTTGCTCTTGGAATTTGGGCAAAAACTCTATGGTAGAAGCCAAATTTGCCATAGAGTTTTTGCCCAAATACCAGAGTGTCATCCTGGCATCATGGAAGTGATGATGTAGACATGTTACTGCATGTCATATGAACCTGTCCACTGCTCCTGCTAAGTCCCACTTCCATCCCTTGCACCTTGCCAATTTGCCAGGAGGGACCTAGCAACCCCACTAGAAGAAGGAAAGAGATTGAATTTATACCCTTTCCTTCACTATCCAAAGGAGTTTTAGAGCAGCTTACAATCTCCTTTCCCTTCCCCTCCCCCCAACCGACATCCTGTAAGGTAGGTGGGGCTGAGAGAGCTCTGATAGAAACTGTTCTTGAAAGGAACAGCTCTGTGAGAACTTGTGACTGACTCAAGGTCACATCAGCAGGAATTTGAAGGAGTTGTGGGAGTTTTCAAGGGCTGATATCAAACCAACGGAGCAAGTTAATAGAGAACTTAGGAAACAGTAGAGGACACATTGCTCAAAAGGTTGAGAACTGTCCAAACTGAACCAAAGAAAATTCACTTCTTGGGCAGTAATGCAAGCTAGTTTGGAAGGAAAAACAGATTAATGGAGGGGAAACAGGAAGTGAGTCACAGATTCAGCCATTACACCTGGGGATCAAATGTAAATGTAAAGCTTACGGATTTGACCCGTTTGTGGGCCACCTTCAAATTGGCATCACCGACATTTATATCGAACCCTACCACAACTGAGCTCCAGGCAATGGAGATCAGTTCACCTGGAAAAATAGCCACTTTGGAAGGTGGACTCTGTGGCATTCTACCCCATTGAAGTCCCTCCGCTCCCCAAACCCTGCCCTCCTCAGGTTCCATTCCCCCCCCCCCCCCCGCAGAAGCTCCAGGTATCTCCCGACCCAGAGCTGGCCACCCTATTTCCTCCCAGGTATGGTGCACCTCTACTCCCATGAGCATTTGCATGATGAAAGAAGGAGACCTTCCCATACTCCGTGACACCTGACTTACGAAAAAAAGCCATTCATCCGTGGCAATAAGAACCACACGCAGACAATGAGCAAGTCGGGAGGCTTTGCAAGTAGTCAGAGAGCTTGTTCCCGCCATCTGCCAATATGCCACAACCGATTAACAGATGTTCAGGCCGACGAGCGAGTCAAAAAATTTGCATGAGGAAGGGCATAAGGCTGAGCGGCGGTACAGGCGTCTTTGCCCCCGTTGCCAAAGCAGGAATTCACGAGAAGAAGCTGTACCTGCTTTAGGCGGTGTGAATTATGCAAGAATCTTTATTCTATAATTAACAATCCTTTATTAACATTATTGCAAAGGAAGTCATTTTGGTGAGTGAGCTCTTCTGCTTGCTCTCCTGCCGCTGCTCTGCCTAACAGCCACGCACTGCCCTGAGTGTCTGTTTAGCTGTTCCTTCTCACCCATCTCTCAAGAGAAACTTATTCTAGGATGGCCAGCCCCCCAACCAGAGGGAGGGGATCCCCACCCCGGGCCACACCCATGACCACCAGCAACCAGGGCTTTTGGGGTAGAAAAAGCCCAGCGGGAACTCAGTTGCATATTAGGCCACACCCCTTACACCAAGTCAGCTGGAACTGCGTTCCTGTGAATTCCTGCTAAGAAAAAAAAAAAGCCCTGCCAACAACCTAGAGCAGGGGTGGCCAAACTGTGACTCGGGAGCCACATGTGGCTCTTTCACACATATTGTGCGGCTCTCGAAGGTCCCCACCTGCTGCCTCGGAGAAGGCATTTGTCTCTTTAAATCACTTCTCTAAGCCTGCAGCCAGTGGCCTGGAAAATGCATTTAAAGTTGCTTGCTTTCCATCTCTTTCTCCCCCTCCCCATCTGTTTGCCTTCCTTCCTTCCAGCTCTCAAACATGTGATGTTCAGGTCTTCCAGCTCTCAGACGTTTATTCTATGTGGCTCTTACATGAAGCAAGTTTGGCCACCCCTGACCTAGAGATTGGCAACTGTACCGTAGATGTAGATTAAAGGTGTGCAGCCTTGCTGACCTGAAGGAACAGAGCCAAGTCTGAGTCCAGGGGTACCTTTAAGGCCAACAAAGTCTAATTCTGGGTTTAAGCTTTCATGAGCATGCATTCTGTATCACAGAGCTTTAAGCTACAGGCTTTAGACATTCCTTTGCAGCTGGAAGATTCCTTCTCCAGGTAAGATTCGAGCACCTGCTCATGGAACTGTTATATGAACTGCCACCTAGCATAACTAGTAAGAGCCAATCATATCCCCTGTCCAAGAACCAAGAAGCACTGCTGAAACATTTATAGAAATTGGAGTTACCTAGAACACTCAACTACAGCTGTGGCACAGCTGCCTTCCAAACCCCCCACGTATAGCAACCAGAGGTTTTTTTGTAGCAGGAACTTCATTGCATATTAGGCCCCACCCTACCCCTGATGTAGCGAATCCTCCAAGAGCTTACAGGGCTCTTAGTGCAGGGCCTACTGTAAGCTCTTGGAGGATTGGCTACATCAGGGGGGTATGGCCTAATATGCAAAGGAGTTCCTGCTACAAAAAACCCCTTTGTTAATACTGTTCCTCAAGCTACCTTTTCTTCAGGATAGCTCAGTTTATTTTGAAGAGGAGAAGCAGCGGTGCAGAGGTTCAGATTAGGCTCTAGGAAACTCAGGTTTAAATCCCCACTCTGCTATGGAAACTTGCTAGAGAGCCAATGTGGTGTAGTTGTTTATAGCAGCAGACTGGAGAACTGGGTTTGATTCTTCACTCCTCCTCCTCCATGCAGCCAGCTGAGTGATCTTGGGACAGTCATAATCCTCTCAGAACTCTCTCAGCCCCACCTGCCTCACAGGGTGTCTGTTGTGGGGAGGGGAAGGGAAAGCAGCTTTGAGGCTCCCTTTGGGTAGGGAAGGGCAGGGTATAAAACCCAACTCTTCTTCTTCTACCTTGGGCCAATCACACACCTTCAGTCTAACCTACCTCACTGGGTTGTTGTGAGGATTAGAAAAAGAGGAAAGTCAAACAATGTAAGCCACTGTGGGTCCTCCATTAGGGAGAAAGAGAGGGTACAAATAAAGTCAATAAGCCATTCTTCTATGCCAGGGGTATAAAACATGCAGTTTGGGGGCCGAATCAGACCCCCAGAGGGCTCCTTTCAGACCTCCGAGCAACTGGCTGTCATCTGCTTCCTTCTTCCTATATCTTGCTTTCTTCTGCATAGCAGTTGGCTTGCTCAATTGCATAGGTGCTAAAGAGCAAAACCTCTATTTTCTTCATTGGCTGAGGCTCCTCCATTGGGGAGGAAGAGGGGAGGAATAACTTGCTTTGCCAGGCTCTCTCAACTGCACAGCAGAGCTACTGAGCCAAACCTCTCTTCCTTCTATTGACTGAGGCTCTCTTCCCCCCACCCCCTGTCCCTGAAAAAGGAAGGAAAGAGCCAGAGTTTCCTTTGCCCAGTTTCCTGGATCCCATGGGAGAAATACAAAGAAAGCACCCTTAAGTCCAATGAGTGCTAATGTTTTAAGCATGTTTTATTTTATTTTTTTAAAAAATATGTCTTTGTGTTTGTGTTCTTTATAAAAATTTATATCTCTGCTACCTAATCTTAAATATGTACACACATGGCCCAGCCCAACATGCCTCAGCCCAACCTGACATTGCCTGGCCCCTCAAGGCCTCATTTATGTCAGCTCCTGCCCTCATAACAAATGAGTTTGACACCCCTGGTCTAAGCCTTCCCCTACAGATTTACAAGCTACTCAGCTATCACAGGAACTCAGCAGGAAATGGGTACTGCAACTTCTGCAGTAGCACTAGCTCTCTTCGCAGAAACAGCACGTCTGAAGTTAAAAAATAGTGTGTTCAAGATGAAGAGTTTGCCTTAAGGGACTCTGGCTGCAAACAGTCCATTCTGAATTACCTTTGACCACCACCTTCCAGGTCCAGCATACCAAATTCACTTAAGTCTCCCCCCCAAAAGAAAACCTCTTCAAAAGCACTTATATAAAAACCTAGTTCACCATCAGGTTGCCAGCTCCAGGTTGGAAAACTGCTGGAGATTTGGGTTCTGTGCGGAATCTGGGGAGGAACTTCAGCTTAGTATAGTGCCAAAGGGTGTGTCTTCCTCAGCAACCATTTTCTCCAGGAGAACTGATCTCCGATGTCTGGAGATCAGTTGAAATCCCAGATCTCCAGCCACCACCTGGAGGCTGGCATCACACATACATAAGGGATTAAACAAGGCATTTGCATTCAATAACTTGTTTTTTAAAAAATCACAATTAAATCCTCAGCAGATCACCAGGAAGTTAGCCCCATTTACTTGAATGGGGCTTACTTCCAAGTAAGTGTGCCTTATGAGCAATGTTTCCTCGAAGCTGCAGAGGCTTGTGAGCAAAAATTCTCCTTTGTGAGCTACTGGCATTAAAGTTGTGAGCTACTGCATCAATTAGTGTGCTCTGGGGTCATCCTTCCTGAGCTAAAACAAAAATGTGTGAGCTGGAGGCTAAAAATCTGTGAGCTAGCTCACACTAACTCAGCTCAGAAGGAACACTGATTAGGGGTACAAGCTTTCAAATAAACCATAAGAATATGCCAATACTTACCTAGGCTGTTATTTGAGTTGTACAGCTCACACACAGACTGTTAGAAACGCCCTCCCACCCCTGCAGTCTTCTTAAATACAGCTGGATAAGTCACCGGCTAAATCTTCCCCAACTCCCAACACATTAGTTCCACCTGATGACAGTTCCTTCCCCCATTACATCCTCAAGCAGTCAGGTATGGTGTGGCTCATTGGACCTCAGTCGGTTGACACAGCCCTGTGATTTATGTGGCGGCATTGTGATGAATTGTATGGCGAGGTTAACTGGTTTTGAGGCTTTGTAGTGTATTGGAATGATTCTAAAAATGTGCCCATAATTGGGAGCACAAGTCTGCAACGGAGTGGTGGTCGGCTGAAGTGGCTTGGCTAGGCTCCTTGCCTAAGGGGGCTAGAGGGCAAATAGATGCTCCTTTCAATATGGGCAGCCCGAACAAACTTAGGACCACTGTCGAGGCTACTAGCTCCACATTCTGCTCTGCTGCGTGTGATCGTAAAATATACATTTAACATCCGTTGACCCAGGGAAGGCTCCTGTGCCTTTAATGGCTATTTTGATAAGATGCAACTTTTGCCATAATAGCTGCCAATTAGGGTTGTCATGGCTTCCTGGAGATTTGGGGGAGGAACCTGGAGAGAATGGAGTTTGGGGAGGGTGGCCAGGTCTCCCTTGGCCACTGGGGGCAGGGGTTGGCATAGGGTAGCCACCTCCAGGTTGGGAAACTCCTGGATGTTTGGGAGTGGGGGAGCCTGGGGAGGGCAGGGACCTCAGCTGGGCACAGCCCTGTACAGTCCACCCTCCAAAGCATCCCTTTTCTCCAGGGGAACTGATCACTGTAGTCAGTCAATTATTGGGGGGAAGAAGACTGCAGATTTATATCCCGCCCTTCTCTCTGAATCAGAGACTCAGAGCAGCTTACAGTCTCCTATATCTTCTCCCCCCCCCCACAACAGACACCCTGTGAGGTGGGTGGGGCTGAGAGAGCTCTTACAGCAGCTGCTGTTTCAAGAACAACTTCTGCGATAGCTAGGGCTAACCCAAGGCCATTCCAGCAGCTGTAAGTGGAGGAGTGGGGAATCAAACCCAGTTCTCTCAGACAAGAATCCGCACACTTAACCACTACACCAAAGAGAAGACGAAGAAGAAGATATTGGATTTATACCCCGCCCTTCACTCTGAATCTCAGAGAGGCTTACAATTTCCTTTACCTTCCTCCCCCACAACAGACACAACAGGTAGGTGGGGCTGAGAGAGCTCTCCCAGAAGCTGCCCTTTCAACATTTCAGGGAGAAGCTCTGTTTTATAGGATGCCTTTAAAATAATTTTAAAAAATCTTGCATGCCTACTAGGTATGCCAGCATCTACGTGGGTCCCAGAATTACAGCTCATTTCCAGACTACAGAGCCAGTTTGGTGTAGTGGTTAAGTGTGTGGACTCTTATCTGGGAGGACCAGGTTTGATTCCCCACTACTCCACTTGCACCTGCTAGCATGGCCTTGGATCAGCCATAGCTCTCATAGGAGTTGTCCTTGAAAGGGCAGCTGCTGTAAGAGCTCTCTCAGCCCCACCTATCTCACAGGGCATCTGTTGTGGGGGAGGAAGATAAAGGAGATTGTGAGCCACTCTGAGATTCAGAGTGAAGGGTGGGGTATAAATCAAATTTTTCCTTCTCCTCCTCATTCCTAAGAACAGATGTCCCATTGAATAAAATGGGAAGTTACTTCTGAGTAGACCTGCTTAGGCTAGCTCTGAGGCTTCAGCTTTTTCAGACCCAGGACTCACCTGTAAACCAAACCTGTCATGTAGTGGGATCCACATTTAAATTTGTGACTCTCATTCATTTATGTCTTTGTTTGTTCATTCATTCATTATCCGTTGTTCTCTCTGAGACTCAAGATGGATTGCGTAAGCCTGCCCCATGATGGGACCCACATTTAAATCTTTCTCATTAATTCATGAGAGCCAGTTTGGTGTAGTGGTTAAGCACGCAGCCTCTTATCTGGAAGAACTAGGTTTGATTCCCCATTCCTCCGCTGGCAGCTGCTGGAATGGCCTGGGGTCAGCCATAGCTCTTGCAGGAGTTGTCCTTGAAAGGGCAGCTGCTGTAAGAGCTCTCTCAGCCCCACCCACCTCACAGGGTGTCTGTTGTGTGTGGGGGAAATGCCCTCAGAGGGCTCCTATCAGGCTCCCAAGCAACTGGCTGTCATCTGCTTCCTTCTCCCTCTCTCTCGTTTCCTTCTGCATCATAGCTTGCTTTTCCCAGACTTGCTCAATCACACAGGAGTTACAGAACAAAACCTCTATTTTCTCCATTGGCTGAAGCTCCTCCCTTGGGGAGGAAGGTGGAGAGGCAGAGCTTGCTTTGCCAGGCTCTCTCAATTGCACAGCCAAGCTACTGAGTCAAGCCTCTCTTCCTTCTATTGGCTGAGACTCCTCCCCCTCCTGGTCCCCTGGGGAAGGAAGGAAAGAGCCAGAGCTTCTTTTGCCCAGTTCCCTGGATCCCATGAGAGAAATACAAAGAAAGTACGCTTAAGACCAACATTGCTAATGTTTTAAGCATGTTTTAAGGATTTTTTAAAAAAAGAAATCTTTAATTGTGCTTGTCTGTGTCCTTTATAAAGTTTATACCTCTGCTACCTAACCTTAAATAGGAACACAAATAGCCTGGTTCAACATGGCCCAGCCTGACAAGGTCTCATTTACATCTGATCAGGCCCTCATAACAAATGAGTTCAACACTCATTGGATTGGATAAGTATATGGAACAGAGGTCCATCAGTGGCTGTTAGCCACAGCGTATTGTTGGAACTCTCCGTCTGGGGCAGTGATGCTCTGTATTCTTGGTGCTGGGGGGGTGGGGCAAAGTGGGAGGGTTTCTAGCCCCACTGGTGGACCTCCTGATGGCACTTTTTTTTTTACCACTGTGTGACACAGAGTGTTGGACTGGATGGGCCATTGGCCTGATCCCACATGGCTTCTCTTATGTTCTTAACACTCTGCTCTAACCCCCAAGATCGTTGAACACCAAAAAACAGCAAGCATATTCCATTTCAGAAATGTAAAGACCCCTGTTTGCTATGACTAGTGCTGGTCACTCATGCAGTAATTTAACTGTACCATCTTGATCACTATGCACTTTCTCTGATGACTGGGCAGGTTTCGTCTTTGGAAGCCAGCCTCCACTTCTGCCCGCTGCTCCGTATTCTGCAAGTCTGCAAAACTGGTCGGCAATATGCAGAATTGCCTCCTCTGGTGCCAATTGTTTATTTGTTCACACAAACGAATCTTTCGGCCAGAAACATCTCCAATGGCCAAGCAGATGCAGATTTTGGCAAGACAACGGTGAGAGGTTGAAACAGTAGATCCTCTGCAGCTGCTGCAAGCAGGGATATCTTCAGATGCTGACCCCTTGCATTATTTTCAAGGGCTAGAAGGATCACAGGATATGAATTAACAGCCAAAGAATAAACTACTATGAAAAGCAGAAGGCTGTGCCAGCACTAGAAGGGCTGAGATTAGTTCCGTTTGAAATTGTGGAGTGGTGCCAGTTTTACAAAGCATGCCCTTGATTATGTGGAGTTCATATCAGAGATTCTACTGATGTCAAAAAAATCTTGCATGTCAATCCTTGGAAGAAAGCTGACCTGTGCCTGCTTTCTAGAAAATCTCTGATTGCTTCGTCAAAAGTTTGTCTTTATCTGAAGCAGGTATCAAAATGCGTGATATATCCGGAATCCTCGTCTCTGCGCGGTTTTTACATTGGACTTGCACATATTGCATAAGAAAGTTTGATTGGACTTTCCACGTGATTTGTTAATTGATTTTGCTGTGCAATTTAACATATGAGATTCTCTGATAGTAGTAACTTGGTGTGAGATTAGAAACAATCGCTAAATACAATTGTCCTTTACAGATGTCTTTATTGTTATTCTTAGGCTGTGATCACACACACTAAATAAGGCACTTTCAATTCACTTTCAATGCACTTTCCAGCTGGATTTTGCCCGTTCAAATATATATACACAGCATGTTGCCCTCTCATTGCTACAGCACACAGCCGAGCTCCTTTTTGGGTAGGAGAAGAACTGTGCATGTTTGGTACCCATGCAACAGAACACGCATGGACACCTATGAAGCTGCTATACTGAATCAGAGCCTCAGGCCAATTCTGCACTAGACCTTTAATCAGGGCTTTCTCTTTTTCTTTTTGTAGCAGGAACTCCTTTGCATTTTAGACTACACACCCCAATGTAGCCAATCCTCCAAGAGTTTACAGGGCTCTTAGTTCAGCTCCAGGAGGATTGGCTACATCAGGGGGGTGTGGCCTACTATGCAAAGAAGTTCTTGCTACAAAAGAAGCCCTGCCTTTAATCCTGGTTCAGCCTTGTCCCCAAACCAGGGCCAGATCTAGGGGTGGGTGGGCAGAGGGAGCACTTGCCCCGGGTGCTGCCAGAGGGAGGGGCTCCAAACTGGGTATGAATAAACAATTTTTATTAGTAACATATGGTAGCAAAACTATATCTACAACTTATAAAAACTTAAAGTAAAAGAAAAAACTTTCTACCCCATATCTTATTTTTCCCCCACCCCTCCCCCCCGTTACTTGACCCCCGCCAGTGTTATTTACTTAAAGGAAACAAATATTAAAGGTATACTTAACTATTAAAGAAAAAAACAACCCAAAAGTTATATTCTTATTTTAAAAACCTTAATCATTATCAAAGATTGTCCAATGTCCTTTTATTTTCCACTCTTTTTCTACGTATCTTCTGAATTTCTTCCACTCCAACTTAAAAAGTTCCAAATCATAGTCTCTTAATTTTCTTGTTAATTTGTCCATTTCACTCCATGACATAACTTTTGTAATTCAATCCCATTTCTCTGGTATTTTTTCTTGCTTCCACAGCTGCGCATACAATGTCCTAGCAGCTGAGAGCAAGTACCATATTAAAGTTCTGTCTTCTTTTGGAAATTTTTCCATTTGTAATCCCAGCAGAAAAGTCTCTGCCGCTTTACTGAATTCATATCCCAAAATCTTAGAAATCTTAGATCCGGTCCTGCCCTAAACTGACATTCTAGACTAGAATCATAGAAACCAACTCTAGGAGTCTATGATTCTATTCTTTTAGTGTAGAAAATCAGTTTGGGGACAGCACTGAACCATGATTAAAGGCCTAGCGGGGAACTAGCCTTAGTCTATCAAGGTCAGTATTGTCTGCTCTAACTGGCAGCCGCTGTCCGCGGTCTTAAGTAGAAGTCTTCCACATCACCGACTACCTGATCCTTTCAACTGGGGGTGCCTGGGATTGAACTTGGGACCTTCTGCATGCCAAGCAACTGCACTTCTACTGAGCCACATCCCCTCCCCAAAGCACAAAGCATTTGTATGCCCTGAGCTAAGACCTGAGGGAGCCATTTGCTTCTATGACAGTCGGAAAAGGAGAGTGTTAGACATTGCATAAGATACCCCTCCACCTTTAGTGCTTCCTCTAATGCTGGCAAGCCCGGCTTTAAAAGCCTCTATTAAGCTGCGAGGCAGCTATACAAGATCCAGGGCTTTGTTTTCGGCCTCCGCTGTGATATTGCTGCAATCAGCGCCCAAAGCCTCGAGTGACTTCTCTTTTGCTGCAGGCCTCCCCAGGCCGGGGGAAACGGAGTCGATTGCTTCCTTCAATTAAAAGCTTTGCTTCAGGAGGGAAATTCTAGTACCGCTCCGGCTGAAAGGGGAAGGCTTTGTAGCCTTTGTTCTCAACCCAGCGGAAGTCTCCACCTCGCTCGTTCCGCTTCTCTCATCGGCATCACAGGAATGAGCTACCAGAGACTGGCATTCCCACTGCTGCATGTTTAGGCATTGGACTTTTGAACAGCATCCTGCTTGTGGATGTTACTGACTCAAGCCCTGAAGATTGCTGAGATCTGCCAACCGACATCTTCTGGTCATCCCTGGCCCAAAGGACGTCTGTCTTGCCTCAACCAGGGCCAGGGCCTTTTCGGCTCTGGCCCCAACCTGGTGGAATCAGCTCCCTATGGAGATACGGGCCCTACCGGATCTGCTACCTTTCCGTAGGGTCTGTAAGGAGGAGCTGTTCCGCCAGGCATTGAGGCAGGCGGGCGTCCTTTTCTTTTCTTTCTCTACTGCCTATACCATCGGTTATCCCCCGCCCGCCCAGTGATTCATCATCTGAACCATGATATCTGGGCCACTGATTATACTTCAGCCTGCACGATGAGCCCGCCCGCCTCTGTTATATTGTACTGTATTGTGTTGTTGTTTTAATAGTATTTTATAGATTTTATTGTATTCTGCTGGTTTTATCGGATGTAATCTGCCCTGAGCCCGCTTGGGAAAGGGTGGAATATAAATTTACCAAATAAAATAAAGAAGAGTCTGTAGTGAGGCAGTGGCAGATACCTGGCACCTAGCGTTGCCTAGTCCGACTCAAGACATATTTGGGAACTTTGGGGGTGGAGCCAGGAGACTCTGAGGGTGGAGCTGGGAGCAAGGGTGTGACAAGCATGACAGAACTCCAAAGGGAAATTCTTGGCGATTTGGAGGAGCTCCTCAGGGATATGACGTCATAGAATCAGGGGTCATTTCATAGAAAAATTGCCACTGGAGCTCATTAGCACAACTATTAGCACAGCTAGGGTGTACTGAATTCTATTCAGCTCAGCATCTACCTTTGGGGAGGGATGGTGGCTCAGTGGTAGAGCATCTGCTTGGGAAGCAGAAGGTCCCATGTTCAATCCCTGGCATCTCTAAAAAAGGGTCCAGGCAAATAGGTGTGAAAAACCTCAGCTTGAGACCCTGGAGAGCCGCTGCCAGTCTGAGAAGACAATACTGACTTTGATGGACCAAGGGTCTGATTCAGTATAAGGCAGCTTCATATGATCATATGTTAAAATGCTTCTTGAATTTGAACTGTCAACATAAAACCTTACTCCCATCATACTTTTTAAATTACTTTGTCCTATGTGGCCACAGGGGCATGATGAAGATTTCTATCTGTCTGCTTTATATGTTTTGGTCATTTCTCCATTTTTGGTACGGGAAAAAAAAATATTAGAAAGCTTGTCAGATCTTAGAGTTCAGCAAAATTCTCACAGGGGGGTTTGAAACAAGGAGCTCAGAAGCGAGTATTTGGGGGAGGGGGGCATAAGAAAGAAAGAGCACAATGAAATCTAGAGGTTCCAGAGTTCTGCTCCTGTGAGCTCCTGCCCAAAATGTGGCCTTCCACTTTCATATTCCTTTTCTGAACACAACAGCTCAGAGAATCACTCCTCCCACTGATGTCTTCACCTCCTGAGCTTTGCCTTTAGATGCTTTCAAAGCCACACTCAGTCTCCTGAATCCACTTAAGAACAGGCTAAGAGGAAGAGATTGATTAAAAGCACATTTATTGAGAGTTTAAAAGCGTCGGGCTTTAGAAAAGTTACCTAAAAGCTGATTTTTAAAATTACAGCCGAGCAATCTACGACATTTAGTCCCAACAGGCCCTCCGAAGCAAGCTATTCCGCCCTATAGACCACAAAATGTTTTCTATCTATGCCTTTTAAAGACTGCTTAGTGACCGGAGGTGAAGTTTATTCAATAGAAATGAAGAGAAATAGTGGAGCAATTAGTGCTGTGCCACTGGAAAGCTCGGACATCGAGGATTTCAATCGTGCGTTAAAATGAAAGTTCTAAATTTGGCCTATTACGGCAGACCTGCATAGATAAAATCGCTGGGACTGTGTTTCGCTAGCTTGCTCCTGCAATTGTACATATGGTGCCTGTTCCCATTAGTTCTCTGCATTTCCATTCCACACCAGTAAGACAGATTAGTTATCTTAAATGGGTCTCTACACGGACTTTCCCGTTCACTCTACCAAAAAGGGGAAAACACATGTCTAAGTGAATGCAGCCATCTACGCAAAATTCTTCAGTCAACGGGAAGAACAGGGCCTTCTACTAGATTTAAGGGCTCTTAACAAACAAGGACAATGACAATCTCTTGCTGGTACATGCAACTTTCTTGGGCCAGACACAGGACAGGTGATAGGGTTAGCATCTCAAGGCATAGCTATAAGACCACAGGGGTCTGTTATCTCCTTAGCACAAAGCATAAGGTAGAAGTTTGCAGTCTATGTTTTTAAAAAAATCAAGGGTTACAGCAAAGTCTGTGTGGTCAGAAATGCAGATGACTCTGCCCGTCATGTGACCTAGGAAATACAAGTCTCAGTTCCACACTAGATCTTTAATCCTCATTCAGCCCTGCCCACAAACCGACATTCTACGCTTGAATCATGAAAATCATAGAAACCAACTCTATGGGTTTATGATTCTAGTGTAGAAAATCAGTTTGGGGACAGGGCTGGACTAGGATTAAAGGTCTAGTGCAGAAATGGTTAAGCTGGTCAATATAATCCTTATTCTTCAGATATGAATCTCCAGCAAAGAAAGCTAACCAAGGCGTTTCTAAGCGAACAGAAAGGTGTTGTTTTCTGATTCAGGAAACCACCTATGAACATCCCAGACTTGCAGAGGGATGCAAAGTTGATTTTGCTTTTTTGAAACTGAGAGTTTCTTTTCCATTCCTGGTGGGCTAAAGCTTTAGACAGCTGGTAAGTCTTGAACACTCTGCTCAGACTTGTCTGGATTATAACACTGCTCCAGCTGGCTCAGGTCTGAACAGATCATCTTCTGGCATTCAGGAATCACACTACTTCGAGCACCAGCTACCGAGGCTCTTCCAAAAGGTCTGATGCACAGATCGCTTTGCCACTCTCTTCTGCGTGTTCCAACAAAGATTTAGAAAAGGAGGTGTCTGTCCCAGGGCACTGCAGACTTGCTGAGTTTCATTCCTCAACTTGCAGCAGCTCTTTCCCATTTCTTTGGACACAAGAAGAAAGGCCAGTAAGTGACCAACTGGGTAGCGATGTGAACCAAAGGCCAGGGCTGTATTCCCCCCACCTTCTTAATCCCAAAGAAATAATTAAAGGCAATGAGAAAGGCTCATTTGAATTCCGATGGTCAATGAATCGTTTTGTCCCCTCAATTGGCAGGGTACACCTCTTTTCACTTCAGTGTTGTGGAGACCATCTGCAGGGCAGCCCAAACACCCCCAGCCACTAGTGTGTTGTCAAATGTTGTATTCGTCACTCTGTTCTGGAAGTTTAGAAGTCTGGTCTGTTCATGCTTACCACAGAAGCATATGGTTCCCTTTGCTTACTACGGGTGGGTGTGGAGAGGGTTTGCTCAAGGCTTTTATTTTTGTAGCAAAAATTCACCTGGGGGAGAAAGTTCTCCACAAACTCATCTGAGTTTATAGTCTATCTTTCAATTCAGCTGCAGTTGTTTTGGAATGTGGGAATTTCTGGTACACCAGTGCCAGATGATATACCTCACTGGTCCCTTGAGGGCAGTTTGTCTCCTTTCCATCTCTGCTTTGCACAGTTGCATCTTCACAATGAAGATCATCTATTCCATGTTCTACAGGAGCTGGAATCTCCTTCTTGGTTGCCTTGTCGTACTCAAAGAAATGTCCTTCCAGCTCTATGACAGCTTCATCTTCTGGTGTCAGGTCATCTGCATCTCAGACTGTTACTTGTACTATTTTAGCCTCCTCAGGATTTTCGCTCTCAGCTCTATCATAAAAACAATACGACACTCTCTCTTCCATCAGGCTTTCTTGTTTCTCTGAGGCACTTCCGTTAAGCAGGTTCAGATCTCCTGCAAAAGGATGTCCCAAAGGATATGGCCGTTCCTGTCTATCAGTCTTTGCCTCTTGGATCTTTTTCATCTTTACCAGAGCCTCTTTGTTTTCGGGGTCCATCAGAGCAGTAGGTTGGGTCTCATCTGGGGCCTGCGCAGTCTCTGGAGGCACCTGAGCAACAGTATGGGTCTCTTGTGGGAGAAGTCGTTCTTGGCTGTTCTGAGCACGATCCTCTGATGTTAGCTGTTCTTCTTCTACCGTTTCCAGGAGAGCACATCTTCTGCTAGCCTTCTTCGATCTCGGTCTCGGCCCATGAGTTGGCAGCTGTGTATACCTTTCCTCACGGTGGTGGGTCCAGCCTCTCAATAACAGTTCTGGAAGCCACCGGCTGTGCTTGTTGCCCATCTTTGACGCTTGCCTGCAGGAAGTTCTCAAGAACCTTCCAGTAGCCTTCTCAGCAAACAGCAGCGAGGCCTTCTGACAAAATATAAAACAGACCAGAAATGTGTCAGCTTTCCAGCAGCCGGCACTTCAGATGCAAAAGCAGCAGGATAATAGTGTATTGTGGACCATGCAACCATCAGAGACACCAGGGCTTTTTTTTAATAGCAGGAATGCAATTTTGGTTGGTTTTGCATCAGGGGGTAAGGCCTAATATGCAAATGAGTCACTGCTGGACTTTTTCTACACAAAAAGCCCTGATAGCCACATTCATTTATCCTAACCTACCTCACAGGATTGTCGTGAGAGTAACACAGAGGAGGATATAATGACACAAGCCACGTTGGGTCCCTGTTGGGGAGAAAGGTGGGATATAGATCGAGTAAATAAATACAGTTTTTGCTAGGGCGATTATTAATGGGATATTTGGTTAATCTAGTTGCATTTACCCCAGTCATGAAAGTGTGATATTGAGCAAAGTAAATAAAGATCTCAAGAAGTATATTGTAAAGAAGGTAAACTTGCACTTATTCAAGTAGATTCATTTCCCATTCAGGTTGCAGCTGAAAGGAGAGAGAGAAGCCTACTCTAAAGAGGACTTTTCCAGCACCATGTGTGCAGGAGTATGAAAGCACTGCCTCTACAGGAGTGACCTGCAGACATGTGTCTCCATGGAAGTCCATGTGATAGAGGGAAAGAGATAGGAGGGGTCAGAGCGCAGCTCCCAGGTTAAGAAAAAGAGAGGCATCTCATTTGAGGTAACACACTTAAGGAGCTAATGCACACTTAGAATGAAGTAATGCCCCTCAATATCCAGGCATGCTAAGTCACTAGGGTTGCCAAGTCCCCTGCGGGCTCCGGTGGAGATGCTCCAGTGGGGTCTCTGGCACAATGATGTCACCCGGACATGACATCATTGTGCTGGCGACGTTCTGCGCCGGCCGCTCTAGGCATTTCTGGGAAAACTCTATGGTTTTCCCGGATGCTCTAGCGATTTGGGCGGGGAAAACTCTATGGTACCTATTGTACCATACTTTTACAATCTATTGTACCATAGAGGTTCCCCTCCCAAATCGCTAGAGCATCCGGGAAAACCATCGAGTTTCCTGGAAATGCCTAGAGTGGCCAGCACGTGACATCACTCAGACATGACATCATCATGCTGGTAATGGCATGGGAGGTTCCCCCACTGGCTCAATGTGGGCCGGCGGGCTGGGAACCTCCAGGGTGGGAGAACCCCCACCCGGGCTGTGGGCTTGGCAGCCCTATGAGTCACTCATGCCAACAATTATTAGATTACAGTTCTCAACATTTGCATCTAGTATTTCAGATGCTCCGTTCAAACTGAGGCCAGGATGACAGCCGTCTCTCTGTATACAGCAGGTGATGGGCTAACATTTAAAATACAAAGCTAACAGAGGTATCCTTCTACATCTTACCAAGTAGGGTTGCCAGCCTCCAGGTGGGACCTGGCAATCTCCCACTTTTACAACTGATCTCCAGCTGGCAGAGATCAGCTCCCCTGAAGAAAGTGGCTGCTTTGAAGGGTGGACTCTGTGGCATTGGACCACACTGAGGCCTCTCCCCTCCCCAAGCCCCGCCCTCTCCTGGATCCACCCCCAAAGTCTCCAGATATTTTCCAACCCAGACCTGGAACCCTAAGAGTCAGGCACAAATAGAAATTTCTAAGTGGGGAAAGAGAGTCCCTCTGAGTAGTGGAGGGGGACAAGGCTACTTTACGTTTAATAGCTATACAGCAGGGGTGACCAACGGTAGCTCTCCAGATGTTTTTTTGCCTACAACTCCCATCAGCCCCAGCCATTGGCCATGCTGGCTGGGGCTGATGGGAGTTGTGACAAAAAACATCTGGAGAGCTACTGTTGGCCACCCGCTCTACAGGAATGTTGCAGCTGGTGCGACCACTTCCTCCTCTGCAGTAGTTGCATTAGAGATGGAAATACCCGAAACTCCAAAATCTCACAGTATTATTCAGTCAGCATTATGGTTCTGAAAACATTTGGTACTAGATTCAGGTAATTTCAGCCATGGTAGTTTGAAGCAACAGAGCAAAGTTTGTCCAGTGGTACCTTTAAGACTAACAAAGTTTTATTTTGGGTATAAGCTTTCATGCAGATTCCCATAGGATATAGTAAAGGATTGATATGTGGGTATCTGAGGTTCGGGGGGGGGGGCGGCTGTTTTTTGAGGTAGAGGCACCATATTTTCAGTATAGGATCTGGTGCCTCTCCTCAAAACACCATCCCCCCCAAGTTTCAGAAAGACTGGACCAGGGGGTCCAATTCTATGAGCCCCCAAAGAAGGTGCTCCTATCCTTCATCATTCCAAACGGAGGGAAGGCATTTAAAAGGTGTGCAGTCCCTTTAAATGCGATGGCCAGGATTCTCTTTGGAGTTCAATTGTGCTTGTCACAACCTTACTCCTGGCTCCACCCCAAAGTCTCCTGGCTCCACCCATAAAGTCTCCAGATATTTCTTGAGTTGGACCTGGCAACTCTATTCTCATTCTACCAAACCCCTTGAAACAACATTAGTGAGTCATCTTGTACACATGTTACCAGGGGTCTTTTGTAGAAAAATAGGTGGTGGAGCTCATCCAGGGATCGTTATGCAGCTGCACCTACTATTCAATGGACAAGGTGGGGAGGAGGAGGGGGAACCCTCAGAAAGGTTCAGGAGCTGTGCTCCTGTGAGCTCCTGCTGAATCCAAGGCCTGCCTGTTACACTAATTCACACACCACACACAATCACTTTAGTGAGCTAAGAATCACTTTATGGGTCAGCTTCCATTTTTAAGGAACATATTCTTTAGTCAGAAGGCGGTCCTATCCTTCATTATTCCAAATGAAGGGAAGGCATTTAAAAGGTGTGCAATCCTTTAAAATGTGATGGCCAGAATTGAGTCACATATTCAGGAGTGGCCAAACTACAGCTCTCAAAGCCCCCACTAGCCCATCAGCCAACCTGGAGAAGGCATTTGCCTCTTTAAATCACTTCTCTAAGCCAAGTCAGACAGCAGCTTGGAAAACCATTTAAAGTTAAAGTTGCTTTCTTTCCACCTCTCCCTCCCCAACCTACCTATCTACCTACCTACTTTCCTTCCTGTTCTCAAATATCTGATGTTCATGTCTTGCAGCTCTCAAACATCTGATGTTTATTCTATGTGGCTCTTATGTAAAGCAAGTTTCGCCACCCCAAAACTGGCGAAACTATTATATCAACATATAATATACTGTAAATATAATTTACAGTATATATACTGTTGATTATAATATACTGTAATAATATAATATACTGATATAATATACTGTAAATATATTCATATACGCCAAAGCTATCCTCCTCATCTGTAGTAGACTGTGGGGCTCAAAGCACCACCGGCAAACTATACAGTAAAGACCGACAAAAGTAGACTGAAGGATTCCGATACATCATAACAAACAGCTGCTTCCCTCACCAACCTATTACCTGCAACTCCACAAGCTGGGCTGATGATGAGTCAACACCTGCAGTGCCAGCTACAGAGTAGGTTTAAATAGGACCTTTGGGTCACACACAAAACATTCCTCCCCATCTCTGAAAACATCCGTTCCATTTGATTATGGCCTCCCGATTTGTAATTAGCGCACACCCCAGTTTCTAAGAAGCTGTGGTGATGGATTATAACGTTAGGAAGGTGACTTGAGGCCCCTTTGATTCTATCTGGGAAAATAGCCAAACACCAGCCATCCTGTAGAATCAACATGTATTGTGAGTATGACCAATTCTTCTTGAAAAAGCCAGGCATCTGAGCAGCTGAATATCAAATCTGACGTTGTAAGGAGTAAAATACTCCACCATCTTCCTCTTGTAAAGCCAAGGAGGTATACTGAACAATGGGTAGGACTATGGATGCTTCCTAGGTGACCAGGCACAGCCCAATCTACCTCACAGGGTTGTTGTGCAGATGAACAGGAAAAAAAGAGCAGCGTAAAGATGGGGAAATGATGCGGTATAAGCAAAGTAAATTAATAAATTCAAGGAGTAACTCCCCCCCCCCACTCCTGTATTATCAAATGGTTAAGGCTAAAAGCAAATCATGCCTATCTCCTTACCTGAAGGTAAGTCCTATTGAAAAGAAACATACCCTAGCTGTAGGGGCTTGTATTTAGTCTTTGAGGGGGAGGGGGATTACTATGCCAAATGCCAGTATTGAAATATGCCACATGTCTCCTTACACAATTAAAGTATGTTGAGCAAATGAGACCGGTGAGTATTTCTTAAAGAAATAGTGATACAATTTAGCAGGTACAAGACTGGTTCTGTTACCAAGAAGAAGACGACTGCAGATTTATACGCCGCTTTTCTCTCTGAATCAAAGACTCACAGCGGCTTACAATTTCCTATATCAGGGGTGACCAATGGTAGCTCTCCAGATGTTTTTTGCCTACAACTCCCATCAGCCCCAGGCAGCGTGGCCAATGGCTGGGGCTGATGGGAGTTGTAGGCAAAAAAACATCTGGACAGCTATCGTTGGCCACCCCTGTCCTATATCTTCTCCCCCCACAACAGACACCCTGTGAGGTGGGTGGGGCTGAAAGGGCTCTCACAGCAGCTGCCCTTTCAAGGACAACCCCTGCCAGAGCTATGGCTGATCCATGGCCATTCCAGCAGCTGCAAGTGGAGGGGTGGGGAATCAAACCTGGTTCTCCCAGATAAGAGTCCACACACTTAACCACTGCACCAAACTGGCTCTTGTATATAGTACTATAGGTCTGGCTCCTGCTGTTTATCAATTCTGTACACCGGGGGCCCAAGGATGGTGTGCATAAGTGCCATGGTGCCTGCCAACACATTTTCTGGTGCCCTCCAAGTATTTCTAGAAAGTGGGCGTAGTCAGGTGGGTCTTTTGCCCAGCAAGGATTCTGATTGGTATTGGAAATTTGATTGGCTGTGCAGATTTTTTTTTTAAAGTTCCTTCGGCAGCAGTTGCCATTTCAGCACATGGGTTTTTTACTGTGGGACTGGAGGTATTTTGGAGTAGTGGTTTAGTGGGCGAACTCTTATCTGGGAGAAAGGGATTTGATTCCCCACTCCTCCACATGTGCCTGCTGATGTGACTTTGAGTCAGTCACCAGTTCTCGCAGAGCTGTTCCTCTCAAAGGGCAGTTTCTGCCAGAACTCTCAGCTCCACCTAGCTCACTTGGTGTCTGTTGTGGGAAGGGGAAGGAGATTGTAAGCTGCTCTGAGACTCTTTTGGGTAGTAAAGAGCAGGGTAGAAATCCAATCTCTTCTTCTTTTCTCTCTAAACTGTGGCAGCCATTTTGTGGCTGGCAGCGCCTCCTGCAACAACCATTATGTTTGGGTTGCCAATCCCAGTTGGGGGCAGGGGATTCCCCTGGTTTGGGGGCTCTCCCCCCACTTCAAGGTCATCAGAAAGCGGAGGGGGGGAATGTCTGCTGGACATTGCACTATTCCCTATGCAGACCGATTCCCATAGGGTATAATGGAAAATTGATTTGTTGGGCTCTGGGGGGGGGCACTGTTTTTAGAGGTAGAGGTACCAAATTTTCAGCACAGCATTTGGTGCCTCTCCTCAGAACAGCCTCCAAGTTTCAAAAAGATTGGACCAAGGGGTCCAATTCTATGAGCCTCCAAAGAAGGTACCCCTATCCTTCATTATTTCCAATGGATGGAAGGCATTTAAAAGGTGTGCAAATTCCTTTAAATGTGATGGCCAGAACTCCCTTTGGAGTTCAATTGTGCTTGTCAGAACCTTTGCTCCTGGTTCCACCCCCAGTGTCTCCTGGCTCCACCCCCAAAGTCCCCAGATATTTCTTGAATCGGACTTGGCAACTCTGCATTATGTGGCTGCAACACACCACCATGTGTCAGAATTCCAAAGGTGCCCCCGGGCTCGAAGAGGTTGGGGTGATCCCTTTCTGTATACAGTGCATGATTACAAACAACGGCAAACACAATGTGGAGATAAAGACTGTCTAAGATCTGAGGGACCCGAGTTTAAGTCCCCACTTAGCCATGCAGCTCACAGGGTGATCTTGACCCAGTCACTCTCTCAGACTACTCTGCTTCAGAGAATGAGGCTAAGATGTAGGGAAGGCGAGAGAGAGGACACTACTTTGACCTTTGTGAAGGAACAGTGGGATAAGTAGAATTGTAGCTTTCTTATTTCCCCCCCCCCTCCTTGATCCTGCTGATTTGCTAGTTCATCTGAAATCATCTTGCAGCATCTTTGTGGCAGATTCAAGGTGAGCAGATGCCAAGGTGAACAGGACTCTTATGCTTTTAACAGGTGTGCTGAAGAAGGGACTTTTTGAGCTATAAGCATGTCTTCTTGTGCTGGAATAAGAAAAGGCTGAAATTCCTCCTTCTACGCAATGATTACCGGGAGTCTTACCTCTTTTGTACCCTAGCCAGATCTGTGTGATTGGGGAAATACGGATACACCTATTGATTACTGCAAACAGCATAATCTGCCAAAGAAAACCAGGGTTGCCATCTTCTTAATCAGCCGCTGTAGCTGTACCCTTAACAGCAGAGGGCTGGGTAGAATCAGGCAGCGGCCATCATTTAACTCCATGCTGTGCAAAGCATCACCTGCTGATTTTTGCAAATTGCACTCATGTTAACTGCACAGGAGAAGACCACGCTGGGCTTTTCTTTTCTTGCTCATCACTATGGCATGGAGAAATATGCTTTGACTGTAAGCAGGGTTGCCCATAACTTGGAGGGAAAAAAACACACCTTCTTGCTCTTTAGCAGAGGTATAATAATGTGCGGAAATCAACAGTAGAAGCTTTCCACAAGGGGGTTAATAACATCATCTGGTAAATCACACCCTTTTAAGAAGAAGAAGACTGCAGAGTTATACCCCGCCCTTCTCTCTGAATCAGAGACTCAGAGTGGTTTACAATCTCCCATATCTTCTCCCACCACAAAATACACCCTGTGAGGTGGGTGGGGCTGAGAGAGCTCTCACAGCAGCTATCCTTTCAAGGACAACTCCTGCCAGAGCTATGGCTGACTCAAGGCCATTTCAGCAGCTGTGAGTGGAGGAATGGGGAATCAAATCCGGTTCTCTCAGATAAGAGTCCGCACACTTAACCCCTACACCAAACTGGCTCTCTGTCTTAAGCCTCTGGTAAAGGGACAGGATATCTTTTTTTCTCTAGGCCATTGAAACCCCTGAGTGTTCGTTTACCCCCATATTAATACCTGCATATGTTGCATTCAAAAAGCAAGACAGGAAAATTTCCCTCCACTAAAACGAAGCGACACCGTGTTTTATGTATTGTGCTTAATCTGAAGTAGCACAGTTGTTTCATAACCACCAGACATGCTTCATTTGATAGAGTTGCCAATCCCCAGGTGGTACCTGGAGACCTCCCACTATTACAGCTGATCTTCAGACATTCAAGATCAGTTCCCCTGGAGAAAATGGCTGCTTTGGAGGGTGGACTCTTCGGCATTGTACCCTGCTGAGGTTTCTCCTTTCCCCAAAACCCCACCATTGCCAGGCTCTTCCCTGCAAATATTCAGATATTTCCCAACCCAGATCTAGCAACCCTATTCATTTAAAGAGCCTTGGTGTAGTGGTTAAGCGTGCGGACTCTTATCTGGGAGAACCGGATTTGATTCCCCACTCCTCCACTTGCACCTGCTGGAATGGCCTTGGGTCAGCCATAGCTCTCTTACCTGGGAGAACCGGGTTTGATTCCCCACTCCTCCACTTGCACCTGCTAGCATGGCCTTGGGTCAGCCATAGCTCTCTTATCTGGGAGAACCGGGTTTGATTCCCCACTCCTTCACTTGCACCTGCTGGAATGGCCTTGGGTCAGCCATAGCTCTCTTACCTGGGAGAACCGGGTTTGATTCCCCCCTCCTCCACTTGCACCTGCTGGAATGGCCTTGGGTCAGCCATAGCTCTCTTACCTGGGAGAACCGGGTTTGATTCCCCCCTCCTCCACTTGCAGCTGCTGGAATGGCCTTGGGTCAGCCATAGCTCTGGCAGGAGTTTTCCTTGAAAGGGCAGCTGCTGTGAGAGCCTTCTCAGCCCCACCCACCTACAGGGGGTCTGTTGTGGGGGGGGAGAAGATATAGGAGACTCTGATTCAGAGAGAAGGGCGGAGTATAAATCTGCAGTCGTGTTCTTCTTGGGCGCTCACCCTGTCAAGGGCTCTTCATCCTTGAAGCAGGATGAGTAACTGATGCCTCCAGGAAGGCAGTCTGGGGAGGGGAAAGCAAGAAATTGAGGTCCAGACATGGGATCCTTTCAACCCTCTTTGAAGCTTAGGGTTGCCAGTCCCCAGGTGGGAATGTCAATACACACAGGAAACCACAGCATATAGATAATTATCAATACAGAAACCACTGTGTTAAAACACTCATGCTATATGATTCACTGCACATTTATCACAATGCACACATTACATTTCCAATTTTCTTGTATCATTCAAAGTCCAAAGTTCATGAAAATAATCATCCCCTCCGGATGCTTGAAAATAAACATTAAGGTACCAATCCCTGCTGTGTCTGTGTATTCTTTCTCAGACGCAGGAGATACCGTAAGGAAATAAATTCTCTTTCCAGGCAGAAATCCTCTAGTTCAACCGGTGCGGCGACACGAAACCGGCTGTAGTCGTGTTTCATTCCAATTTCCACTTGGCCGCATCAATTAACTGGGAATCAGTGCTTAGGGCAACAGCTCTCATTTGCAACAGCTTGTCAATTTCAATTAGCACAAAGAGGTTCTCTTAATTGATGCGGCCAAGTGGAAGTTGGAATGAAACACGACTACAGCCAGTTTCATGTCGCCGCACCGGTTGAACTATAGGATTTCTGCCTGGAAAGAGAATTTATTTCCTTACAGTATCTCCTGCGTCTGAGAAAGAATACATAGATACCTTGGTACCTTAATGTTTATTTTCAAGCATCCAGAGTGGATAATTATTTTCATGAACTTTGGACTTTGAATGATCCAAGAAAATTGGAAATGTAATGTGTGTATTATGATAAATGTGCAGTGAATCATATAGCATGAGTGTTTGCAATGCTTTAACACAGTGGTTTCTGTATTGATAATTCCCAGGTGGGGGCAGGGGATCCTCCAGTTTAGAGCCCTCCCCCCACTTCAGGGTCATCAGAAAGTGGCGGGTGGGGGAAATGTCTGCTGAGAACTCTATTATACCCTATGGGAACCGATTCCCATAGGGTATAATGGAGAATTGATCTCTGGGTATCTGGGGCTTGGGGGGGGGTATTTTTTTGAGGTGGAGGCACCAAATTTCCAGCATAGTGTCTGATGCCTCTTCTCAAAACAACTCCCAAGTTTAAAAAAGATTGGACCAGGAGGTCCCGTTCTATGAGCCTCAAAAGAAGGTGCCCCATCCTTCATTATTCCAAATGGAGGAAAGGCGTTTCAAAGGTGTGCAGTCCCCTTAAAAGTGATGGTCAGAACTCACTTTGGAGTTCAATCGTTCTGGTCACACCCTTGCTCCTGGTTCCACCTCCAAAGTCTCCTGGTTCCACCCCCAAAGTCTCCAGATGTTTCTTGAGTCAGACCTGGGCACCCTACTGAGGCCCCTCAAAGACAAATCCTTTTGGGCAACTGAATGGAAGAGCCGTGACTTGCACGCAGCATTTCACTTTCCTGGCAGAACAGCCAGTTGCTCCACGTTTCGTTCGCCTTCCTTAAATGGTTTCGAGGTGTTCCCAGCTGAAGAACATTAAGGCATTAACAGCTCTGCTTTTTGATCTTCCAAACAACATTTTTTTTAATATCTTGTGTCCACTTCATCAGATATATGAAGTAAATCCTCACCGGTCAGATCAATATCAGAAGGGGTACTGAAGAAGCAAAACTGTGAGGCCAAAGGCCATGAAATGGAAGAGGAGAAAGTCTGTGACATTTAGAGGCTAAGCTGAAATGTACATAAGAGAAGCACAGTGACGTTTCGAAATCTCCGTGATTTGCGAGACCCTGATAGTTCAGTCTTTCTAGCAGACCTAAGCCAGTCTGAAACTCATGAGAAAATATTTGGTCTCTATCAGGCTGTAAGGACAAACAATCCAATTGACTGACACATATCAAATTCAGCAATTCTATGGTGACTTCTCCACTGGAAGTTGTTTTGTTGAATAATGATGACTTTCAGGTCAGCAGCACGGCATCCTGGGAGATTTAACTGTTCTTCCATTGCGGTTTCTGAGTCGTGCCAATTCTGAGTCAAAGTGGTGGCCACCGGTTATTTTGCAGAGCAGCTGGCCTATTTACATCATGAGGGCAACTGACGGTCATTGTTGGCAAGTGATGGCATACTAGAATAATAGCATAACAGAGAATAAGGAGAAGAAAGAGCTCTTGAAGTCCTGAAATAGAGGTACCCAAGTGGGAATGATACACTATTGATACCTAGGTTGTCTGCAGGCATAGTTTCTAGGCTGATGAAGAAGATATTGGATTTATATCCCGCCCTCCACTCCGAAGAGTCTCAGAGCGGCTCACAATCTCCTTTACCTTCCTCCCCCACAACAGTCACCCTGTGAGGTAGGTGGGGCTGGAGAGGGCTTTCACAGCAGCTGCCCTTTCAAGGACAACCTCTGCCAGAGCTATGGCTGACCCAAGGCCATGCTAGCAGGTGCAAGTGGAGGAGTGGGGAATCAAACCCAGTTCTCCCAGATAAGAGTCCGCACACTTAACCACTACACCACACTGGCTCTCCAAACTGGGTCCATCAGGTTGGTGGCCCATTATTGATGCTGAATAGATGCTTTAGAATGGTAGTGGAGCTGGGTGGTGTAATCCATATCTTCCATATCCCATAGCATGGATCGCACATTCAGAACCTGCACATACTCTAGTGTACATGCATAAAACCTGGTGAAGGTGCGGGGAGAACACCTTTGGATTGGGCAGCTGCTAAGGTTGCCAATCTCCAGGTTGGGTCTGGAGATCTCCCAGAATTACAGCTGATCTTCAAATTACTGAGAGTTTCCATGGAGAGTCCCCCCTGAAGAAAATAGCTGCTTTGTAAACATAGACTCTATGACTTTATACCCTACTGAGGTGCCTCCCCAAACTTACACCAGTTTGGTGTAGTGCTTAAGTGTGCGGACTCTTATCTGGGAGAACCGGGTTTGATTCCCCACTCCTCCACTTGCACCCGCTGGAATGGCCTTGGGTCAGCCATAGCTCTGGCAGAGGTTGTCCTTGACAGGGCAGCTGCTGTGAGAGCCCTCTCCAGCCCCACCCACCTCACAGGGTGTCTGTTGTGGGGGAGGAAGGGAAAGGAGATTGTGAGCCGCTCTGAGACTCTTCGGAGTGGAGGGCGGGATATAAATCCAATATCTTCATCTACCTCACAGGGTGTCTGTTGTGGGGGAAAAAGGTAAAAAAGATTGTGAGCTGCTCTGAGACTCTTCGGAGTGGAGGGTGGGATATAAATCCAATGTCGTCTTCTTCTTCTTCTTCTTCTTCTTCTTCCTCTTCTTCTTCCTCTTCTTCTTCCTCTTCTTCTTCCTCTTCTTCTTCCTCTTCTTCTTCCTCCTCTTCCTCCTCTTCCTCCTCTTCCTCCTCTTCCTCCTCTTCCTCCTCTTCCTCCTCCTCCTCCTCCTCCTCCTCCTCCTCCTCCTCCTCCAGGAATTTGTTAACCTGGAGGTGGCAGCTCTAGGACCCATTTTACCTCTGCGCTGTTTCTATACTCTTAAGAGGCCCCAGCTATTTTAAGCCTCAAGAAGAAAATGAGAAAAGACATGCACAGTACAGATACCTCCCCCCCACAAACCCAGTAGCCAGGGCTTTTTCTTTAAGCAGGTGGTTCTGCTGCATGGACTAAAAGAAATCTATACAATGGGACTAAGAGGTTTCTGCGAACCTGGGTTAACTCCCCAATTTTAACTTTTAAAAGGGGGATGAGGAAAAAACAGATTTCAGACGGCCAGCAAAACCTCATGAGAGTCCCTTGCAAGATCTCGGCAGCCCTTTTCAATGGCCTGGACAACTCAGACTGTATCTGATGGCATCTGTGGTTGCCCAGACAACCTAAAATGGCTGCTGAGATCTCATGAGTCTACCTTACAAGATATCAGACATCATATATTCTGCTATGAAAGCATAATAACTGAACTGGATGATAACATAGGTGGAAAGATCAGGGGTGTGAGTGGAGAGAAGGCAAGTGGGGCTGGAGCAGAGGAAGGGAAAGAGATAGGGTTGCCAATTCCCAGGTGGGGGCAGGGGATCCCCTGGTTTGGAGACCCTCCCCCTGCTTCAGGGTCATCAGAAAGCGAAAATGTCTGCTGGGCACTCCATTATTCCCTATGGAGACCCATTCCCATAATAGGGTATAATGGAGAATTGATCCATGGGTATCCAGGGCTCTGGGGGAGCTGTTTTTTTTGAGATAGAGGCACCAAATTTTCAGCATAGCATCCAATGGCTGTCCTCCAAAGACCTCTAATTTTCAAAAGGATTGGACCAGGAGGTCCAATTCTATGAGCCCCAAAAGAAAGTGCCCCTATCCTTCATTATTTCCAGTGAAGGGAAGGCATTTAAAAGGTGTGTGGTCCCTTTAAATGTGATGGTCAGAACTCCCTTTGGAGTTCAATTACATTTGTCACACCCTTACTCCTGGCTCCACCCCCAAAGTCCCCAGATATTTCTTGAATTGGACCTGGCAACCCTAGAAGGAGAGCACAGATGGGCAAAGTCTGGTGAGGAGGACATATCCCTCTTTGTGAATCCCTGTAGGTTGCTTCCCCCCTTGCATAGCCTATGTTTTCATGAGTGGAAATCAGTAACCCTCCCTGTGCCTCTGCCACACCAGCCCCATTGATTTAGAGGTGTCAAGCTGGAACCTAGCAGTTTATATTTGACCTTTCAGCTCCTTGATGAAGCAGAAGACAATGTGGTTGAGTTATTCCTACCTCATCACCTCTCCTGGTATACCAAGCAGGATTTCTGCTATTCTCACAATAGCATCTGAGATAAGACAGGCATCAGAGCTTGTCAAAAAGTTCAGTGCAGCTCTTGGCCAACTTTACCTTTATCCAACATTACCTTTCAAGGCAGGTTCACAGAATAGAATCATAGAGTTGGAAGGAACCTCCAGGGTCATCTAATCCAAACTCATGGACAATGCAGGAAATTCACAGACACCTCCCCCCCCCAACATACCCCCCAGTGACTGTTGCTTTGTGACCTAAAGAGAGCAAAGAACCTCTAGGATCCCTGGCCAAAATGGCCTGGAGAAATTGCTTCCTGACCCCAAAGGGGCAATCAGCATTTCCCTGAGCATGTAGGAAAGGGCCACGAGAACTGATTCAGCCCTTCCTGCCCTCCTCCTAGGGTTTCCTATTGTACCATAGAGTTTTCCCTCCCAAATTGCTAGAGTGTACAAGAAGACCATAGAGTTTCCCCAGAAATGCCTAGAGCGGCCAGCGAGCTATGTTGCCGGTGCAATAACGTCACTTCCGGATGACGTCATCGTGCCGGTGATGTTGGGGGAGGTTCCCCCCGCTGGTCCTATGTGGGCCGGTGGGTTGGGAACCTTCAGGGCAGGAGAACCCCGACCCAGCCTGGGGGCTTGGCAGCCTACCTCCTTCTTGTGATCTGCCTAAATTCACAGAATCAGTATTGCTGTCTAGCCGTCTATGTTCTTTCCCCCAGCCTTGCTTGAAAGGTTCCCTAGTGGTGCTGAGCAATCCTTCAGCAGTCATTTTAGGGAGGGGCTGTAGATCAGTGGAAGAATATCTGCTTGGCATGCAGAAGTTCCCAGTTTCAATCCCTAGCATCTTTAATTTAAAAGACCAGGCAGCAGTTGATAGATCTCTTCCCAAGACCCTGGAGAGCAGCTGCCAGTCCAAGTTGACAATACTGACCTTGATGGAGCAAGAGCAGTAGGTTCAAGGTGGACAAAAGGGAATATTGCTTTCCGCAAAGTGATGAAATGTGGAATTCACTTTCAGAGGATGTCGTGACGGCCACAGGTATAAACAGCTTTCAAAGGGGATTAGATAAGATTCATGGAGGAGAAGTCTTATCAGTGGCTACTGGCCGTGGTGACTGAGGGGAACCTCCACATTCAGAGACACTAATCCTCTGAATCCCAGAGCCAGGAGCAACTTTCCCTCTAAGCTGCAATGTCTTGTGAGCAAAAATTCTACTTTGTAAACTACTGGCATTAAAGTTGGGAGCTATTGCAAAAATTAAGTGTGCTCTGGGGCCATCCTTCCTGAGCTAAGACAAAAATGTGTGAGCTGGAGGCTAAAAATCTGTGAGCTAGCTCACACTAGCTCAGTTTAAGAGAGAACACTAACTAGGAGGTAACATCAGGGGAAGACCTTGGCCTCTGTGCCCTGTTGTTGGATCTCCAGAGGAACTAGGTGGAAACCGTGTGAGACAAGATGCTGGACTGGATGGACAATTGGTCTGATCCAGCAGGACTGTTCTTAAGGGCCCTGTGGGATCTTTCTCAATTCCACAGGGCCTGCAAAACTGAACTATTCCGACGGGTCTTTAACACCTAAACCGGGAGAGAACTGCCACCTCACACCACTGAGGAGCTACGGACATTATAGGATCACTAACACTATATCAAAGTTGTACAGCACCACAAAATGCTTTAAATTGTATTTTATTGCTTTTAAATTGTATTACAGGGCTTCTGGTTTGGATTTCATGGAGAATTGACGAGCTTTCCAGTGGGGGAGCTCACCAGACCCTCTCTTCTGGACAGAGAAGGTGTTTTAATACTTGTTGTCTACATCATCTAGGCAAGATGATGGCCAAGATATGCTTAAAGTTCTGAGGAGAGGTACTTTGGCTAACGAGAAATCCCAGGGGGGTTTTCTTTTTGGCTTTGAAGAATCTCCAGAGAAGAACCGCTTCCAACGTCTATAGAGGGTATCTGGGGTCGTTAAATCGACATAAATTCAACGTGTGCCAAGCTTCTTAAGGGCTAATTAATCATGGATGAGAAACAGACCAGTGTGTTTGATGTCAGGACTTCAAAGGTAAAGAGATTTTTATCTGTTGCTCCAGGACTAAATTGGGAAATATTTGGAAGGCAAACAAAGGTCTGGACACATAAACAACTTGTAATAATAAAGAAGAAAGTGGAGGGAGAAATCTTGGACTGAGTTAAACAGATATAAGGCTTAAAAAAGGCAAAAGCTGATATTGTTTGGAATTTTTGTGGTCACTCCCCCCGAGAGTGGAAGAACTGCAGATCAACAAGTCATTACAGAAAATGACGTCTGGGAACATCGTGAGACTTCACAACCATAGATAACAAGACTTTGTGACAAGTGTGGGTGGAATAGGCCATCAAGGGAAGGGAAAACTACAGTTTTTTTTAAGCCCCTCTAAGACTAAACCATAGAGAAACATCGAGCCCCATTTTGGGAAATTATAACTTTTTAAAAATTAATATCTGGACCCAAGGGCATAGGAGGATGGCGATTTTGGGCTTTTCTGAAAGGGCATGCCCTAATCTATAAGACTAGATCATTTAAAAAGAACTTGGTGACTTCAATTGTAAAGCCTATATTTATAATGGGAAGGCAGTAATGTCAGCCCAAAAACCATTACAGACAAGATCCAAGACACTAGAAGAGGGCAAAAAGGCTGATAAAAAAGAACATGGAAGCTAGATTGTATAAACTGATTAAAGATTCTATAAGTGATTGTAAGCAGGAATTAAAAAAAGATATAGAAGTTCTCAGTAAAGAGTTTAAATCAGTATCCAAAAAAATCCAAGAGGTGGAAGAGAAAGTGAAAGACCATGATGAAAGAATTAATACAGTGGATTCCACTATTAAAAAATTGCAGGACTCAGCAGTACTGCAGGACTGCAAATCAATGGAAAATCAGATACGTTTGAGAGGTGTGCCTGAAAAGGATGGTGATTTTAGGAAATACATAATAAGGATTATTGCTGAATATGTTGGAGATGATCCTGAGGAGACTAATTACTTTTATGACTATATTTACAGGGTCAATTCAGAATATGCAAGGAAAAATAAACTACGAAGAGATGTGGTAGTGAGATGTGTAACAAGAGACTTGGTGGGAAGGATTCTAAGTAAACAGTATGAAGACAAGCTGATTGTGGAAGGCAGTGATGTTAGAATTATGAAAGAATTACCAAGGAAAGTCTTAAGTGACAGAAGATTATATAAAAAACTGACTGAGCAATTGAGAGAGAGTTAAATGAGATATAGATGTATTCTCCCAGAAGGATTGGTTTTTGAATACAAGGGGAAGAGGATTACCATTACAAGCACTCAGGAGATGGAGAAGTTTTTGGTGGAGAATAAAGAATTTGGAGGTTCAGATTAAAATAGAAAACCATGATGGATTACAAATTATCATCTTGGAATGTAAATGGACTTAATTCACCACAAAAAAGAAAGGCAACTTTTCATTGGATTGGGAAGCAAAAATGTAACATAATTTGTCTACAAAAAGTACATATTAAATGATTGGATTACAAATATTTGTGGAATAAGCAATTTGGTATGGAATTTTTTTCATTGGCTAAGGAGAAAAGAAGAGGCTTTTTTTTTTTAATGTAAAACAGGAATTGGAACCAAAATTGATTTTTGAGGATGATGATGGTAGATATATTGCAGTGCAAGAGATGATGAACCAAAATAAGACTTTGCTATTGGGACTGTATGCTCCTAATGGAGCAAAAGATTCTTTTTTTAAAGGACATTGATCAAGAGACATATGAGCAAATCATGTTAATGGGAGACTTTAATGGTACAGTTAAAAATATTTTGGACAGATCTGAGAAGAAGAATAATGAAGGTAAACTACCAAAGTCTTTTTTTGAATTAGCCAAGCAAGAAAATCTTGTAGACATTTGGAGGGAGAAAAATCCTACAGTTAGAGACTATACCTTCTTCTCAGCTCGACATAACTCTTTCTCAAGGATTGATATGTTATGGAGTACAAAAAATTTGGGACTTACAACAAAAAAAAAATAGAGATTCTTCCAAAAATAAGAGCAGATCATAATCCAATAATGTGGTCTACCAAAAAGACTTTAAGATGGTGAATAAATGAAAATTTACTGCAGAAAGATGGGGTAGTAGAATCTCTGCAAAAAGAGACTAAAGCCTTTTTCCAAGTAAATGAAAATGAGAACATTCAATATCAAACGGTGTGGGATGCTTATAAAGCGGTGATGAGAGGTATTTAAATTACATTAAATAATAAAGACAGAAAAGCTAAAGAGAAACAAATGACAGACATACAGCAGGAGATTAAGAAGGAGAGAGAGCTTATAAAGAGACCGGGGAAAAAGAAGATTTTAAAAGAAATTGGAATTCTACAGGACCAACTAAGACACTTGTTAAATAAAGAAGTAGAATGGAACTTAAAAAGGCTTCAACAAAAATCTTTTGAGAGTGCAAATAAAGCTGGAAAATACTTGACCTGGCAAATGAAAAGAAAAAGGGAAATAAAATTGTTAATAAAATTAGTTTGGGCAACAAAGAAATTGTTGACCAGGAAGGAATCAAAAGAGAGTTTTATAAGTATTATGCAAATTTGTATAAAAGTCATGTGGGGGGAAAGAGAAAATAGATGCCTATTTACAGGAAATTAATGTTAAACCCCTAACGGACAATATGAAAAAGATCTTAAACGATCCAATTGGTAAGGAAGAAATTGAAGCGGCAATTAACTCAATGAAGCCAGGGAAGGCTCCGGGTCCTGACGGTTTTACAGCAAGATATTATAAAGTTCTTAAAGAAACTCTACTTCCAAAACTTCAGAAATTGATGAACGTTATAAGAATAGATGGGAAGATACCTAATACTTGGAAGGAAGCAGTAATCTCGTTGATACCAAAAGAAGACAGAGATGTGACTAATGTAAAAAACTATAGATGAATTTCATTGCTAAATAATGACTACAAAATATATGCTAGAATTTTAGTGGAACGCCTGAAGCAGCATTTGAATAGTTTTGTTAAAGAGGAACAAGCAGGGTTTCTCCCCAGAAGGCAATTAAGAGAAAATATCAGAACTGTAATAGATATAATAGAATATTATGAAAAACATCCTGAAAAAGAAGTAGCTTTGCTTTTCACTGATGCAGAAAAAGCTTTTGACAATGTTCATTGGGACTTTATGTTTGCAGTAATGGAGAAAATGGGATTGGGTGAAGACTTTGTTAGAACGGTAAAGGCAATATATACTGGCCAACAAGCAAGACTTTGTATAAATGCAGATTTGACAGAGAAAATAGCAATTTGTAAAGGAACAAGACAAGGGTGCCCTCTATCCCCTTTGATATTTATAATGATGCTGGAAATACTGCTTATGCAAGTTCAAGAAGATAAGGCGATAGAGGGTTTGAAATTAAAAGGCTTTTCTTACAAATACAGAGCGTTTGCAGATGATGTAATGTTTATAAATGAAAACCCAACTCAAGTTACACCGTTGCTGCTCCAAAAAATAAAAGAATATGGTGATCTGGCAGGCTTTTATGTAAATATAGAGAAAACAAAAATTTTGTGTAAAAATATGTCAAAATCTAAGCAAATGGAATTACAAAATTTAACAAACTGTGAAGTGGCCTCTAAAGTAAAATATTTAGGAGTAGAAATTACAACAAAGAATATTGACTTATTTAAAAACAACTATGAAAAGCTTTGGTGGAAAATTGAGGTGGACTTACAAAAATGGAATAAGTTGAATTTGTCTATCCTGGGTAGAATATCGGCAATAAAAATGAATGTATTACCAAGAATAATGTTCTTGTTTAAAACTATACCAATAGTGAAAGAAGATAAACAATTTCATAAATGGCAGAGGAAACTTTTGGAATTTATATGGGCTGGCAAGAAACCAAGAATTAAGATAAAGATCCTGACAGATGCCAAAGAAAGGGGAGGCTTCCAGGTACCGGATTTAAGACTATATCATGATGCAGTTTGTTTGGTATGGATTAAGAATTGGATAGTGTTATTAAACAGAAAACTATTAATAATAATAATAATAATAATAATTTTTTATTTCTATCCCGCCCTCCCCGCCGAAGCAAGCTCAGGGCGGCTCACAACATAAAATGCACATTACATCAATTTTACAGTATAAAAACATGGTTAAAACAGTTATAAATATTAAAATTAATTTAACAATATGGCGTTATAACATTAGATTTTTAGTAAATTTCAAATAATTAAACCATTTCCAGCAGCATACCTAGCTTTATCATTAATTCTATCATTAGTTATAGGCCATCTTGAAAAGGTGGGTCTTACAGGCCCTACGGAATCGATCTAAACATCTTAGGGCCCTCACCTCCTCAGGGAGTTGGTTCCACAGTGTTGGAGCGGTGACAGAGAAGGCCCGATCCCGGGTGGCCTTCAGTCTGGCCTCCCTTGGCCCAGGGATATTCAACTGGTTTTTCCCAGATGACCTCAGTGCCCTCTGGGGCTCATATGGGGAGAGACGGTCCCTCAGGTAGGTAGGTCCTCGGCCATATAGGGCTTTAAAGGTGATAACCAGCACTTTGTAGCGAACTCGGTACGCCACCGGCAGCCAGTGCAGCCCGCGCAGCCCCGGCTGTATGTGCTCCCACCTTGGGAGCCCCAGCAACAGCCTGGCTGCCGCGTTCTGCACCGGCTGCAGCCGCCGAGTTCGGCACAAGGGCAGCCCCATGTAGAGGGCGTTTCAGTAGTCCAGTCTCGAGGTGACTGTAGCATGGATCACCATTGCTAGGTCACGGCGCTCCAGGAAGGGGGCCAACTGCTTCGCCCGTCGAAGATGAAAAAACGCGGACTTGGCAGCGGCCGCTATCTGTGCCTCCATTGATAATGAAGGCTCCAGAAGAACCCCCAGGCTCCTGACCCTATGTGCCGCTTTAAGCTGCACACCGTCAAGGACTGGCAAGGGGATTTCCCTTCCCAGGGCACCGCGACCCAAGCAAAGGACCTCTGTCTTCGTTGGATTCAACTTCAGCCCACTTAGTCTGAGCCAACCTGCCACGGCTTGCAATGCTAGGTCCAGGCTTTCTGGGACGGAGTCAGGCCGGCCATCCATTAGTAGATAGAGCTGGGTGTCATCAGCGTACTGATGGCACCCAAGCCCAAACCTCCGGGCTATCTGGGCAAGGGGGCGCATGTAAATGTTGAACAACATCGGGGAGAGAACTGCCCCTTGTGGCACCCCACATACTAGTGGGTGCCTCCGGGACCGCTCCCCCCCAATGGCCACCCTTTGTCCCCGTCCTTCGAGGAAGGAGGAAAGCCACTGTAAGGCCAATCCCCCAATCCCCACGTCGGCGAGCCGGCGGGCCAGTAGCTGATGATCGACCGTGTCGAATGCGGCCGACAGGTCCAACAGTATCAGCACCGCCACGCCGCCTCGATGCAGATGCCGCTGGAGGTCATCCACCAAGGCGACCAGCACTGTCTCCGTCCCATAACCCGGGCGGAAGCCGGACTGGTGAGGGTCTAAGGCAGAAGTGTCATCCAAAAAACTCTGCAACTGTAACGCCACTGCCCTCTCTATAACCTTACCTAAAAATGGTAGGTTCGAGACCGGCCGATAATTTGCCAATTCGGCCAGATCTGCTGTACTCTTTTTTAGGAGAGGGCGGACCATGGCCTCTTTCAGAGATGTTGGAAATTGCCCTTCCAAGAGGGATCTATTTATGATATCCCGTATAGGATATCTAAGCTCCCTCTGGCAAGATTTAATTAGCCAGGAGGGGCATGGGTCAAGGTCACAAGTTGTAGGGCGTACAGTTGAGAGGACTTCGTCGACTTCCCCAAGACTAAGTGCGTCGAAGTGATCCAAGATAATATCAGAAGACAGGCACGGAGCCCCGGGTTCATCTACTGCATTCAATGTGGCAGGAAAGTCCTGGCGGAGTGACGAGATTTTATCTGCAAAAAATTTCGCAAAAGCCTCACAGCCTATTTCCAATTCTCTCATATTTGGTCTGCCTTGGAGCAGAGTGGTCAAATTTTTAATTATCTTAAATAATTGTGCTGGGCGCGAATTTGCAGATGCAATCCTAGCCGCAAAGTAATCCTTCTTTGCGGCTTTGACTGCCATCTCATAAGACTTCATAAACGTTCTATAGGATGTTCTCGTCACTTCGTCACGAGTATGCCGCCACCGCCTCTCTAGTCATCTGAGTCCCTGTTTCAGTTGGCGTAGCTCCGAGGTGTACCAGGGAGCCAGCCTACTTCGAGGGCGCAGAGGACGCCGGGGTGCAATTTCATTGATGACCCTGGATAACCTGTCATGCCAGGTATCTACCAGGTCATCAAGGGAGTTGCTAGGAGGCCAGGGGCCCCGCAGAGCCCTCTGGAACCGCTCAGGGTCCATCTGACTCCGCGGGCGAGCCAAAATAGGCTCACCGCCTGTACAGGGTTGAGGAGGCGCACCCATACGAGCCTTGAGGGCTAGGTGGTCCGACCATGGCACCGCCTCTACTGCGATACCGTCCACCGAAATCCCGGACGCAAAGATCAAGTCTAACATGTGTCCGGCCTGATGCGTGGGGGTGGTGACAAATTGGGAGAGTCCTAGTGTCGCCATGGAAGACACTAGGTCCAGCGCCTGATTGGAGGCCGCGTCATCTGCATGGACATTGAAGTCACCCAAGACCATAAGCCTCGGGAACTCCAACGCCCAGCCCGCCACCGCCTCCATCAGGGCTGGTAAGGCGCTGGCTGGTGCGTTAGGCGGACGGTACACCAGCCAGATCGCCAACCCCTCCCCCACTTCCCACGCCAAACCGGCACACTCCAAACCCTCGATCGTTGGGGCCGGGAGAGCCCTGAAGGAGTAACCCTCCCGTATGAATAGCGCCACCCCTCCCCCCCGGCCAGTTGTCCGTGATTGGTGAAAGACCGAGTAACCCGGGGGCGCCATCTGGGAGAGAGCCACTGTCTCTCCATCCCGCACCCAGGTCTCGGTCACGCAAACCAGGTCCATATCCTGCTTAAGCAGGTAATCCCTAAGGATTGAGGTCTTATTATTTATGGACCTGGCGTTACATAACACCAATGACGGAGACTGACTTTCCCTCTTAGCCCCACTACCTGCCACCCTCGGGATGGGACGCAGACCGGACGAGAGCCGAGCACTGCCTTGTCTCCGCCTCCTTCCCACATAATTCTGTCTGCTCCCACCGTCATACCTTCCCCTCCCCATGAGCACTGGGATCCCTAGGCCAGACATCCGCTCCGTACCCGATCCTTCACTAATGTCAGTTAGCTTACTGCCCAGTTATCTTCTCTAGAGCTTCACCACCCTCACCCTCCTCTATTTCACAATTCCAAATTGCCTGGCCCTTTATTAATTAATCTATAGTTAATTAAATTAAGCCTCCCCCTGCCTTATCTCCATAATTTAGTTGGCTAAAAACTTTAGTCATCTATGGCATCTTAATAACTAAATAAATATATATATTCCCCCCCATTAACCTTCCAATTAATCTGCCAGAAATAATAAATATACAATCAATCAAGCCAACAATTAATAAATCACTAATTAATTAACTAATTAACACTTTAATCTCTTAAATTACCGGCAATATAAACTTCCAGTGAGGAGTGGTAGACAAAGCTACTAGTCTGGGTAGTGGTCTTACAAGCTTAAAGTGCTAGTGTTTTTAAATGTCTTCGGTTTCCGACTGGGGTTTCTGTTGACACAGTCTATCTGTTGTCCCAGGTCCGATACTTTCCAGCAGCTAGGGGGCCCAGGAGAGCTGAAACTCCCGCTGTGTCCCCCCAGTAGCCTGGGTTGAGCCCTAATGAACTGGCTCAGAAGGGGTTCCAGCTCCGCCGTCGCTGCCTCGGGGTGCAGTCTGGTCCCTTGTGCTCGGCTCGCCAGATCTCCGCTCACCGTTCGCCCCGTACAGGGCCGCCTGGTTGCGGGCGTCTGGCTGTCGGCTTTGTTCGCACCCCAGCTGCGATCGTCGTCGCGTCGTCCCCACAGCTTCCATTGGCTCTGGTTGGAACGGGCCAGTTGAGCTGCGTCTCGTCTTTGTTGTTGTTTTTGTTGTTTATTTCTCGCCGCCATGCACGGTGCCTCACGTTCTTACCGGCTACTCCGTGCACTTCAGCCCACAGCTCTGCGTCAGCCTGGCCCGGCTCGGTCAATACTCCAGCCTGTGGCCGCGTCTCGTCTCCGCGCTGGCCTGCGTCGGCCCGGCTCGGTCAGTGCAACGCCCCAGCTCTCGGTTTGTTTTTACTTGCGATAGAAAGCCAACGCTGCTTCGGTGTAAGTTGGTTTCTTCTTTCTAGTCACTCCAGTCGTTCCGATATTCTTACTGCTGATGTTTGCTGTTATTTGATGTTGTTTGGCGTTAATTGAGTTTGAATTTCGTCGGAGCCTAATGCTCCGTCGCCATCTTGAACGAACGATAACATTAGAAGGCCATGGAAAGGTTTTTGGTTGGCATGCATATTTGTGCTATGGGAAAAGTAAAATGGATGGTTTTTTCTCACATCATTATGTAAGAAGTAGTTTGCTTAAAACTTGGAGATGAGAGGAAACCGTTGTGGATTGTGCCAACGGAAGTAATAAAGTTATATTCGGATATTGAGGAAGAGAAATGGTTACCATATAAACAATTGTTAAAAATACAAAGAGGCAAAGGAGAATTAAAATCAGTGGAAGAATTGGATTATAAATTTAATTGGTTTCAATGGTTACAAATTAAAAGTCTGCTGAAGCAGGATATTAGGAATGAAGAAATAAGACAAGAACAAACAGAAATGGAGAAAATGCTGTTTGGTGAGGACGTAAAATTGATCTCAAGAGTATGTAAACTGTTACTGAAATGGTCTACAGAGGAAGAAGTGGTAAAATCTTAAATGATAAAGTGGGCAATTAATATAAACAAGGAAATTCAGATGGAACAATGGGAATATTTGTGGAAGAACTCTATGAAAATATCGACATGCAATAACATAAAAGAAAATTGTTACAAAATGTTGTATAGATGGTATATGACACCAAAAAACTGTCAAAAACAAATAATCAGATGTCTGATCGATTTTGGAAATGTAAAAAACATGAAGGGTCCTTCTACCATATGTGGTGGACTTGTGAAAGGGCTGTACAATATTGGCAAATGATCCAGCAAGAAATGTCAAAGATTTTGGGATACAAAGTGAAGAAGGCACCAGAAATCTTTTTGTTGGGATTACAAATAGAAAATTTTCCAAAGCATCACAGAACATTACTTTGGTACATGCTTTCAGCTGCACGGACATTGTATGCGCAGTTGTGGAAGCAAAATAAAATTCCAGAAAAATGGGACTGGTTATGAAAACTATGCACTGGAGTGAAATGGACAAATGAACAAAAAAATGTTAAATTACCTTTATTGCTTTTATATTGTAAGTAACACTGGGGAAGTCTTGAAAGGGAGGAGGCGAGGTGGAAAATGTGATGCAACATATTGACTTTTATTTGAGAGAAGTAAATGAAATAGTGATATAATATGTTGTAGAACAATAAAAATTGTTTTTACACACAAAAAAATTGTATTACAGATGTTTGAACTGACTGTTAGTCACCCTGAGTCCACTTATGGAGAGAGCGGGATATAAATATAAATAAATAAATATTAAGGCTCTGATTCAATATAAGGCAGCTTCATGCACTCATTCGTTTATTGGGCAGCAGACTTTCCCCCTGCAAGTTCATTTTCTATGCCCCCATTCCTCCCAGTTGTACTGATCCAATTGTGATTTTTCAAAGCCATGCTCACCTATCCAGGGACTAAACCCATTCAAGAACATGCAGACAGCAAGACAGGGTTAAAAACTTTATTGAGAGATTAAGACAAAATCCATTTCCAATTAGCCAGGAAAGCTGGGGCAGATATTTTTTTTTTAAAAAAAAAATCCAAATGATCTACAACCTTCTTCGATACCAACAATTTCCATCTAGGTGAACAGTGAAAAACATTTGTCACGTGAAACATATTCCGGCTTTGCCTTCAAGGGTGTATTAGGGAAGGTACTGGACAGATGTTCATGAGATTCCTTGTCAGCTAAGTGTCAGTTCCTGAAAATGTACTATGCCTCACCCTGGTCTGTACAGTTTTACATAGGTGGTTTAGCTAATTGAAGGCGCACTAATAGTTCTTACCGGCTGTTCTTCTGAAAGGCTGACCTCAGGTTTGTACAACTGATGTTGAATCCAAGAGATATCTGGAGGGGGTGCAGCATACCTGGAATCATCATTGCTCTAGTTTTTCAAAACATTTCACAAATAATGGGGAAGGGGGAGAGAAGGAAACCAATTGCACAAGAGATTCACATAATTCTCCAGATTTCTGGTAGCCCACAGTGGAAGAGATAACAAGTGGTAAGAAATTGAGAAAGTGTCCAAAAAAAAAAAAAAGGCAATTCAAAGTAGGGTGCAATTAAAACCAAAAATCCCTGTGGGCTATCAGAAACACTGGGATTTGCTGCATTCCTGTGCTTCACCTTTGTACCTAAAGATCAAGTTCTCCCCCCTCTTTTGGTAAGTGTGTCTCTTTTTCACTTCTTGTTCCGTCAGAGCCAAGAGAGATCTCATGGAATACGTTGCGTAATAACCTCAGCAGCAGTACTCTAAGATGCAATTGTCCAATAGGCCCATTCATATGGAGCAGCTGTGTGACCAGTTTCATATAGTTTTTACTTAGCATGACAGTCCAGTTTGTTTCAGTTCTCATTACATCTAAGTGGAGCTCATCGGTACTAGAATCTGAAGACCCTGGATAGCTGGATCTGCTGCAGAGATCACTGTGGATCTTTCATTTGGGCTTCCAGGCGAGCATTTTTTTCATTGTCCAATATTTCAGATTCCTGAAGGATCTGGGCCAGATTACTTTCGATGGCTTCTTGAAGGACACTAAGCTCCTTCATGTCTCCACTTCCTGGCATTTCTTCTGTCTCTACTTCAATGGTCAGCTTCTCATCGTCATGGTCCGGATCCTGGGGCTTGGAGAGTTGCACGCCCATCATCTGGCTAAGAGATTGGCTTCTGGTGTGTTGACGGACAACAACCGGTACCACTCGGCTACTGGTTGGTTCGCCTGCTAATTGCGCTTCTGGAGTAGTCTCCATGGGAGCAGGGCTTTCTTCAGTTTGGACAGCAATATCCCGTCTTGGTGGCTGATCCCAGTAGGATTCTAGAACTCCACCTACCATGGTATATGAGCGGTTTCGCCTTGCTTGCTGCTGCCTATCTAGGTTGCTGTCCATTCTCCTTCTCTAGCACCTTCCAGTAGCCGTTCTAGCAAAGGGGTGTCTGCCAAAATAAAGGAAATCGGAATGTCAATAATCCTTCCAACTGTACTCAGGGCTTTTTCGTAGCGAAAGCCCAGTAGTAACTCATTTGCATATTGGGCCACACCCCCTGACATCACCATTGTTTCATACAGGGCTTTTTTGTAGAAAAGTCCAGCAGTAACCATTTGCATGTTAGGCCACACCCCCTGAAGCCACACACCCCTGATGCCAAACCAGCTGGAACTCTGTTCCTGCTAAAATAAAAAAGTCCTGGCTGTACTAACACTTCAACAGGAACAGCAGAGAGGAAGTGATAATCTTGTTGACCATATAGTTGCCCCAGCAGATTTAAAAAGGCAGTACAAGTGGATAGGCACAGCCTTTTTTTGCTGGAATCACCATTAGACATCAACACTGTCAAAGAACATGCCCCAGAAGGTAGGACCAGAACCAACAGGTTTAAATTACATCAAAAGAGCTTCTGGCTCAACATTAGGAAGAATTCCCTGAAAGTCAGAGCTGTTCCTCAGTGGAACAGGCTTCCTTGGGAGGTGGTGACCTCTCCTTCCTTGGAGGTTTTTAAACAGAGGCTAGATGGCCATCTGACAGCAATGAAGATCCTGTGAATTTTTTTGGGGGGGAGGTATTTGTGCATTTCCTGCATTGTGCAGGGGGTTGGACTAGATGATCCTGGAGGTCCCTTCCAACTCTATGATTCTAAGAGCTGTCTTGGTTTTTGTGCAAAACATTGTGCAAAGTTAGGCCATGATAAATATACTCCTCCTCACAAATGACTAAACACAGAGGTCATACATCATACACTTTACCAAAATGGAAAATAGACACCAGCTGGACTTCCAAAGGAGAAAGAAGGTCTGCACATGGTGTCTGGATACAATGCAGGACTGGGCTCCTTACCTTTAATAACTCCATACGGATGACACAGCAGGTACATCCTTTCTCCCCACCCTGCACCACTTGCACTAGGGGTGTAACTTGGGTGGGGCAAGGCTCAGTGGTAGAACATCTGCTTGGCATGCAGAGGGTCCCAAGTTCAATCCCAAGCATCTCCAGTTAAATGGATCAGAGAGTAGGTGACAGGAAGGAACTCTGCCCAAGACCATGGAGAGCAACTGCCTGTCTAAGTGGACAATACTGACCTTGATGAGCCAAGGGTCTACTTCAGTATAAGGCAGCTTCACATGTTCATGGAAAGATTACTTGCTGGCAGAGAGTACCAAACAAGAGCATAGGAATTTCTAATTTCCAGCTGGGGAAAACAGCTGGAGGAACAGCAAAGGACATGTTTCTTTAAACCTCCTCCCATTAAGAGAGCCAGTTTGGTGTAGTGGTTAAATGTGCAGACTCTTCTCTGGGAGAACCGGGTTTGATTCCCCACTCCTCCACTTGCACCTGCTGGAATGGCCTTGGGTCAGCCAGAGCTCTCATAGGAGTTGTCCTTGAAAGGGCAGCTGCTGGGAGAGTCCTCTCAGCCCCACCCACCTCTCAGGGTTTCTGTTGTGGGGGAAGAATATAAGGGAGATTGTAAGCTGCTCTGAGACTTTGGTTCAGAGAGAGGGGCGGGGTATAAATCTACAGTTTTCTTCTTCATTAGGTTAGGGATTGGCACTGGAGGCTTCAGGGCCAAGCGATCAGGGGAGGCTTGGAAACTGCCCAGCTCTGCCATCCTTAGCTTTGCCAACCTCCAGTTGGCAGGCAGGTAAGATCAGGACAGACAAAAGGAAATGCTGCTTTACAGACAGAGTGATTGAAATGTGGAATTCGCTGCCAGAGGACATAGTGATGGCCGCAGCAATAAACAACTTTAGAAAGGGAATAGGTAGAATCGTGGAGGATAAGTCTGTCAATGGTGACTAAGGGGAACCTCCACATTCTCTCCAAGAGAGCCAGTTTGGTGTAGTGGTTGAGTGCGTGGACTCTTATCTGGGAGAACCAGGTTTGATTCCCCACTCCTCCACTTGCACCTGCTGGAATGGCCTTGGGTCAGCCATAGCTCTGGCAGAGGTTGCCCTTGAAAGGGCAGCTGCTGTGAGAGCTCTATCAGCCTCACCCACCTCACAGGGTGTCTGTTGTGAGGGGAGAAGACATAGGAGATTGTAAGCCTCTCTGAGTCTCTGATTCAGGGAGAAGGGCGGGATATAAATCTGCAATTCTTCTTCTTCTTCTGAGACATTAAGCCTGTGAATCCAAGAGCCAGGAGGCAACATCAGGGGAAGGTCTTGGTCTCTATGCCCTGTTGTTGGCCATCCAGAGGAACTAGTTAGCCACTGTGTGAGACAGGAAGGAAGCTGGACTAGGAGGACTATTGGTCTGATCCAGCAAGGTTCTTCTTATCTCCTGGGATTACAACTAATTTCCAGGCAACAGAGATCAATTCACCTTGAGAAAATGGCCACTTGAAGGAGACTCTGTGGCATTATACTTCACTGAAGTCCCTCTGCAACTCCACCCCCCCTCCCCAAATCTCCAGGTATTTCCCAACCTGGAGCTGACAACCCTACCCAACACCCAATTCTAGCTTTTGTAGGAGAACTGCTGATACATTTAACAAAACTGTTGAATCGTTACATATCCAAGCTGTTTATGAGCCGCACCCAGAGTTTTCTAAATGCAATAGGCAGTTGTCAAAAATAAAGCCACATTAAGATCTTATGAGATAACAGTAACAGGATAATTCCACGGTTAACGCTGTAGCTCAATGCAAGGGACTTGTGCCTGTAGGGTGGCAGGCTGTTAACTTAATCCAGTAGATTGTAGGTACGATAGAGCCTACAGCTCACACTTGCCAGGTCTAATAGTTATTGACTGGTTGCTTGCTAAGTCTTCAACACAATTGCCACCTTAATGAGTTCTCAGTTACTATGTGACCGAGCTAACCCCAAGGTGAGAAGGAGGGCTTACACAGCAAAACCCCTGGAGAAGAATTAGCAAAAGATTTACCTCCCTGGAACATTAAGTTAGGAACAGGTAGGGTTGTCAGGTCTGACACAGGAAATATCTGGGGACTTCGGAGGTGGAGTCAGGTTGTGACAAGCACGATTGAACTCCAAAGAGAGTTCCGGCCATCACATTTAAAGAGACTGTGCTCCTTTTAGATGCCTTCCCTTCATTGAAAAGAATAGAGATGGGGCACCTTCTTTTGGGGTTCATAGAAATTGGACCCCCTGGGCCAATCTTTTTGGAGTAGAGTGGTTTTTTGGAGGGGAGGTACCAGATGCTATGGTGAAAATTTGGTGCCTTTACCTCAAAACAACAGCCCCCACAAGCCCCAGATACCTATGGATTGATTCTCCATTATACCCTATGGGTATAATGGATTGCCCAACAGGCATTCAACCCCCTCCCCTTTCTGATAACCCTAAAGTGGGGGGAGGGCCTCCAAACCGGGGGGGTCCCCTGCCCCCAACTGGGGATTGGCAACCCTAGGAACAGGCCTTATTTTATGAAGCTTAGGCCCCAACATAGCTCAAGTTTCCATTTTGATTTTTTTAAAAGAGAAAGTTCATTCTCTGTTGTTATGTGGCACACACTATGATATTTATGCTGCTACAAATGACAGTCACGTGACTATCACATTCACCCTACTACAAATGAGAGTGCAGCTTTAAAGTTCAAGCAACAGCAAAACATAGTCTCAAGGCTAACTTAAAGCCCTGCAGACATATGCAGATTGAAGCACTTTCCCATTTTTAAGCCTTACCTGACTCTCCACTGTCAAAGGCAATGGTGTGATGCCTAGTCTTCTGGTTTAAATAGGACCTTGGGGGTCACACTCTAAATCCACCCCACCCCCAATCTCTTAGCATGCCAAACGTCAGCTCCAGCTGAAGGTGGTTTCTTTCCAATTTAATTAGTACACGTGGAGGTTGCCTTTAAGGAGATGATAGCCCATTTCCTTGTTCTACACGTGGAAAAAAGCACTATTCAGGGATGCAGTTACTACAGGAGGAGCAAGTAGACTAAAATTTGGAAAAGTAATCCAAATGCAGTATCTGCCAAAGCTGATCATCTAGTGGGGGCATCAGATGTGATGCAATACAGATTAGTATGGCCAGCATTTTTATAGAGTAATTCAAGGGGCTTTGAAAAGCAATGAAATTGCCAAGTGAGTTTGTGATAAAGAATGCTGCAATCTGCTGTACATTTACTCAAGAGTAAGCCTTGCTGGAGCGAGATGGCACTTGCTTCGTGAATACATATCAGGCCTCATTTTGGGCAGGAAATCACAGGAGTGGAGCTCCAGAACCTCTGAATTTTATTGTGTTCTTTCGTTCTCCCCCCCCCCCTCAAATACTTCTGGGTTCATTGATCAAACGCTCTGTGAGAATGTTGCTGAACTCTAAGATTTGGCAAACTTTCTCATATTCCCCCCCCCCACAAAAAAATGAGGAAATAACCAAAACATATAAAGCAGACTCCATCAGGCCACTGTGGGCACATAGGAAAAAGTAATTTTAAAAGTACGATGGGCAACAGGTTTTATTGTGGCAATTATAATTCAAGAAGCATTTGAAGGTTGATGCTGAGCTGATATAATTTAGTACACCTTCCATGATGTCGGGGGTGTGGGCAGTGTTCCCTCTAAGCTGAGTCAGCGTGAGCTGGCTCACAGATTTTTAGCCTCCAGCTCACATATTTTTTTGTCTTAGCTCAGGAAAAATTGCCTCAGAGCAAACTAATTTATGCAGTAGCTCACAACTTTAATGCCAGTAGCTCACAAAGTAGAATTTTTGCTCACAAGACTCTGCAGCTTAGAGGGAACATTGGGTGTGGGGCATATGCAAATGAGTTGTGCTAATGAGCTCCGGCACCTCTTTTTCTTCAAATTGACCCCTGCATACCTACATAGTCTTATGTTCCATGGGTCTGCGTTTCTTTAAACTTCAGGAAATTTACCATTTACCATCCAAGTTGCTGTTGTAAGTTCCCAGCAACTTTGAACAGGAGCCGTCTATTGGAGGAGTGAACGTCTGGCATTTCTACAGAGAAGTCCAGAAAAGTCCTTAATCACGTCCCCTCTTGCTGTGCTGCCAGTTCTTAGAAAACAGCTTCTCCCAAGCATCAAAATCACTTATTTACCACACAGCGTGGCTCATGCATTCTCAATTCTATGCAGGATTTTAGCTCTGTGTTCCTGAGCTGGCAGAGGTCACTGGGGAGGTGAGGGTGTTCGGCTTGCCACTCCTGTGAAGTGGAAAATAGAAATTCTCCTGACTTTCATGAGGAGCTTCACAATTTTAGCATTCCAGAAGCTCCCTGAGATCAAGGCTCACCATAAAACCCAATCAGAGCAGGAGCAACCTCAGAATTAAGGTTGCTCTGCTACAGAGTCTGTCTGGCCTATTATTTCGTCAGTCGCAATAAGAGAGGTTTTTTTTTTTTTTTTTAGGACAAAAGCAAAGTTGAAGACAAGAGCAGAAGTTAATTCAAGGTGGGATATGACCTCCCTTAATTTATCTCACTCCGGCAGTAGACACTAGGCAGTCATCTTTTATTAAAGAGATCATAACTTTACATATCTAAAGCCCTTATCTGCTTCCTTCAGAAGAGGGAGATATTACAGCCAACTCTTTAGACAGGTTGAGTCAATATGGGTGAAAAACAAATGCAAAAAGGGTTGAGTGCCTTGAGAAGGATCCAGATTTAATAAATGTCATGGCAAAAGGAAAAGGAAATCATTAACATTCAGGTCAGGACTCAAGCAGCCAGTTTGGTTTCACTGGAACCATCAGTTTCCAAAAGCGGCATGTATGGATGCCAGCCTCCAGGTGGGTCCTGGAGATCTCCCAGAATTACAGTTCATCTCCAGAATACAGAGATCAGTTTCCCTGGAGAAAATGGATGCTTTGGAGGGCGGACTCTATGGTATGGTACCCCCATGGGGTCCCTGTCCACCCCAGGCTCAGTTTCCAAATCTCCAGGAGTGTCCCAACCTGGAGGTGGCAACCCTACCCCCATCCCCTGCCAATGACCAAGGGGGACCTGGCAATTCTAGGGACCTACGTAGACTTGCGATCAGTTTGTGTGATAATCTGAAGAGAAGACCTTGAAAACAGGAGGCGTTCCTAGGAAATTAAAGGGACAACTAACCAGGGTTGTTGTTGTTGTTCAGTCGCACAGTAGAGTCCGACCCCGTGGTCCAAGTCATGCCAGGCCCTCCTGTCTTTCACCATCCTCCGAAGTCCAACCAAGGGGGAAATGGCAAAAGATAGCTCCTAAGCAGAAGAACCCTTTGGAAATAGGAAGATGTGCAGAAGTCAAATACATCTTCATTGCAAAAAACTCAATTTGGTTTGCTTATGAAAAAGATTAACAATGCAATGTTAGTCAGAGCTGCTCCAGTTTAAGCCCGATGGCACCAACAACAACCTGGAGTACCTCTACATAGGATTTGGGAGTTGACCAGGAAAATAAAATGGCCCTGGAAGCAGCTCAGTTGAGTAGCCCCATGGAGAGCTACAAATCAGGAAGCCAACAACCTGGAGGGGAAAAAATGCCCTGTCCCTTTAAGAGAGGTTTAATATGTCAAAGTGGGCAGGTTAAGCTTTTCGTAGCATAGAAGCGAGCAGCATCACCTGGTCATGAACGTCCTCGGAGACTCTAGTCAAGGGACAGGATGCTTCTTCTCCAGGCTGTTGGCAACCCTAACTACAAGCCAGTTCTTTAGGGCCACCAATGGGCATTAGCTCACTCATTGCATTCTCCTCCCCCCCCCCTCGGTAGTAGTACAGGAGGAGAACATTGTTGAGCTGATGCCAGTGGTCATTGCTGATGAAGGCTCTCAGCCAGGGCACCTCTTGAGATGTGGGCAAAGGTGCTGGGCCTTGTCGCAGGCCACCAGTGTCCCTCTAGGGAGATGGCCCATTGGAAAACTTCAATGAAAAGATCATCTTCCACAGCCACACAACAGTCTTTTCAGGCATTACTTTACTGAAACTCCTCTCACAAACTGGGAGAGCGTGAGGCGGGCACTTAGAGTATCCGCTGAGTCATTCCTTGCCCAACTTACTGTGAAAACTAACCAGCAAGGCACTAGAATAATAGCTGTAACTGGAGATTTCTAGAGACTGCAGCTGTAACCAGCAATTAAAGGAGAAAAGGGACTGCATGGGGGGGGGGGGTGTTGTGGGTTGTTAGTTAATTTGCAAATTTGCATAATGCATACATGAGTGGTTAGCTATGTGTCACGCATGGTAAACTCAATGGTGATCTATGGTTTTAGGGCCCTCCATAAAGCTGGTCTGTAAAACATCATGGAGGGCCGATGTAACATGGCTCTGTTATTCTCCCCCCCCCACCCCCCCTCCTGCTTTATGGCTTGGTGTAATGGAGTAGGAAATGAAACCAGTAGTGAGATTTATTTATTTATTACTTTAAATTTCTATCCCGCCCTCTCCGCAAGCGGACTCAGATGATAAGAAGTGACACCTTCCCATACATTCCTGCATGGGAGTGTAGACCATCTGCGAAAGCAGGGACGAGATACTGATAACGTAGTGAGAATGTAGACTTTTATGATAGTTCATGTGCCGGCTGGCATTCCTCATCCCTTCCCGTGAGAACCCTTTAAAGTATATCTTAAAAGAAGTGTATCAATGTATTGTTGGTATCACTCTCAAGGTCCCGTACCAAGAGAGCATCTCGATTTAACATTAAACGTAGTTTTGTATCCACTTGACTTGTTCTTTTGAAAATCGCATGCTTGACACTATGTGGCAAACTTCTCCATGGGAGGCAAGTATTGAGAAATTCTGTTAACAAGAACAGACTTTTAAAAAGAAGTTGTGAGCAGAGCAGCACATGCGAGGCATTGCAGTTTCATCAAGTTAAGATAGGCGAGCATCTGCTGCCAAAGTCCAACACTTTGTATGATACACTGGCCAAAACTCAGGTGTCATCAGGATATCCTCCAGCTTCCTTGGTGGCCAGGGCTGGCCTGCCACTAGGCAAATGTGGTGATCGACTAGGGCGCCATCCTTCTGGGGACACCAAATTGGACACCTCCTATGTGACTTAGTGATGTTATTAGTGCAGGTGGGGGGGGCACCAGATATTAGCCTTGCATAGGGTGTCAGACAGTCTAGAGCTGGCCCTGTTGGTGGCTTCTCATCCAAGGAATAACCAGGGCCAACCCTGCTTAAAGCTTCTGAGATATGATGAGATTGGGTTAGTCTGGGCCATGCACGTATAGACTGAAGTTAATCTGACGAGGATTGCACAGTAAGCAATTCTAAGTAAAGGGTGGTGAGAACCAGAGAGGATTGTGAGGCACTCCAGAGGGATCTGTTGAGGCTGGGTGAGTGGGCGTCAATGTGGCAAATGAGGTTCAGTGTGGCCAAGTGCAAAGTAATGCACATTGGGGCCAAGAATCCCGGCTACAAATACAAGTTGATGGGTTGTGAACTGGCAGAGACTGACCAAGAGACAGATCTTGGGGTTGTGGTAGACAACTCACTGAAAATGTCAAGACAGTGTGCGATTGCAATAAAAAAGGCCAACGCCATGCTGGGAATTATTAGGAAGGGAACTGAAAACAAATCATCCAGTATCATAATGCCCCTGTATAAATCGATGGTGCGGTCTCATTTGGAGTACTGTGTGCAATTCTGGTCACTGCACCTCAAAAAGATATTATAGCATTGGAAAAAGTCCAGAAAAGGGCAACTAGAATGATTAAAGGTTTGGAACACTTTCCCTATGAAGAAAGCTTAAAATGCTTGAGGTTCTTTAGCTTGGAGAAACGTCGACTGTGGGATGACATGATAGAGGCTTACAAGATTATGCATGGGATGGAGAAGGTAGAGAAAGAAGTCCTTTTCTCCCTTTCTTGCAATACAAGAACTCATGGGCATTCAATGAAATTGCTGAGCAGTCAGGTTAAAACGGATAAAAGGAAGTACTTCTTCACCCAAAGGGTGATTAACATGTGGAATTCACTGCCACAGGAGGTGGTGGCGGCTACAAGCATAGCCAGCTTTAAGCGGGGATTGGATAAAAATATGGAGCAGAGCTCCATCAGTGGCTATTAGCTACAGTATATATATATGTGTGTGTGTGTGGTTGTGTGTGTGTGTATGTATGTATGTATATGTGTGTGTGTGTATTACACACACACACACACACACATAAAGTAAACAAAAAAACAACAATGTTGCTGATGGCTGGGGGATTAGCCCAGCCATCAGCTACACAACAGCCCTGCAAAGCATGCATTTGCAATGCATTTTGCAAATGCATGCTTTGAATTGGCTGCTGGGGCTCCTTTCCCCCTCCCCTCCCCTCCCCTCCTTGATCCCAGGGAGGCTATGGGAGAGGCGGGAAAAGGCTTCCAAAGGTGGGAAAGGAGGCAAACAGCTTCCCTGAGGCTGCAGAAGCTCCTTTCCCGCCTTCTACATTGACTTCTGAATACTTCCGAATATTGATTCGGAAGTATACGGGAGCCGCATACAGCTCCAGTATAATACCTGCAAATTGGATTCAGAAGTATATGACACTGTATACTTCTGAATCGGGGTATTCAGCAGTCTATTCGGTTTGGCCAAACCGAATGCACAACCCTACTCCCTAGTTTCCTCCGGAGAACACTGCTTTCTCATCCATTGAAATGGAGACAGTGTGCCACAATGGTTAGCTTCAACAGAGAGCCACGTTGGTCTGTAGTGGAACAGCTAGATGGTCTAGTAGCACTTTAGAGATCAAAAAGATTTTGGAAGTAGTTAGGGCAGGGCTGTCAAACATGTGGTTTGGGGGAATCAGGCCCCCAGAGGGCTAATATCAGCTCCCCGACGAACTGGCTGTCATCTGCTTCCTTCTCCTTCTCTCTTGCTTCCTTCTGCATAACGGCTTGCTTTGCAAGGCTTGCTCAATCGCACAGGAGCTCCAGAGCAAAGCCTCTATTTTCTCCATTGGCTGAGGCTCCTCCCTTGGGGAGGAAGGGGAGGAGGCACAGCTTGGTTTTCCAAGCTCTCTCAATTTCTCAGCAGAGCTACTGAGCCAAGTCTCTCTTCTTTTAATTGGCAGAGCTCCCCCCCCCCCCACTAGTCCCCTGGGGAAGGAAGAAAAGAACCGCAGCTTCCTTTGCCCAATTCCCTAGATCACATGGGAGAGACACAAAGAAAGCACCTTTAAGATCAGTGAGTGCTAACGTTTTAAGCACGTTTTAAGGTTTTTTTTTAAAAAATATATGTTTGTGTTTGTCTGTGTCCCTTATAAAGTTTATATCTCTGCTACCTAATCTTAAATAGGTATACACATGGCCTGGTCCAACATGGCTTGGCCAAACCCAACATTGCCTGGCCCAGCAGGGTCTCATTTATGTCAGATCCACCCTGCATAAAAAATGAGTTCAACACCCCTGAGTTAGGGTGTCAGGCTAGGTCCTCAGAGGCCCAGGTTCAAATCCCCACCCAATCTTGAATCTCACTGGGTGACCTTGGGTCACTGCCTCTCAGCTTAGCCTTCCTTTCAGGGCTGTTGTGACAATAAAAGGGGGAGAACATTAACCCCCCTGAGCTCCTTGGAAGAAGTGTGGGATTTAAATCGACTAAATGAAACAAATACAATGAAAGCTAGGGTCACACACCAGCAGTGCCTCACCATCGGGGGAAGAGAAGAAAGAATCCAATACATCAAAGTAGAAATCGAAACTTGAATCATCCTAAATGGGACCCACTGCTAAGACTATTGATATTCATAGTTAAGAGTTCCATCACCTGCAATCTTTCTCATTGTTTTCCACGTCCCTACAAACACATCAGAAATGACAGTTGCCAGGTGGGACCTGGCAATCTCCCAGTATTACTACTGATCTCCAGGCCAGAGATCAGTAACCGCTGAAAACACAGTTACCTTGGAGGTAAACTTTATGGCATTATATTTCACGGAGGCCTCTTTCCCCCAAACCCTGCCTTCTCCAGGCTCCACCCCAAAATCTCCAGGAATTTCCCAACCTAGAGTTGGCATCCTTACATCCGATGTCACACAGATCTCATTCTTTGGTATTTTGCAGTTATAAAAACCTTTTATTGACAGACTAAAAACACACACAGTTTGATTTTTCCAGTGTACCATGAACTTTAAAACAGGTCTTTTCCTTTGTTGCATGTCTAACAATCATCCTTGTACATTCATGTTGTAAGGGGTGAACTTTAAGTGTTTGCAAGCTTCATAGAAGTTTCTTCTTAACACCATCTGGATTATTCCGCTCTAGAGGTAAGGGAACCAAGACCCTTTAGAAGAGAGCTTTGTAGTGAAGAGTGCTGGTGAAGCATTCCATGAAAACTGTGAAGAATCAACCATGCTTTAGAGAGCCCTTCTTCAACCAACGCATAGCACAAGGACACAAAGACATGAATAGCCTTGCCTTATAAGCATGCATGTATACATCCTGTACATATGGCAAAACAAAGTAATTTGATCTTGAACATGTTTTTTCAGGAATACAACTGCGTGCTGCAGAAAGACTACACTGCAATCTCCATTCTCCTTCTGCACCTTTAGTTAAAAACATCTAGGTTCAAAATGAAGTACCTGCAATGCCCACAGGCCTTCTTAGAGGGAAGAGGGTGGTTACTTTGTAAGGACAGAAAGAACACAGTTTTATGTGGTTACAGATTTCAAGACAAAAACAAACTGTTGCTTAACAAGGCTGTGTCAAAGGTGGTTTCTAGGCCCAGTTTATCATCTAAAGCGAGTGTCTAACCCGTTTCGATGGCTCCCAGGATTTCAGATCCTCCAACTCTCTTTTCAAGCTGGCTGTTGTTTCATATGGAGAATTAGTAACTGCTGGAACTCCATCATCTTCCTTGGCCATGGGAGGGTCTCTAACATCTTTCACTGTGACAGGGGCCTGGGAGGCATCGCTGTATTGTTGAGGTCTTCTTTCTGGTGCAGATTCTGCTGCATCCAATTCTTTTGGAGCTGGAATGCCAACAGTGGCTTCTTTGATACATTCAGCCTTGCTGGCTTTCCTTCCCAGAATTCCTCCCATATCTGTAGCAGGCAGGACAGTTACACAGCTAAGAACTTTGGAAACAGCAGTGGTGTTGGCTTGGTCAACAGGTACAAGTAGTGAAAGATGAGTCCTCAGAATGTCTGTACCGCAGCAGGAGTGGGTCAACAAATGTTCATCTGCAAGAGAGAATGTTTCAGGACTCAGAACACTTTCAGTTGAAGATACCAAGCCCAAGCTTTTAGGCTTAAGAACATAAGAACAGCCATGTTGGATCAGGCCAATAGCCCACCCAGTCCAACACTCTTTGTCACACAGTGGCAAAACCCAGGTGTCATCAGGATGTCCACCAGTGGGGCCAAGACTCCAAAGCACTCCTACTGTTGCCTCCCCAAGCACCAAGAATACAAAGCATCACTGCCCCAGACATTATAGTGTTCCCCGTATGCCTTGTGACTAATAGCCACTGATGGACCTCTGCTCTATATGTTTCTTCAGTCCCCTCTTGAAGTTGTCTATACTTGTAGCTGCCAGCCACCACTGCCTGTGACAGTGAATTCCACATGTTAATGACTCTTTGGGTGAAGAAGTATTTCCATTGATCTGTTCTAAACCCACTGCTCATTCATTTCATTGGGTGCCCACAAGTTCTCGTATTGGGGGGGAAAAAGGAGAAAAGTCCTTCTTTCTCTACCCTTTCTATCTCATGCTTGTGCTGCTGCTGACGACTAGAGAAGCTATAGCTCCATAGCCACCACCTAGAACTTTATAGCCAACACTGTTGACTACATATGACAGACTGCTAACATGAAGAAGTGACTCACAAAAGCTCATCCCCCTGCCACAGCTTTTGTTAGTCTTTAAGATGCTACCGGACACTTGTCCTTTTTCTACTGCTACAGACAGACAGACTAACATGGCTACCCATCTTGATAACATACCTGGTCTTGTGTTTTCAGAGGCAGCCTACACCCAGCACAGGAAAGCACCGATGATTTCCAGAAAAGACTCTTGCCCCTTTATAGCAGCATGACAAGCTGCCATCCACCAGGTAGAACTTTTCCAAGCAGAGATGAAGAACCTGACCTGCTGGGTTCCTTCCTTGTCAACTGTTGAGGTACAGCAGCCCTCCTAAAGGAAGAGAGACCTTTAAGAGCCACATCCATCTTTTTTTTTTTTTTTACCCTCAAGGATAGAATGAAAAAAAAAAAATTAAATTGGAGAAAGTGGCTCGGTTTTAAGTAAAGGGAAGAGTAGAAAAGCCACCAATGATTTTTCTAGCTTCCTGTTACATGTCAAGGAATGATATTAGTGAATGTCCAATGCATGAAGGATACCTTGTTCCAAGGCCAACCACTGGTTCATCTACCACAACGTTGTCTGTCTCAATGGGCAGCAGCCCTCCTAGGAGAGAGATCGCCAACAGTCTTTTCCAGGGCTTGCTGCCAGAGGTGTTTTAACTAAAAGGTACAGAAAACTCATCATTAGGATCCTGATGGCACCTGGGTTTTGGCCCCTGTGTGACACAGAGTCTTGGAGTGGATGGGCCATTGACCTGTTCCAACATGGCTTCTCTTCTGGTCTTATGTCTGGGGCAGTAATGCTTTGTCTTCTTGGTGCTTAAGGGTGGCAACAGTGGGAGGGCTTCTGGAGTTCAGGCCCCACTGGTGGACTTCCTGATGGTACCTGGGTTTTGACCACTGTGTGATACAGAGTGTTGGCCTGGATGAGCCATTGATCTGACCCAACATGGCTTCTCTTATGTTCTTATGTGTTAGAGTTTTGCCTCAACTGTACCACTTCCAGGATGTGATTGGAAGGATTCATTGCCTACTCACAAATACCCAGGGCACATAGAAGACAAAACATGTCAAGGTTAGAACAAAATCTGAATCCAGTATTCCTTTAAAGACTAGCAAACTTTTCCAGAATCAAAGGTTTTCTTTCTTTTCTTAGTCAAAGCATATTTGACTCACAAAAACTTACACCCTGGAAAATTGTGTTGGTCTTGTGTGTGTGTATGTGTAACATGTTGTCAAGTTGCAGCCAGCTTATGGGGACTGTAGAGGGATTTCAATGCAAGCAATTAAGCAGAAGAAGTTCACCATTGCCTTCTTCTGCAGAATCTTCCTTGGTGGTCTGTCATACAAGTACAGACCCCACTTAGTTTCTGAGATCTGATGAGCTGCTAGACTATACCGTTCCACATCCCCCTTACTAGAGGGGTTACTGGATTCAAATTTTGTTCTAATCTTGACCCCTTTGGACTCAAATTTCATTCTAATCTTGACCCATTTGGACTCAAATTTATTTCTAATCTTGACCCATTTGGACTCATATTTTCTTCTCCTACTACAGACTTAATATGGCTATCCTCCTGAAACTATGTTAAGAATAAGACTTTTTGTGTGCACAAATTGTTGGGGAGAATCCAGACATGCAGTGGTGGTACAGTCTGGCAGTACAGCCCAGGAAGAGCTTCACCACCCATTTCTACCCAACAAATATCTTGGTCATCATACTCTTTACCAGTAAACAGGGTTCTAGAATTATATATCCTAGATGAGGTCTACCAGGCCACAGACCAAAAAGCTGTTCTGCTGCTCACACTAGAAAGGATTCTTATGCCTTATGTTCTTCTTCAAGGGAAAAAAAGAAAGCTTATGTACCTGGGTCACGTAACAACCATTTTCAAGGTCAAGAAGTTCTAGGGGGAGTAAGAAGAGAGTGTTCTCTATATCAGAGTATTCCTCAGAAGTGTCATCATTTGCAGAATGCTGCTTCTGGGTTGTTGCATTGGTTAAGCCAAATTATTTTTTTTAAAAGTTCCAGTTCTAGGTTAGGGTGGCCAACAATCTGAAGAAAAAAATATCCTATCCCTTTAATAGAAGTTTTGTGTATAGAAATGGGCAGGTGAAGCTTTTTATCATGTAGAGGTAAGTAACTTCACCTGGTAATTAACATCCTCTGAAACCTCAGGCCCAGGGTCTCCAGTGTGATTCCCACCAACACTTTACCTGGCACCCATAAAGTGCTTTTCACCAAGGTGAGGATTTTCCTAGCAAGCTGTCTGGATGAACACTGGAGATCTGATTGCCTCTGCAGGCAAGAATCTTCACTATGTGACTGAAGGTAAACTGTGGCCGCCATTTTGTGGTGGACTCCATCTCTTGCAGCCGCTGATTGTGTCCAGTGTTCCATCTATGCTGAGTTAGTGTGAGCTAGCTCACAGATTTTTAGCCTCCAGCTCACACATTTTTGTCTTAGCTCAGGAAGGATGACCTCAGAGCTCACAACTTCAATGTCAGTAACTCATAAAGCAGGATTTTTGCTCACAAGACTCTGCAGCTTAGAGGGAACATTGACTGTGTCAGAAGTTCAAGGCTCAAAAAGGCTGCGAGCTCTAGATCCAGTTAAGGGACAGGATGCTTTTCCTCCACGCTACTGGCAACCCTACTCTAGCTAGTACACCTTTGCTTACCATGGTTTGGTGCTACTCAGGGGTTGCTTTGTAGAAAAAATAGGTAGTGGACCTCATCCAGGGATTGTTATGTGGCTGCACCTATTATTCAATGGACAAGGTGGGAAGGAAGAGGGGGAACCCTCAGAAAAGTTCAGGAGCTGTGCTCCTGTGAGCTCCTGCTGAATCCGAGGTCTGGTGCTACTATTTATGGGGGAAAACCAAGGTGAAGAAGGAGCAGTTGGAGAAGAAGCAAGAGGGAGTTTCATATTTGGAAGAGTGTTTAGTGTACCTTTTTGAATTTGTTCTGCCCAGTGTTGGTACAGTTCTTTTGTAGAATCAGGGAATTGGAGCAAACCTTATTAGCCAACCCCTCCCCCTCTGCTCAATACAACCGATCGAAAGTTACAACATTTCCCGCAGCTGGATACAGAGACCCCCATAAGGGACAGTCCACGCCTGGCTAGTGGGTTCTGCTGTGAAACTGCTCTTCATTAGATTTCTCTTCCTTGCTTCCTGACATAGTTTACTCAGTACATACTGCTTGGTTGACCATCTACAATAAAACTTTTTAAAAACAAAACCAATACGTACTATCTTTCTTTCCTCAGATGACCCAGATGGCCACATTGCTCTCTTCTTCTGCTTCCAATGAGAAACTCATATGCACCAACTCTGCAAATGGTCCATAGGTTAGCTTTACATAAGTCTAGAGCAGCAGTCCCCAACCTTTTTGGCACCGGGGACTGGTTTTGTGGAAGACAATTTTTCCATGGTGTGTGTGTGTGTGTGATGGTTTTGGGATGATACAATACATACAATTATTTCTGTTAGTTTGGTGTAGTGATTAAGTGTTTGAACTCTTATCTGGGTTTGATTCCCCACTTTTCCACTTGCAGGTGCTGCTGGAATGGCCTTGGGTTAGCCATAGCTCTCACAGAGCTGTCCTTGAAAGGGCAACTTCTGTGAGAGCTCTCTCAGCTCCACCTATCTCACAGGATGTCTGTTGTGGGGAGGAAGATAAAGGAGATTGTGAGCTGCTCTGAGACTCTGAGATTCGGAGTGGAGGGTGGGATATAAATCCAATGTTGTCTTCTTCTTCTTACGTTGTAATATATAATGACATAATTATACAACTCACAGCCCAGTTGCTAACAGGCCACGGACCTGGACTGATTCACGGATCGGGGGTTGGGGACCCCTGGTCTAGAGGATTAGGTGGGTAAGAAGGCAGCATGGTATAGCCCAGTCTCATTAAATCTGAGAAGCTAGGTGGGGTCGAGACGTGGAAGAGAGACCACCAAGGAAAACACTGCAAAGGTAGGCAATGGCCAACCACCTCTACTTCTCACTTTTCTTGAAAGCTCCTCCCTGGGGTCACCGTGAGTTGGCTAAGACTTGATAGCACTTTAGACACCACAGAGGGTTACATGGAAATACTTCCCCATGATTGCCTGGATGTGAATTCCACTGAGTGAATATTCCATTCTATCTCAGTACAGCCTCTCTTCAGGAATGGTTTGTTTGCAACACATTGCTGACACCACAGCTATTAAGGACCCCGCAATCATGCTATGAGAAAACATAAATAAATGCTTGAGTAACCATCTGTCGCTCTGTGTGGTTATTTATTTATATGCAGTCCAGTGTCACGCTGCATTGCCGACGGATTCGCCTTCTGAAATGTATGGAAAAAGGAAAGGAAAGGTCCCCTGTGCAAGCATCAGTCGTTTCCGGCTCTGGGGTGACATTTCTTTCACAACGTTTTCACAGCAGACTTTTTTTTATGGGGTGGTTTGCCACTTTCCCCCCAGCAAGCTGGGGACACATTTTACTGACCTTGGAAGGATGGAAGGCTGATTCAACCTGCCTTGAGGCTCCCCCCCTCCCTTTAAGAATTAAACTGCACTTCCATCTTGGGTTCCAACTTCAGGCTAGAAAATTCCTGGGGATCTGAGGAAGGGAGGGACATACATAGGGTATAATTCCATAGTGTTCACTCTCCAAAGCAGCCGTTTTCTCCAGGGGAAACTCTCATCTGGAGGTCCATTGTAATTCCGGGAGATCTCCAGGTCTCACCTGGAGGTTGAGACATCTACAGTCAGTCACAAATTCTTTCAGAGCTATTCAGAGCAGTTCTCAAAGAGCTCTCTCATGAATAGGGTTGCCAGCCTGAATAGGGTTGCCAGCCTCCAGGTGGGGCCTTGAGATCTCCCACTATTACACAGTTAATCTCCAGATGACCAAGATCAGTTGCCCGGGAGAAAATGGCTGCTTTGAAGGGTGGACTCTGTGGCATTGTACTGTGCTGAGGCCCCTCCCCTCACCAAACCCTGCCCACTCCTGGATCCACCCCCAAAGTATCTGGCTATTTCAAACACAGACCTGGACCTCACAGGGTGTCTGTTGTGGGGGGGGGGGGAGGGAAGGAGATTGTAGGCTGCTCTGAGTCTCTGAATGAAAGGTGGTCTTCTTCTTCTTCTTCTTCTTCTTCTTCTTCTTCTTCTTCTTCTTCTTCTTCTTCCATACAATCCATTATCCAAAGCAACCATTTTCTCCAGAGGAACTGATCTTTGTAGCCCTGACCTCACTTGGAGTTCTGGAAGATCTCCAGGTCTCACCTGGAGGCTGACAATCTTTCTAGATGCATAGTTTGCATCATGGAAGTTTATCCTGCAGGGACAATCTTCCAGCAACCCAATCCTTTGTGTCTTTCTCCAGAAGTAAGGCCCACTGAGCACCAGGGGATTAACTCTCATGCAAACACCACTCAACAGTATAAGCCAGAGAGTGTCCGCATAAATGTCACGTTCTGTTGTGAAACACTGCCAAGACTCACCTGAAGGGGCTGGATTGCTGCATGGACAGGAGAGAGCTTTAGGAGGTCCCCTTCCCCTTGCATAAACAGGGGGATGGTGGGAGCCTCAGGTGACCACACTGGCTGGCCCTGGTTCAGCCTGAGAGGCCAGTCTGGTTAGTCAGTTCAAATCCTGGTGGGCACCATGCAACCGTGATATAGAGCCTGCTCAGGATAATTTAAACCACACTGCTGGTGCATGCAGCAGTGTGATTTTGTGAGATCTCCACCCACCTTCCCCATTTTTCAGGTTTTGGAGTTTCTTTGATGGATCTTTGGTGGTTGAAAAATATCTGGAGATCTGGGGATTGGAGCCCATGGAAGGTGGGTTTGGGAAGGAGATGGAGCTCAGCAGAGCAGCATACCATAGAGTCCAACTTCCAAAGTGGCCAGTTTCTCCAGGTGAACTGATCTAGCCACTGGGGTTAGCTGCCCAAGAAAGCCCCTTTGAACAGCTGAGCTGCGGGATCAGGCTGCCCCTGCGGGTTCAGCTGCTTCAGGCACGAACCTCACAAACCTGGTTCGGTTTGTATGTGAGCTGCCTGGGTTCATGGGGTTCGTGGTTTGTCCACAAACTGAACCATGCTTTTGTGGTTCGTGCCCATCCCTAGTTGTATTCCCAGGAGACCCGGAGGATGGCAACAAGCCTAAATAGGAAGCTTTGCAGCTGTATGGAGTTTTGAACCCAGGTCTTCTCAGTCTTAGTGTGACATTCCAAATGGTCACATGGGGTCTCTTGCCCTCCCTGCACACAGGATTGTAGTTCAATTGGCATTGCCAGCTTCTCTTCCCTATGGGCTCCTGGGTCTTTGCCAGCTACATGATGAGCAGAATTTCAACAAAGGATATATTTTCTGGCCTCAAAACCTGCTTTCTCCATGAAGTCTTTCCTAACCTCATAGCCATCACCCCCTACCAAAATTGTGTGTGTGTAACATGCCATCAAGAAACAGCCAATTTATGGTGACCCCCCCCCCCAGGCTTTTTTTTGTAGTAGGAACTCCTTTGCATATTGTACTGATGTAGCCAATCCTCTTGGAGCTTACAGGGCTCTTAGTACAGGTTCTACTGTAAGCTCTTGGAGGATTGGCTACATCAGGTGGGTGTGGCCTAATATGCAAAGGAGTTTCTGCTACAAAAATGCCCTGGTGACCCCAGCAAGGGGCTTTCAAGACAAGGGAGAAGCAGAGGTGGTTTGCCATTGCCTGCCTCTGCAGAGCCTTCCTTGGTGGTCTCCCTTCCAAGTACTGATCCAGCTTAGCTTCCAGCTTCATGGCAACCACAGCAAGGGGCTTTCAAGGCAAGGGAAAAGCAGAGGTGGTTTCTCATTGCCTTCCTCTTCCCTGACAAGATCGAGCTATACCAAGCAATGTTCACCTAAGCCTGTTTGGTGTAGTGGTTAAGTGCGCAGACTCTTATCTGGGAGAACCAGGTTTGATTCCCCACTCCTCCACTTGCAGCTGCTGGACTGGACTTGGGTCAGCTGTAGCTTTCATAGAAGTTGTCCTTGAAAGGGCAGCTGCTGTATGAGCTCTTTCAGCCCCACCTATCCACAGGGTGTCTGTTGTGGGGAGAGGAAAGATAAACGAGATTATGACCGCTCTGAGACTCTAAGATTCAGAGTATAGGGTGGGGTATAAATCCAATATCTTCTTCTAAGTTGTGGAGTCTTGTGAGCGAAAACTCTACTTTGTGAGCTACTAGCATTAAAGTTGCGAGCTACTGCATAAATTATTGTGCTCAGGGGCCATTCTTCCTGAGCAGGCTGAGCTAAGACAAAAAATGTGCGAGCCAGAGGCTAAAAAGCTATGAGTTCACATGAATTCAGCTTAGAGGAACTCTGATACCAAGCCAGCTTCCCTCCTTCTGCTAAAACTAAGTCTCATTAGTGAACATATTTTCTCCGTTTAGCTATGACCAAATTTTAGACTGTATAGTCCTTGGGGCAAAGACCTTTTCTTGTTATCATAAAGTGCTGTCCACATCGATGATACTCTGGAAGGAATACTAGTGAGGAGGAAAGTTTCAGCAGCTGGCGGTATCTGTCCACCAATCACACGATCAGGAGGGCAGGGCCAGGCCAATCAGCTCTTCCTGATGGACAGCTATTAGAAGGGCCTCTACCAGCGCAAAATGATCCTCCTCCATCTAATTCCTGGGCTTTGGCAAGAGACAGAAAGCGGATATTAAAGATGGTGGGAATAAATCCGGTTCCTCCTCCTATCGATGCCTCCTGTATCTCTTGGCATTTTTCTTTCATTTAGAATTTCCTCCTCCTGTAAATCTGCCGACAGCTTCATTTGCTTTAGTAGGAATATTTCCATAGATTCGGATGCCTGTCTTGCCAGTTTTGTATGAATGTCAGACAAATGAGAAAGAGAAAACTGAAACTTTGCTGCTGCTGGTTCTGAAGGCAATTGCATTAAATGGATGTTCCATGGTCTGTCTTTAACAGGCAGAGCCTGGAGACAGCTGTCCATAGGACATTGCTCTTTTAAGATGAAATGACAGGAGCTCACTGGGGACTGGGTAGAATCAGGGCAGTAGCTGACATCTCCATCAGACCAAAGTGAGATCGTTCCTCTGGACCTGTTTCGATCAGGGAATGCCGGTCCAGACCAAGGTGTGAGTAAGCAGCAAAACCAAAGCAGTTCTTGGAAACATCTCAGCAGCATTCAGAGAAGGAGGAGGAGGAGAGGAGGAGGATTTATATCCCACTCCAGTTCTTGGAAACATCTCAGCAGCATTCGGAGGAGGAGGAGAGGAGGAGGATTTATATCCCACTCCAGTTCTTGGAAACATCTCAGCAGCATTCGGAGGAGGAGGAGAGGAGGAGGAGATTGGATTTATACCCCACTCCAGTTCTTGGAAACATCTCAGCAGTATTCAGAGGAGGAGGAGAAGAGGAGGAGTAGATTGGATTTATACCCTGCCTCATTTCTTGGAAACATCTCAGCAGCATTCAGAGGAGGAGGAGAGGAGGAGGAGATTGGATTTATACCCTGCCCCAGTTCTTGGAAACATTTCAGCAGCATTCACAGGAGGAAGAGGAGGAGGAGAGGAGGTGGAGATTGGATTTATACCCTGCCTCAGTTCTTGGAAACATCTCAGCAGCATTCAGAGGAGAAGGAGGAGAGGAAGAGGAGATTGGATTTATACCCTGCTCCAGTTCTTGGAAACATCTCAGCAGGATTCAGAGGAGGAGGAGAAGAAGAGGAGGAGGAGGAGGAGAGGAGGAGGGGATTGGATTTATACCCTTCCCCAGAGCTGGATTAAACCCTGTGGAGGCTCCTAGGCAGTCAAAATCTCAAGGCCCCCCTAACAAATTATCTCAGAGTCAGTGTGCCTGGTTGTGGCACCAATCCGGCCCTTCCCAGCCGAGCGGGCAATCGCCCGCCTTAGGCTGGGGGCCGTCCATTGCCTCCCCTGTAGGTGGAGAGACAATGGTTTCATCCACAACTGCCTGGGGGCGGGCCGCCTTATATAGGCTGGCCCAGCCCCTCGTGGCGCAGTTGTTTTAGGGTTTGTCGGTGCTGACCTCGGCTGCGTGAGCGTGCTCGTGCAGGCCGAGTGTAGCAGCGGAGAGGCGACCGGCGTGGGACGCTTCAGTTCGGCGGCTGTGTGCTTACAGCCAGGCGGCGATAGCGGCTGAGTATCGGGCACTCGGGCGGCTTAGCGGCGCCGGAGTGCCCTGTTGTGGGGCTTGCTTTCTTTGCGGGCGGGTGCGCCAGTTATCGGGGCCGTTTTGGTGGGAGCCTTTGCTTCCCCCCACCCCCCCCCCCGCGGCATTTGCGAAGCCACTTGCCCCCCCCCCCCCTCGCTACAGCTGATCGGCGGCGTTTGTGACTGGCCGCGGGTCTGGGCGGGTGCTTCCCTCCGGCCTTGGGCGTTTGGTCGTAGCGCCGCTTGCGGACTCGCCCGCGCGGCTGCGCGGCTCGTAGGGGGCATAGGCAGTTGCGAAGCCACTTGCCCCCCCCCCCTCGCTACAGCTGAGCGGCGGCGTTTGGGTCTGGCCGCGGGCCTGGGCGGGTGCTTCCCTCCGGCCTTGGGCGTTTGGTAGTAGCGCCGCTTGCGGACTCGCCCGCGCGGCCGCGCGGCTCGTAGGGGGCATCGGGGGCCTTTTTTCTGTGGCCTCCTTGATCTTCCCACCCACTCCCCGCGCCCCTATTTGGTATTGTGGAGAGGGGGAATCCAGGGTGGGCGTTGTCACGTCGTTCTCTTCATTGTTAGCTCCTGTAGCCCTATAAGGGTTTGCCTTTTCTAGGCCCTTTACTGGTGTTCCTTCCAACACCCCCCCCCACCCTCAACTAATTCTTGGAGGCGTTTTGGGGGCGTTTTTTCTGGGCTTATTTGGGTCTGCTATCCAGCTGCCCAGGGTTGGTTGGCAGCTAGAGGGCTGCTGGTTTTTCTGGTATCACACACTTGTTTGGGATTTTGATTCTTGATTAGGGCCATGGGGCCAAAAAAGGGGCAGGGCCCTTCAAAGGGCAAGCAGCCTGCCAAGAAACCAGTTAAGCGGCCCGCCCCTGTCGAACCGCCGGCGGAAGAGGCGGACGACGCAGTCACACGGCAGGCCATTTTAGATCAGCTTACAGCATTGGAGGGCGAGATGGGGGTGGCAGGGCCCTCCAGGAGGGTCGCCGGGCTCATTGGTTCTGGCAGGGCGGCTACCATAGCCTTCCAGAAGGAGGTACTCGCCCGTCTCTCTGCTTTACAGGGTCGAGAGGACAGCACGGAGCCGGATCCGGCTACCCCATCGGATGAGCCTGGGCAACAGCCTGATGATGTCGTTGTGGTCCCAGTGGATCAAGAAGGTAGGTTACCGAGCCAGCCACGGGGGTCAGGTTGGCCTTGGGGCCCGTGGGGCCCAGTTATCGGACCTGGCCTAGGTAGTTCAGGGCAGCACCATTTTGCCGGCCCACAGGTTGTGGGCGGCTTCCCCTCTTCTGGCCAACAGTCGGTCTTTGGGTGGCCGGTTGCAGCTCAATTTTCTCAGGGGATGGTTGGGCCGTCTTCATCGTGGCAAGCTTCTCCACTAGGGGTGGCACAACCAGTATCTAGTGGTGGGGCAGTAAACCCCCCTACAGGGGCAGTTTCCCCTTGGTGTGTCCAATCAGGGCACATTCCGGCATCTGGTCCCTCGCAGCAGTGCGGTGGGTGGGGTTTTCCAGCCCTTCCGGCTGGGCCATACAGCTCTGTTGCTTTTCACGCTATTCCCTTCGGGGATACGGCCTTGCCTCTGGGCGACCATCTTACTCCGGCCACGAGGGAGAAGATACTAAAGGGTGAATATGTGGATGTATTCAGCCTATTGTTTAGGGAGCTGGAAAAGAAGCCGAAGGAGGAGATGGACGAGAAAGATAAAGAAAAGCTGAGAAAGAGGAAGGTGGACAGATCTTGGTCCAATTGGTTACCAGGATTCTTAATTTACGCGGGGGTCATCGCCAGAGCTCAACCCTGGCGTGCTGCCCAGCTTCTGCAATATTGTGACATCATTTATCGCGCATATAGCGATTTTGTGGGCGGGGCCTGGCTTCAGTACGACGAAGCGTTCAGAATGCGGGCCGCTGTGAATCCTGGTCTCCCATGGGACCAAATTAATCAACAGCTTTGGCTTCAGCTTATGGCGCCGGCCAAACCTAATCTTGGTGACCGATCTGACAGTGGTCATATCGTTCAAAAATCGACTCACCTTCCTGCCGCCCGCGCCCCAGCGGGGCAGCCGGTTCAACCTCGGCTGCTTTGCTGGGAGTTTACCTCCCAAGGGTCGTGCGCCAGGAAGGCCTGTCGTTACAAACATGAATGCCCGTTGTGTGGGGGCCCTCACGCCTTTACGGCATGTAACCGGTCCAAGCCAAAGAGTGGCTCCAAGCGGCCGGGAGGCCCCAACCATCAGTCTGGAAAAGGGTCCCAGCCCCATCAGGGTAATGGTTCTTAGGCGGTTGCTTCACGGCTACCCGCGTTTTGAAGACCAAAAGTTTTTGTTAGAGGGGTTTGAGTTTGGGTTTAGGATCCCTTACATGGGTCCACGGGCTCCGTTTTTGTCCTCCAACCTGAAGTCTGTAAAAGGGTTGGAGCACATTGTTAGGGATAAGATTAGAAAAGAATGCGCGGAAGGACGAGTTTTGGGTCCTTTTCCGGAACCCCCGGTGCCCAATTTACGTGTCTCGCCTTTGGGGGTAGTTCCCAAAAAGGCGGAGGGGGAGTACCGTTTAATTCACCATCTATCATATCCCCGTGGACAGTCGGTTAATGATGCCATCCCCGTCGAACTGTGTTCTGTACGATACACATCTTTTGACAAAGCTGTGGGGATTGTGCGGCGCTGTGGTTCCGGCGCCGAGTTGGCTAAAGCCGACATTAAGTCGGCATTCCGGTTGCTGCCGGTACATCCGGCGGATTTTGAATTACTGGGTTTTTCTTTTGAGGGCGTTTTTTACCTGGACCGGGCCCTTCCCATGGGATGTTCTATTTCTTGCGCTGCGTTCGAGCGCTTCAGTACGTTTTTGGAGTGGGCCTTGCAGCGTCAGACGGGCATGCGCGATACCGCGCATTACCTTGATGACTTTCTTTTTGTAGGTCCAGCGGGCACTGGGCAATGCGCCCACCTGCTTAGAGCTTTTGAGTGCCTAGCGGAGGAGTTGGGGGTCCCGTTAGCCGCAGAAAAGACCGAGGGCCCCTCTACGGTTTTGACGTTTCTAGGGATTGAGCTGGACACTGTGCAGCAGTTGTCAAGGTTGCCTTTGAATAAGTTGCAGGTTTTACGGCAGAAAATCGCAGAGGTTAAGGGCAAGCGGAAAGTCACGCTTGTTGAGCTCCAGCAGTTAGTGGGCCACTTGAATTTTGCCTGCAAGGTGGTGGCTCCGGGCAGGGCATTTTTACGACAATTTTGCGAAGGCATGACTGCTTTACGCTTGCCGCACCATTTCACCCGCGTTACTAAGGGTATGCGCGAGGACCTGGAGGTGTGGGAGACCTTTTTGGAGCGCTTCAATGGTGCGTCCTTTTGGCGGGATGTCATGTTGCTGGAGGCGGAACTGCAGATAGTTTCGGACGCCTCCGGCTCCTTCGGTTTTGGGGTTTATTTCCGGGGCCAATGGTGCGCTGAGCCTTGGCCGGTTGAGTGGAAGAACTCCGATTTAATTCGCAACTTGGCGTTCTTGGAATTCTTTCCCATTTTAGTTGCTGTTTTCATTTGGGGGCACGCCCTGTCAAACCACACGGTTCAGTTTTGGAGCGACAACCTGGCGGTTGTCCAGATTATTAACAACTTAACATCTAAGTCTCCCCCCGTTATGCGGTTGGTTAGGGCATTCACATTACGTTGCCTGCAGCTGAATGTTCTGTTTGTTGCCCGGCACGTGCCAGGTGTCAGTAATGGAGTGGCAGACGCATTGTCTCGCCAACAGATGGCGCGTTTCCGGCAGCTGGCCCCAGAAGCCGACCCTTGTCCAGTGCGTATGCCGGCGGAGCTTTGGCGTCTTGGAGGAGCGAAGTAAGCCGGGCCATTCAACTGGCAATCGCACCAAGCACAAGGCGGACGTATCTTCGGGCGGCCAGTCAGTTTACCACCTTCCGAGCGGGCGCGGGTCTAGAAGATACCTGGCCCCTCCCGGTTGAACACTTGCTGCATTTCTGCGTGCGGCAGAAGGAGCGCGGCCTTTCTGTAAAAGCCATAAAGGGGCAGCTTGCGGGGTTAGCATTCATTAGCAAGGCCCGGGGGCATACTGACACAGTCAGGGACTTCAGGATTGTCAAGGTGTTGGAGGGATGGTCCCGGGAAGCGGGTAGGAGGGTGGATAACAGGCGCCCCATTTCCCCTGTCATCCTCCGGGGACTTCATGCTACTTGGGCCTCGGTTTGTGCCTCAATTTATGAGCAGGAGTTGTTCCATGCTGCCGCACTCACGGCGTTTTTTGGCGCGCTACGTGTATCTGAGTTAGTGGCAACCTCACGTAGTGACGTTTCAGGCAGGGCCCTCCAAGCTGGGGATGTTAAGTTTGTGGAGGGCCAGGTAGTTATACATGTTCGGCGGTCTAAGACAGACCAGCGGCAGCGGGGGTGCTCGATAACCTTGGGCCCCTGCGAGGAGTCCGAACTTTGCCCTGTTCGGGCGCTCACGAGATACGTCGCTGTACGCGGTCCGGACAAGGGTCATTTCTTTTGCCATGAGGATTCCTCTCCTCTGTCCAAGTACCAGTTTTGGGCCATCACTTGTAGGGCCTTGGAGAAACTGGGTCTGGGCGGCGCTAAATTTGGCACCCATTCCTTCCGCATCGGTGCGGCTTCCACCGCGGCGGCAATGGGTTATGGGAGTGACGACATTCGCCGTGTTGGCCGCTGGAGGTCCGGGGCTTTTCGGACGTACATTCGGCCCCTCACAGAATAACAGGTTCGGGTCCCTCCCGTTGTGTTTTTTACTGTTCATGTATTCAAAGTTCTTTGTTTTCTTCCTTAGGTGCTGTGGCTGGCCGGAGAAGGAGGAGGATCCTCATTTGCGGCCACAGTATTGTATTTTGGGCGGCCCATCATGCCCGCCGGACGCCTGTGGGATCGCAGTTGGGCCTAAGTGACCGGGCTATAATTGAGTGGCAGGGCCGGCGGGGTATGCGGTGGGCTGGGCTCCTTTCACTGTTGTTCCGGGAACGCAGGGGCCCTGCGCCGGATATTGTGGTGATTCACCTGGGGGAGAACGATTTGGGCCTCATGAAAGGGAGGGCCCTATCGATTCAGGCCCGGGATGACATCATCAAGATCAAGCGGAGATGGCCGGGCGTCCTGGTCCTTTGGTCGGCCATGTTGCCGCGCCGCGTCTGGCGGGCGGCCTGGGAGCCGTCAGGCTTGGAGCGGGCCAGGAGAAAGGCCAACAGGGCGTTGTGTTTGGCCCTGGAGGCTGGTTTAGGAGTTTATGTGCCCCACCCTGCCATCAAATCCAGTTCTCCGGAGTGGTTCAGGACGGATGGGGTACACCTTTCACCAAAGGGCAATGAGGCCTTTTTGGCCGACTTACGGCAGGGATTAGAACATGTTCTTGTTTAGTGGGGGACAGAGGCCTAAGCTGAGGCTTGGCTCTGTCTGTGGCGGTTTGTTAGGTTGGGAACATGTTCTTCTGGGGTTTCGGTGAGCTCCCTTGGCAACGCACCGCTTGGGTGTACGGTCTCCCTGGGGTGACCTAAGCTGCACGGTTTAAGGTTGGCTTCAGGGAGCCTCGTGATCCCGCCGTTAGGGAGTCGTCCACATCCCAGGCTGCACGGCTGGGACGGGGTGGAGCTCGGCGAACGGGATCTCGTGCCTGGCTGGCCGGGCCTGAGCCGTTGGGTTGGCTCAGGTTCGGGGCCTTGGGGCTCGCCCAGTTCTCAGGTTGAGGAGGTGGTCAGTGAGATGACCCCTGGCTCAACCTGTCCCCAATTTTTCCCTTTGCCGTTAAGTTCAATAAAGTGGCCCTTTTCATCCAACAAGGTTGTATGTCTCTTTATTCCGAATGGGGGGGCAATCCGGCCCTTCCCAGCCGAGCGGGCAATCGCCCGCCTTAGGCTGGGGGCCGTCCATTGCCTCCCCTGTAGGTGGAGAGACAATGGTTTCATCCACAACTGCCTGGGGGCGGGCCGCCTTATATAGGCTGGCCCAGCCCCTCGTGGCGCAGTTGTTTTAGGGTTTGTCGGCCCGCCCGCCCGCCCGTCATGCAGTTCAGGCACAGGCTGGTCGCCATGTTTCCGGGGCCAGGTAGGAATTTTTCGCTTTCAAGCATATTGGCTTGGCTTGAGAGTGTTTTCGCCTACCTTGTACTGCAGTTGGAGCGTTGGCTGATTGGCTTAGGCGGGACCGTTTAATTGGTCACTGGCGGTTTGTTAGGTTGGGAACATGTTCTTCTGGGGTTTCGGTGAGCTCCCTTGGCAACGCACCGCTTGGGTGTACGGTCTCCCTGGGGTGACCTAAGCTGCACGGTTTAAGGTTGGCTTCAGGGAGCCTCGTGATCCCGCCGTTAGGGAGTCGTCCACATCCCAGGCTGCACGGCTGGGACGGGGTGGAGCTCGGCGAACGGGATCTCGTGCCTGGCTGGCCGGGCCTGAGCCGTTGGGTTGGCTCAGGTTCGGGGCCTTGGGGCTCGCCCAGTTCTCAGGTTGAGGAGGTGGTCAGTGAGATGACCCCTGGCTCAACCTGTCCCCAATTTTTCCCTTTGCCGTTAAGTTCAATAAAGTGGCCCTTTTCATCCAACAAGGTTGTATGTCTCTTTATTCCGAATGGGGGGGCAATATTACAGGACTTCCTATCTATGGATATTTGTTTGTTCCCTTTAGGGTTTCTTTTGTAGGAAAAGCCCAGCGGGAACAGATTTGCATATTAGGCCACACACTTGATATCACCATTGTTCCACACAGGGCTTTTTTTGTAGGAAAAGTCCAACAGGAACTCATTTGCATATTAGGCCACACCCCCTGAAGCCAAGACAGCTGGAAGAAGAAGAATATGTTGGATTCATATCCTGCCCTCAGAGTCTCAGAGCGGCTCAAAAATCTTCTTTATCTTCCTCCCCCACAACAGACACCCTGTGAGGTGGGTGGGACTGAGAGATCTCTCCCATAAGCTGCCCTTTCAAGAACAACTCTTGCGAGAGCTATGGCTGACCCAAGGCCATTCCAGCAGGTGCAAGTGGAGGAGTGGGGAATCAAACCCGGTTCTCCCAGATAAGAGTCCGTGCACTTCACCACTACACCAAACTGACTCTCAAACTGTGTTCCTGATTTGAAAAGCCCTGGCTCCCTTCCATTATTGTCTTCTGCCAGCAGATGAAGGGGGCGGGGGGGTTGGCATTCTGTCAAGAAGCCCTCCTTCCTGCTTGCTCTGGAGGATTTTTAAATATATATTTTTAAAACTTTGTTCTTTGTAATATTTGTAATCTGTGGTTTTGTAACCTTCTAATTATGTTCGGTTTTGTAATGGTTAGCTGCCTCAGTGGCCGTGACGGGGTGGAAAGGGCAGGGTATAAATTTCGTAAACCACAGCAACAAGAAGTATTATTAGAAGTACCCGGCGAGGCAGTCAGTTGAGAAATAGTCAAGCCTTCGCAACCGACAATACTCCACTCCGGATTTATGACAGCAAAGTAAATCTTCCCGGCATCCCAGCCCATCTGCTCCCCCGCTCGCTGCCCCCGTTTTATAGGAGCCGTGCTGCAGAATGGCACTAACCATTTGGAGTTGTATGCCGAGTTTAAAAAAGCAATCGGGGCATGTGCGAAAGGCAGCTGATCAGCAGGAGATGGATCTGGCCGTTCTATTGATTTGCTTTCCCTACCCTGCTTGATAGCGAGTGGCAGCCGAGCTTCCCAGCGGCCCATTTTTCATGGGCTCCGCTAATGGTTGCAATGAGTCCCGCGTAGGGATCCGTCAGGCATCCATCTATTTGCAGCCGTCATAAAAAGATATTTATTGGCATGTTCCCACATTAAAGCATCGCACGTTTAAATTCAAATTGCAGTACACAGACTTCCATAAACCCCAGAGCCCCATTACCGTGGGCACGCAATGGTCTTCCTGAAGACGCCCTACCAGATCGCATGGCCTTATTTTGGCTGTTAAATAAATGCCCTTGCAAATCTATCCTCCGTTAATTGGAGAAGTATCCGGCGCCTTTATCTAGCAAAGAAAAAAGAGGAGGGCTTAGAATTGATAGCAGAGGGAGACCTTGAATACCACATCGAAAGCAAGCACCGTTATGCATTAATGTCAGAGACTACGGCACACAAGGTAATTTACATGGCACTTAGAGATAGCAAGAGACAGGGGTATGGTTTTGTGTAACTGTCACCTCCACGCTATACATCCCTCTGTCATTCCTCAATATATTGCCTGTAAGTTTCCAGGTATCCTCCAGAGGTAGACGCCAAAGTGAAATATACAATATTGTAGGCTCTGAAGTTATGGCACCACATAACTTCTTGTACACTTGCAGAGCGGAGGTACTCAAGACAGCTGCAGTCAAGGTGGGCAAAGGCTCTCCCTTGGCCTACCGGCTCTGCTTCTGACACACCTTGTAGATGGTATATGGAGAAGGGCCATGCATCACTAGAAGAACCTCTGCTGGGCACGCAAAAGGTTCCAGATTCGAACCCTAGTATCTCCAGCTTAAAGGACCTGGCAAGAGGTGATGGGAAAGGCAATGTAGCAATCACCTCCTCCTCCTCTTCTCCTCCTCCTCCTTCTCTTCTTCTTCTTCTTCTTCTCCCTCCGCCATGTAAGGTTCAGTAGGAACAAGGCCCAACTTTGTTACCCAGCAGAAATCAAAGTGCAAATTAGAACTGCGGAGTGGGGGGGGAGGGGGGCTGTGGGCTGGATCCAGCAATCCTTACTCAATCTTCCCCAATCCCCCGGTCTATTATAGCTCTCACTGAACATGACTTTTTTTCCCAGCAGGTCCTATTGTTTCAAGCCTAAACAGTGGTCAAAGGAACCTCCCACCCTTTCACCAGTGAAAGGGTTACCTGGTGAGTTTTTCTATGAATTTCCCAACCCCCTTTCTGAGTTAGCCTCGTGGTGCAGAGTGTTAAAGCTGCAGTACTGCAGTCCTAAGCTCTGCTCATGAGCTGAGTTCGATCCCTGACAGAAGCTGGGTTTTCAGATAGCTGGCTTGAGGTTGACTCAGACTTTCATCCTTCCGAGGTCGGTACAATGAGTACCCAGCTTGCTGGGAGGAAAGCGTAGATGACTGGAGAAGGCAATGTCAAACCACCCCGTAAAAAGTCTGTCGTGAAAACGCTGTGAAAGCAACGTCACCCCAGAATCGGAAACGACTAGTGCTTGCACAGGGGACCTTTCCTTTTCCTTTCCTTTCCGAGTTAGTAGCTCTCGCCACCCCTAGCAGCACTACATTTCCATAATTGCGTATTCTGTAGGGAAAGTCTCTTTGCACTGAATTTGCCTTCCCAACAGTTTTCTGCATCTGCATCTACACCATGCATATTTTATATGCCTCTCCTGAAGCGAAGTATGCTAGATAACAGAGATCCCAGGGACTTTATAACTCAAACACAACCATCGCTACATTGCCTTTCCACCAAAAGATATCAAGAAGGCATACAACACACACAGCCAGGGCTTTTTTTGTAGTAAAAGCCCAGCAGGAACTCATTTGCATGTTAGGCCACACCCCCTGGTGCCAAGCCAGCCGGAACTGTGCTCCTGTGAGTTCCTGCTCAAAAAAGAGCCCTGCGTACAGCTAACATTCAGCCAATGATAGGGTTGCCACGGCTCAGGGTTGGAAAATTCCGGGAGGTTTGGAGGTAGAGCATGGAGAAGATGGACTTTCAGGAGGTGACGGAGCTGAGCAGCAATGTGATGCCATGCGGAGTCCCCCGTCCGAAGCTGGATTTGCTCTAAGGCAGGGGTGGCCAACGGTAGCTCTCCAGATGTTTTTTGCCTACAACTCCCATCAGCCCCAGCCATTGGCCATGCTGGCTGGGGCTGATGGGAGTTGTAGGCAAAAAACATCTGGAGAGCTACCGTTGGCCACCTTTGATCGAGGGGAACAGACCTCTCTAGTGAGATCCGTTGTAATGCCAGGAGATCTCCACGCCTCCACCCAGAGGCCAGCAAACCTAACCAGTAGTGTTGCCAAGACCAATTCAAGGAATATCTGGGGATTTTGGGGGTGGAGCCAGAAGACTTTGGGATGGAGTCAGGAGACATTGGGGTTAGAGCCAGGAGGAGGGTTGGGATAAGCATAACTGAACTCCAAAGCGTTTCCTCCATTGAAAATAATGAAAGATAGGGGCACCATCTTTTGGGGCTCATAGAATTGGACCCCCAGGTCCAATCCTTTTGAAACTTGGAGGATGTTTTGAGGAGAGGCACTGGATGCTATGCTGAAAATTTGGTGCCTCTAATTCAAATAACAGGCCCCCCAAAGCCTCAGATACCTGTAGATCAATTCTCCATTATACCCTAAAAGAATCGGTCTCCATGGGGAATAATGGAGTGCCCAGCAGACATTTCCCTCCCCCCCCTACTGCTTTCTGATGACCCTGAAGCAGGGGGAGGGCATCCAAACTGGGGGACCCCCTGCCCCCACCTGGGGATTGGCAACCCGACTAGCCAGTGATCAAGGAAGGGAATCCAACATACATGCACTGGCGGCTGCTTCTTTCAAGGAGCTCTCAAGCAGAAATCCAGAGCGTAAAAGCTCTTTCAAAGCAGACGCTGGAGACGGGCATCGGCTTGCCCAGACAAATGTCAGTCTCAAAACTACAACTTCTGTGTGTTCTACATCTAGCCATGAACTCTTTTGGGTTTCATTTGTATTGCTATTTACAGTGGAGTAAACCTCAATGAACTCAGCTGGTCTGAACGCTTAATGGAATTTCATTAGGAGAACATTGGGCTGCAGAACAAAAGAACTATGTTCAAGTGCACAACAGAAAGCTGGGCATTCAGCTACTAGCTACCAAGTGCCATATCTTCCTGAATGGGGGGGTGGGGATCCCATAATTAGAGCTACAATGGATTTATTCCTAGAGACCTAGTATAAGGTCTTTGAATGGCTTCCATTCTGATGCAAGGACTCCAGTGTTAAAACCTTGGCTATTATTTTCAGTTGTCTGATAGGGAGGGGAAACAGAAGAGCCACACAGAACTCATAACAAGAAACTCAAGAGTTACACAGTCTCTGACCACAGCAATGCGGGAATCACTAGCAGGAATGTAAAAAACAGACTGGTAGGCACTTGCGTTGCTAAAATGTGTGCTTGCATTGGTAAAATGGACACCGTTCACCATCTGCATTAATTGAAGAAGGAGGACGAGGAGGAGAAATTTGATTTATATCCTGCTCTTCACTCTGAATCTCAGAGCGGCTTACAATCTCCTTTACCTTCCTCCTCCACAACAGATGTCCTGTGAGGTAGGTGGGGCTGAGAGAGCTCTCACAGAAGCTGCCCTTTCAAGGACAGCTCTGTGAGAGCTATGGCTGAGGCAATGTCGTTCCAGCAGCCGCAAGCGGAGGAGTGGGGAATCAGACCCGGTTCTCCCAGATAAGAATCCACGCACTTAACCACTACACCAAACTGGCTCTCTGCAGTAAAAATAAAACAGCGTCACACTTATAGCCTTGCCCTGACCTGAATAGCTGTTGCTAGCCTGACCTTGTCAGATCTTGGAAGCTAAGCAGGGCTAGTATTTGGATGGGAGACCTCCAAGGAATAGCAGGGTTGCTATGCAGAGACAGGAAATGGCAAACCACCTCTGAAACATCTCTTGCTTTGAAAACCCTCTGGGGAAACCACCGCTGTGGCTTGATGGGAACACTACGACCACTTATAGCCTTATATGTCAGTAAACGCCCATCTCCTTTTAGGCACACACACCCCTCTCCAAAAGAGCTCAGCATACATATCTTAAACCTCTCTCATTCTTACCCTCTGAACAATCCTGGATGGTAGCTTAGGCTAAAAGAGAACTGATCCTTATAGGGTTGCCAGCTCTGAACTGGGAAATTTTTGGAGATTTGGAGGTGAGGCCTTCAAGGGGGCAACAAGCCCCATGGCGCAGAGTGGTAAGCTGCAGTACTGCAGTCCGAGCTCTCTGCTCACAACCTGAGTTTGATCCTGGCAGAAGCTGGGTTCAGGTAGCCAGCTCAAGGTTGACTCAGCCTTGTGGCCGCCCTGAGCCTGCTCCGGCGGGAAGGGCGGGATATAAATATGAAAAATAAATAAATAAATAAATAAATAAAATTCTATCCTTCCGAGGTCGGTAAAACGAGTAGCCAGCTTGCTGGGGGGAAAGTGTAGATGACCGGGGAAGGCAATGGCAAACCACCCTGTAAAAAAGTCTGCTGTGAAAACGTCATGATGTGACGTCACCCCAGAGTCAGAAATGACTGGTGCTTGCACAGGGGACAACCTTTACCTTTTTACCTTTTACCTTCATGGTGGCAGGTTTGGGACCGTCTCTCCCCATATGAACCCCAGAGAGCACTGAGGTCAGCAGGGAAGAACCTGCTGACTATCCCGGGGCCGAAAGAGGTAAAACTACAGAGTACTGGTGCCCGGACCTTCTCTGTTGTGGCTCCACACATATGGAACCAGCTTCTGGAAGATATGCGGGCCCTGCAAGATTTTGAACAGTTCCGCAGGGCTTGCAAGACCATCCTTTTTCGGATGGTCTTCACCGACTAAAGAGAGAGACTGCTAAGTAAACTTACCATCTATTGTAATAGCACCAGCATATTAATTTTATCAATTTTAGAATTTTAATTAAATTGTTAAAATAGTCTTTGTTTTAAATATCATTGTATAATTTAATGTATTGATTTATGTTGTTAGCCACCCTGAGCCTGCTCCGGTGGGGAGGGCGGGATATAAATAAAATGATGATGATGATGATTTGGGGAGGGGAGGTATTTCAGCAGGGATATATTTCTGTACAATACACCTTCCGAAGCAGTCATTTTCTCCAGGGGAACTTATCTCTGTTGCCTGGAGATTAGTCGTAATTCCGGGACAGCTCCAGACCCCACCTGGAGACTACAACACTAGGAGAATCATTACACCCAGACTTGTAGAAAGAAAATAGCACTGCAACAACATTTACTAAAGAATTAAATATTATAACTCCCTACAATCAAGAATTTACAGCTAGCAAAGTACATCAAAGTTTTCCAGATTTTCAAGTTCAAATACAATTACAATGACAAGAGAATCCAGGAGACAGGTAAAAAGTCCTTGTTCCTTCCCAAATGATCAATTCTCTGATGAACGGTATGTTTTTGGACAGTTCAGTTTCATGATAACCATTCCAAACATCTTATTATTTATTTATTTTTATTTATTTCATTTATATCCCGCCCTCCCCCACCACGGCAGGCTCAGGGCGGCTAACAACATTCTACAATCATACAATAACAAGTAAAACCTTAAAATTACAATATAGAGCAATAAAACATTAAAATATTAACTTAAAACCAATCCAATAATACAGTTGTGATGCGGTATAGATCTTTAGACCGCATTGGCGGACCCTTGGTTACCGTTTTTCCTAGCAGTCCGAGTATGCTAATTTAAAAAGGGTGGTCTTGCAGGCCCTGCGGAACTGTTCAAGGTTCCGCAGGGCCCGCACCTCCTCTGGGAGTCGGTTCCACAGGGTAGGGGCCGCGATCGAACATATGGACATATGAAGCTGCCTTATACTGAATCAGACCCTCGGTCCATCAAAGTCAGTATTGTCTTCTCAGACTGGCAGCGGCTCTCCAGGATCTCAAGCTGAGGTTTTTCATGCCTACTTGCATGGACCCTTTTTAGTTGGAGATGCCGGGGATTGAACCTGGGACCTTCTGCTTATCAAGCAGATGCTCTACCACTGAGCCACCATCCCGCCCCCGAATCCCACAGTAGTTGTAACAAGAACATCGACTTAAGTCTTGTTTCAGTGTTTTAAAGCAATGAAGCTATATATTCCAAGTTGAACTGAAATCAGAGATCTCCGTATGTACTTCACAAAAGGCAACTCACCTTGAGCAGACTTGTAAGCCCTCCCCCTTCAGGTTGGGCCCTGAGAGGTTGGGGGGAAATGGCTGTCCCAAGTCTCTGCTTGGTGTCCATGCCTCTTCCCCTCATTCCTCAGGGTGAGGATACCAGAAAAAAAAAACTGGGTACAGCTAGGGTTGCCAGTTCCCAGTTGGGCATGAAAAAACCATAAGGTTATAGTGACACAATAACTAATGTATTAGTGCAGTAGCTAATATAAGAATTATTCAATGGAATGCCCGTGAAAGAGAAACAAGTCCCTAATAAAAGTCTTTAGCAGCTGAGGTCCGTCACTAATTCCACTGATGACTCGATGAGGATGTCTTTTTCTTAATATAAAGCATTCCTCCAGTGAATACAGAGCAGAACTCCTTGGAAATCCCTGAACAGGTCGTCGATTTCTACTGCACCTGTTTCAAAGCCTTTGTCAAGAAGAAGAAGAAGAAGAAGAAGAATTACAGATTTATACCCCGCCCTTCTCTCTGAATCAGAGACTCAGAGTGGCTTACAATCTCCTTTATCTTCTTCCCTGTGAGGTTGGTGGGGCTGAGAGAGCTCTCCCAGAAGCTGCCCTTTCAAGGACAACTCCAACAAGAGCTATGGCTAACCCAAGGCCATTCCAGCAGCTGCAAGGGGAGGAGTGGGGAATCAAACCTGGTTCTCCCAGATAAGAATCCATGAGCTTAACCACTACACCAAACTGGCTCTCTCTACACCAAACAAGGGATATTCCACTGTATTTAGTGATAAGCAATATGAATACTTCTACATCAACTAACAGGGATCTGAAGTTTCCAGAACAATCTCTCACTGTATGCAAAGCTCAGGGCATCTGCTGTCCAACCCATTCCGTGTAATTAATTTCAGTTCATCGGAGAAATGTAAATGAGCGGTTTGAAACGGTAAATAGTAAATGGAGAGAGGCGCTGAGATATGTTGTCGGCTGCCTCCCTTGGGCTTCCAGTGATATTTAATTTGCTTCTTGATTTGATTATTTATAAAATGCTCCGTGGATTGATGTGGGAGCTTCAGTAGAGGAAGTGACATCACTCCTAAGAGCGCCGCATCCTCCCCTTAACTAAAAAGTGCTCTGGAGGGAGGGGCTCCCTCGTGTGGCCTTGAATCAACGCAACTGTCACATCAAATTCTTGGAGAACGTCAAAATTAAAAGTCTCTGGTATAATATACATGCATTTGAATAGCCTTTGAGATGGGCTTTTAATAGCTACAGGCCCTGTACTCCGGAGGGTTATTGCAAGTCTGTACCAAGATATTTCAAATATGTTTGCAGTGACAGGAACCATTTACTTACTTCTGCACTGCTTAATCTGCTAGGGGACTAGAACGCCTCCTTTTGCACTGATGATGAAGAAGACGACATTGGATTTATATTCCGCCCTCCACTCAAGAGTCTCAGAGCAGCTCACAATCTCCTTTATCTTCCTTCCCCACAACAAACACCCTGTGAGGTGGGTGGGGCTGAGAGAGCTCTCCCAGAAGCTGCTTTTTCAAGGACAGCTCTGCAAGAGCCATGGCTGACCCAAGGCCATTCCAGCAGGTGCAAGTGGCGGAGTGGGGAATCAAACCCGGTTCTCCCAGATAAGAGTCCGCACACTTAACCACTACACCAAACTTGCTCTCAAGAGATTATAAACAAGCCCCTTTCATTGAATTAAGAATGCTTCTCCCCGCCCTTCAGCTCCCATGACCTGCAGAGTTTATCTTCTTTGGAGTTGCGGTGTAATCCTACATATCTCTACTGTAAAGAAAGGTCCACAAAGTTCAGCAGAGTTCGTTCGTAACTGAGTACTCTGAACCGTCAGTAGCTGTCTAGTAGCTCTCTAGCCTTAGCATGGTGGAGGCTGGAGATCTCCCAGAATTATAGCTGATCTCCAGGCTACAGACATCAGTTTCCCTGGAGGAAACAGTCGCTTCAGAGGTTGAATTCTATGACACCACACCCCTGATGAGCCCCTCCAAAACTCCAAGGATTTCCCAACCCACAGTTGGCTGGCTATCCAAAGCCTTAGACGAGTGGCCTGCAAGTAGGGTTGTCAGATCTGTGCTGGGAAATAGCTGAAGATTTTGGGGGTGGATCCAGGAGACGGTGGGCTTTGGAGAGGGGAGGGGCCTCAGCATGGTACAATGGCGGAGAGTCCCCCCTTCCAAGCAGCCATTTTCTCCAGGGGAGCTGATCTCTGCCAGCTGGAGATCCGTTGTAAAAAGCAGGAGATCTCCAGACCCCACCTGGAGGCTGGCAACCCTACTTGCAAGGCTTAAAAACCGTCCAGCACTTTCTCCACTGTCTGCTTTTCCTGTTGCCACATCAGTTGGAGAGACAAAACAGATGCCATATGCTTTTCGCTCTGCGGTTTCGACGTGATAGCCAAAAAAGAAAACCTCTTGCATTTCTTCTGCTTTGAAAATGGCTGTTAGTCAATGTCATATACCCAGTCTGCTTTGTTCCTGACATGAATGAGCCTAGTTCGGCTCTCTGCTCATTATTCCCTCCCTCAACCGCAAAGCTGCAATTCCAGCCAGAAAGCTTTCAAAGAAACCTCAGCGATCTATAAGGCTGGCCTGTAGGCGGCAACAAACCGTGTTTTGTTAGAACACCCCAAGGTGGAAGACTCAACAAACCGATTTCTTTGAAATTGGGAAGGCGTCAGCCTACATTGCATACATAAGGGGAGGAGGGAACGTCCAAGGTCAATGATTAATCAGGCTCACCACAAATGAACCAGAGTTTAGGGGAGGAGCTGTGGGGGGGCAAAGCTGGGGTTGCCAAGGTCCTATTCAAGAAATATCTGGGGACTTTAGGGATGGAGCCAGGAGACATTGGAGTGGAGCCAGCAGCAAGGGTGTGACAAGCATCGTTGAACTCCAAAGGGAGTTTTGGCCATCACATTTAAAGGGACTGCACACCTTTTTAAATGCCTTCCCTCCATTGGAAATAATGAAGGTTAAGGACACCTTCTTTGGGGGCTCATAGAACCAGATCCCCCAGTCCAATCTTTTTTGAAATTCAGAGGGTCTTTTGAGGAGAAGCATCAGATGCTATGCGATAAATTTGGTGCCTCTGCCTCAAAACACCCCCCCCCCCCGCACAGAACTCCAGATACCTGCAGATGAATTCCCCATAGGGAATAATGGAGTGCCCAGCAGACATTTCCCCCCGCCCTGCTTTCTGATGACCTTGAAGTGGGGGGAAGGGCCTCCAAACCTGGAGATTGGTAATCCTAGTCTGCGTAGGCGATACTGACTTTGATTGACCAGGGATGGATGGATTCAATTTAATGTGGATTCATATGTGCAGGTAGGTGTGCATATGTGGCCTAGGACCTGCCTACCTTAGGGACCGTCTCTCCCCACACGTTCCCCAGAGAGTACTGAGATCGGGTTCGCAAAACCTGCTAATAATCCCCGGGCCAAAGGAGGCCCGTCTGAAATCCACCAGGGATCGGGCCTTCTCGGTAACGGCGCCTTACTGGTGGAACCAGCTGCCGGAAGAGGTGAGGGCCCTGCGGGACCTAAGGCAGTTCCGTAGGGCCTGCAAGACAGTCCTCTTCCGGCTGGCCGATAACTAATTTACACTGAGAATTTTTGGATGGAGCTTGAGTGCATGCTGACAGACCGCTGGTTTTTATGTCCTATGTTTTATTAATTTATTGTTTTAACTGTTGCCATGTAATTGTTTTTAAGCCAAACCTATGTACGTTTTATATGTTGTAAGCCGCCCTGAGCCACCTCGGTGGGAAGGGCGGGATATAAATCAAAATATAAATAAATATATATATATATATATACATGCATGGTCTTCTCATCTAGTTCCCAGACATCACAAGGCAGAGACATGATGCAGGGAAGTGAAACAGGTGGTTTAAGAAAGACAAGCTCAAAATGCATACAACTAAGGTGGAAGATTCATTTCTCTTATGAAATGTAGCATTCATAGGAGGCTAGGAGCTGCTGTGGGGGGAGAGGGTGGGAAAAGGCCCACTGGGATAGATCCTTTTTCTTTTACAGGAACCAAGAAGTCCCAGCTGTGAGATGTATGGTGGTAACAAGTGGCCGAGACACAGGAAAGGGAGCGGAATCTATTTTGCATTTGTCACAGTTCCGTGTGGGGCTTAATAACAGAATCATAGTTCCCAGAAGAATGTTAGATGTAGGCCCAGCAAGGCTACCGGATAGGCAAAGACATTTACCCTGTCACGGTAACATTCATCCTTAAACTGAGATGAATTTCTCAGACATGGCTCCTCCACTGTAACCACTCTGGGGATCTGCAATTTATTTATTTGTTCTTTTGCTATCAAGTCACGTCTGACTTGTGGCCAGGGCCGGTGCTAGGATTTTTGGTGCCCTAGACGATCTGCCCACTGGCGCCCTCCCCTGCCAAAAAAACAACAACAGAGAATTGTAGGAGAAATGAAGAAACTTGAAATTATTTACATTTTTAATTTACAGTGTTTTATTTTAAATATTAATTATTTTTTTTACAAAACATTGTGAGATTAAGCAATAAAAGTTGTGAGAATACTACTTGATCCTTTTCGTTGGAGGTGCCAGGGCCAAGACCTTCACATGACCATTTCTACTTGATCCTTTTCGCTGGAGGTGCCAGGGACAAGACCTTCACATGACCATTTCTACTTGATCCTTTTCGCTGGAGGTGCCAGGGACAAGACCATCACATGACCATTTCTACTTGATCCTTTTCGCTGGAGGTGCCAGGGACAAGACCATCACATGACCATTTCTACTTGATCCTTTTCGTTGGAGGTGCCAGGGACAAGACCTTCCCATGACCATTTCTACTTGATTCTTTTTGCTGGAGGTGCCAGGGCCAAGACCTTCACATGACCATTTCTACTTGATCCTTTTCTCTGGAGGTGCCAAGGACAAGACCTTCACGTGGCCATTTCTGCTTTATCCTTTTAGCTGGAGGTGCCAGGGCCAAGACCTTCACATGACCATTTCTACTTGATCCTTTTCTCTGGAGGTGCCAGGGCCAAGACCTTCGCATGACCATTTCTACTTGATCCTTTTCGCTGGAGGTGCCAGGGACAAGACCTTCGCATGACCATTTCTGCTTGATCCTTTTCGCTGGAGGTGCCAGGGACAAGACCTTCGCATGACCATTTCTACTTGATCCTTTTCGCTGGAGGTGCCAGGGCCAAGACCTTCACATGACCATTTCTACTTGATCCTTTTCTCTGGAGGTTCCAGGGACAAGACCTTCACGTGGCCATTTCTGCTTTATCCTTTTAGCTGGAGGTGCCAGGGACAAGACCTTCACATGACCATTTCTACTTGATCCTTTTCGCTGGAGGTGCCAGGGCCAAGACCTTCGCATGACCATTTCTACTTGATCCTTTTCGCTGGAGGTGTCAGGGACAAGACCTTCGCATGACCATTTCTGCTTGATCCTTTTCGCTGGAGGTGCCAGGGACAAGACCTTCGCATGACCATTTCTACTTGATCCTTTTCGCTGGAGGTGCCAGGGCCAAGACCTTCGCATGACCATTTCTACTTGATCCTTTTCGCTGGAGGTGCCAGGGACAAGACCTTCACGTGGCCATTTCTGCTTTATCCTTTTAGCTGGAGGTGCCAGGGACAAGACCTTCACATGACTATTTCTACTTGATCCTTTTAGTTGGAGGTGCCAGGGACAAGACCTTCACATGACCATTTCTACTTGATCCTTTTATCTGGAGGTGCCAGGGTCAAGACCTTGTGCATGCGAGAAAGATGCTCTATCACTGAGCTATGGCTCCCACCCCATGGTTCTGTTCAAGTAGAGTAGGAAGGATGAGTGGCAACATACAACTTCAGCAGGAGCCAGTTTTTAGCAACTTCCAGGCTCTAAGGAGCAGGTGCCGTTCACTTTCATGCAAAACCAGCTGGGCAGCATCTACGCTCCATGGAGCCTGCTTTCCATTGGGGAAGGCAGTTCCAAGGAGCACACACGCTGTGCATGGGGAGAGGGGGTGCCTGGCAGTGCCCCTTAGGCCAGGTGGTGCCCTAGGCAGTCAACTACCTGGCCTACTCCCATTCACTGGCCATGCTTGTGGCAACCCCTAGTGCAGGGGTGGCCAACGGTAGCTCTCCAGATGTTTTTTTGCCTACAACTCCCATTAACCCCAGCCATTGGTCATGCTGGCTGGGGCTGATGGGAGTTGCAGGCAAAAAAACATCTGGAGAGCTACCGTTGGCCACCCCTCCCCTAGTGGGGTTTTCAAGGCAAGATACAAACAGATGTTGTTTGCCATTGCCTGCTTCTGCATCTGAAACCAGGAGGTCTGCCTTCCAAATACTTACCGGGGCCGACTCGGCTCACCTTCTGAGATCTGACTAGATCGGGCTAGCTGGGGCTATCCAGGTAAGGGTGTGATCTGTACTGCCCTTTCTTAAAGGGGATGCAAGAACTGCTGATGTTGAGTAGCTTTTAATTTTACAAATTGCATCAATGTGATGAAGAACCCACATTTTTACCAATTGCTGGATTTGTTCTCTGGAGGATTGTTTTGTGAGAGCCAGCTTGGTGTAGTGGTTCAGTGCACAGACTCTTATCTGGGAGAACAAGGGTTGATTCCCCACTCCTCCACGCGCACCTGCTGATGTGACCTTGAGTCAGTCACAAGTTCTCATAGAGCTGTTCCTCTCAAGAGCAGCTTCTGTCAAAGCTCCTTCAGTTCCACCTACCTCACAGGGTGTCTGTTGTGGGGGAAGAAGATAAAGAAGATTGTAAGCCGCTCTGAGACTCCTTTAGGCGGTGAAGGGTTCCGTATAAATCCAATCGCCTCTTCTTTTCTTTCTTTTCTTTCTTTTTTGCATTGCATTGTCTGTAAATTCCTGAGACCTCTGAGTACAGCTAACCACCAGAATTTAAATCACTGCCTGAAATTATGACTATAGCACATGAAATTGTTTTAAATTGTTTTTATGTTTTATGTTTTTAGTGTTGTTTTATTGTATCGGCCACACTAATGTGTTTGTGTCGACCCTTGGTTTGTGAGCCACCCTGCGTCTGCCTTTGGTGGGGAGGGCGGGATATAAATTAATTAAATAAATTAAATAACTAAATTATTACATGAATAAACTGAGCTTTGAGAAAACACGATGCGCTTCCTTGTTTACCAGGTAGGACTAGTGCGTGACAGTAGCAAGGGTATAAAATGGCAATTTTTTTTTTTGGCAGGAAACATTAAAATATTTTTATCTGTCAAACACACAAGTTATTTCTCCAAACACAGCAATTAAACGGGAAACAAAAATAGTAACAGCGCATTTATTGGAACAACAGCCGTTAATATTTCATAGCGTTTGGGGAACATTTTTGGAATAGTCAATTATGCTATAGTCGCCCTTCAGTTTAGGAGCTCCACAACCTGCATTGGTGTCAGGTGTATGTCGTTTTGCTCTTTCTAATGATCTTCTATCATAAGTTTAGAAGGTTCTTTATGAGCTGAGGATTTTCTGAATCTCCGTCTAGTGCATAGGTAACGGGAAATGGGGCTACATAGGAGACTATTTACATGTATGGTGGTCTTGCCTGGTGACAGAACGGTTTTGGAAACAAATAAGACCAATTATTATCCATATTGCTCCAATCCATTCTCTAATGGCCAATCCCTTCTCTTTTTGCCAGAGGTTTTTCTGTGAGATTTCTGGGATGCTTCATGGGGAACAAAGAATCACTTTTGAATTAATCTCCATTTTACTAGAAGCAGCTAGAACGACAATTGCAACCCACTGAAAGAAACCTACACTTCCACATTCAGAGAACTCGTTCGCATTGCAGTTGGTCACATTTCATCATGGGCAAAATAGCTGTCTGTTCTATGCAACCATACTCTGAAAGAGCATGTGATACTTTCATCTGCAATATGGTTTCCAATTGTTCCATCTGTATAAGAAATAATTTCTTTCCAAATAACTCTGTTTATAAGGACATGATCCTTTTTTAAAGAGCCATGCGTGACTTTCTAGTGTTATTGGTTTAGAATTATGGCACACCCTCTTATTCCTGTAATTTTAATTCTAACAATGTTAACTTTTAATTGGTTATTATGTTTTTAATTTGTTGGGTTTGAGAAATAATTTAAAAATTAAAAAAAACCACCCTAGGGCATGTCATTCTTGAGATAATTCGGTACTGCTTGGGAACAAAAGATTTATTTATTTTAGTGTATGAGAAATTATCTAAGCCATCTAGGACCATGCACCATTAGCTGTTATCTTAACTGCAGTGGAAACACATGACAACTGGCATAGTTAGAACTGCTCAGAATATATACATATTCTGAGCAGTTCTAACTATGGCAGTATATAAAACAGAGCACAGGTCCCACATCTGGTACCAAGTACCGATCAGCATCATGGTGCCCATTGACACTATTCCTGATGCCTGCCAAGCATTTTAAGAAAGCGGGCAGCACCAGGTGGGCTACTGGCCATTAGGATTTTATCAGCTGTGCAGGATTTTTTTTTTTAAATGCTGCTTTAGCAGTGGCTGCCACCACAGCACAGAGATTTTCACAATGTCACTGAAAGTAAGTTGCAGCAGCCATTTTGTGGCTGGCTCCACCTCCTGCAGCAGCCATTTTGTGGCTTCAGCCTCCATGCTGTGTCAGAATTCCAGAGGTGCCCACAGGCTCCAAAAGGTTGGGGACCCCTGCAGCAGAGTGTATGCCTGGACTGGCCTTCTAAGATTGGCCATTTAATTAAATTCCATGCCAAGATTTGTTCACTTTTCATTGGTTATTCAATTTGCCAAATAACTTATTTTGTCTTTATCTAGAGGAAACCTGGAAACTTTGTGTGTGTGGGGGAGAGATTTTGTAGTTCACTTAGTTTCCATTTACGATGAACAAAAACATTTCCCATTCATTTAGAGTTGCAGCTCAAGCTTGCTGGAAGCCCTGTCTGACTCATCCAGAAGCTATTTTCCTCCTTAGTCCCAACTGTGTCTGGGTTAGCTGTCCCAAAGCAAGAACCATGCACTATTTCACAGGTTTTACAGTTAAAACTTTGGCACTGAATGCTGGCCTGGGAGTTCAACTCTATCTGTTTTGTTTCCCTGGTTAAACTTTGGATGCTGATCAACACGTAGCAAAAGCTTTACTGCAGCTTGCATTAGTCTTGCTGTCAGGGCAAGATTTCAAACTGCGAGTGTGGGAGACGAGAGAGGAGGGGAGACATTTTCCCGCACAATTTACAGACCCGCTGCTAGCTATATTTAAGATTAAATCACGTAAGGACTTGTGATGGTGGCTCTAGTTACCGTGAAGCCCAAAATTAATACCATTAGGTTAAAAAACAAACAAACCCAAAACACCTTTTATTTATTGCTAGCTGAAGCTCAACGGTCTCTGGCCTGTTCCAGCCTACAGGTAACTTTGGGATTCTGACACAGGATTGTGTGGGGTTGCCAGGTATCTTGGCAGGGGATGGGAGCACACTTGAGGGGGAAGGAACACTAGTCATTAACATGATGTGTCTACATGACTCGAAAGTGATGCAGATGTTGGGGGATGATACTCTGGTTTTTGGCAAGCCCTATGGTAGAATTAGCTTCTTCCATAGAGTTTTGCCCAAAAACCAGAACACCAGTTCCCAACATGCTTGTGTCACTTCCAGGTCACATAGGCACATTGGATTAATTTCTGACGTTCCTCCCTTTTGAGGGGGGGGTAATTCCACCCCCCGTTGGCCAGTGGGCCAGTGGCAGAGAGGAGTGGGGTGAAAGTGGAAAGCCCCTTCCCCCACTGGGGTATCAGGCATCCTGTAGGGTAGTGGGTGCAACCACAAAATGGCTGTCATAGGAGGTGAAACCAACCACAATATGGCTGCCACAGCTGGTGAAACCAGGGCTTTTTTTGAGCAAGAACACACAGGAACACAGTTCTGGCTGACTTGGTGTCAGGGGGTGTGGCCTAATATGCAAATGAATCCTTGGTCGGATTTTTCTATCTAAAAAGCCCTGCTTAGAGTTATGCAGTGAAGATCCTTGTGTTGTGGTGGCTAGGGTTACCAACTCCTGGTTGGGAAATTCCTGGAGATTTGGAGGGTGGAGTCTGGGGAAAGCAGTTGGAAGAGGGAGCTCAGCAGGGATAGGATATCACTCTAGGACTTCCATTTCTTCTAGGCTCTATGGTATTCCACAGAGTCCACTCTCCACATTTTCTCCAGATGTAGGCTAGGGATCAATTGTAATCCTAGGATCAGGCCACACCTGGAGGCTGGCAATCCTAACGGTGGCAGCTGCCGCCAAAAACAATTTTTTAAAAAATCTACTCAGCCAATCCATTCTCCAGTAGCCAATTAGAAGCCTTGCTGGGGAGAAGTCCACCCACTTTTGACAAACAGTCAGAAGGTGCCACTGCAGGGACTCCTATTTTATGCCCACTGCAATTTTTATTGTAGATCTGGTGTAGAACTGAAACACTGGGTGGGAGACTTATAGGTGTCCTTGAGCAACAGGCTTAAAAACCAAAGTGGTGCGAGGAGAGCACTGCCTTTACCCTCCCTGACTAGAAGCCCTGCTAATTGTGAGGACTGCGGTACCTATAACAGCAGAGACGTTTTAATCTTTGCAAAAGCACACCCAGAGAGCCAAGGCGCAGCTCCTCGAGAGCTTTTACAATTAACTTTATAGTCAATTTGCCTCTGACTGTATATGTTAATGGCATTTTTACATACCATAAGCTATAAGGAGCCAGTTTATTGGTAGTTACATACCTATTCATTATCATCAATATATCTTTGAATAGGAGACATAAACCCCACTCTCAGACACACACCTACTACATTGTTCCGCTCCGTTAGCTCTTCTCTTCATACCAAAATATTATCAATATGCTCTTCTTTCCTCCGGGACCGGATCTACAAGTTTTTTGAGGAGGGGGGGGGCAAAATTAAAAAAAACAATGCCCCCCTATGGCCATTCTATCTTATGGTCTCATAGAATACAATGGACTCTATACCCAATTTGGCATTCCCCCCCCCTCCATCAGCACCTGGGGCAAGCACCCCCCTCTGCCCTCCCCCCCCCCCCCCCCCGATCCAGCCTTGCTTTCCTCTTATCTCCAGGATAGAACGCTAAAAAATGTTCCATCTTCCAACCCGAGGCTGTTCTAAGTGGGAGAAAGCGATGCGCACAGTCGCAGTGAACTGCTGTGGTGACCCCGTAGGGTTTTCAAAGCAAGAGATGTTCAGAGGTGGTCTGCCATTGCCTGCCTCTGTGTAGCAACCTTGGATTTCAGCACTGATCTCCCATCCAAATACTAAGCAAGGCTGGTTCTGCTTAATTTCCAGAATCTCATGAGATTGGGCTAGCCTGAGCCATTCCAGTCAGGACTTAGGCTAAGTAATCACATGCCAATATCTCCCCACCTGTATGTCAGCTATGAGTTCCACCAAACTCCATTTGACTCATGTCGTTTTATTTGGTGTTATGGTTTGGTGTAGTTGTTAATTGTGCAGGCTCTTATCTGAGAGAACCAGGTTTGATTCCCCACTCCTCCACATGCAGCTGCTGGAGTGACCTTGGGTCAGCCACAACTCTGTTGGAGCTGTTCTCTCAAGAGCAGTTTCTGTCAGAGCTCTCTCAGCCCCACCTACCTCACATGGTGTCTGTTTACTTTACTTTTACTTTACTTTATTTATGATTTATATCCCGCCCTTCCCACCAAGTGGCTCAGGGCGGCTCACAACACAAAATCCAACATAAGAATATTAAATTTAAGCATTTAACACAGTTAACACATTTAAAACATATAAAACATTAAAACATTAGGGATAGCCTAAATCTAGAAGAGCTACACTTAGTTTCCTGTGCCGGTTAGTTATAAGCCAGCCTCTGTTGTGAGGAGGGGAAGTGAAAGGAGATTATAAACCGCTCTGAGACTCCTTTGGTAGTGAAGGGAGAGGTATAAAGCCAATCTCCTCCTTCTCCATTTACTGGACTTATATTCTGCCTTCCCCCACAGGCAGGCACAGGGCATGTCCTAACACGCCAATAAAATATATAGAATTAAAACATTAAAAACAATAATGATACAAATTAACATCTAACTATAGATTACTAATCAGATCTAAGATGACAACTACTCTGGGACTTGTGCCACCCGAGGAAGCTGTCGTATTGCCTGGTAATGCTTGCAGGTCTTGTAAGTTTTGTCGATCAAAACATCTGGCAAGCTCAGATGAATGTTCCAGCACAGTGTATACAATATAGTATTTTGCTCTGTTTTTTTTTTTCATTTTATGTTGCTGTTTTGTTTTTCTGTAGAAGATTCTTCAACGTTTAAAATATAAGGAATAAGTGCATACTTTTTTTCCTGGACAGCGTCTGCCTCCAACCAAGATATAATTTAGTACATCTGCTGACAGAAAAATGCTAGCAAAAGATTCAGTCTTGCAAGAGTAATCCACATAAGTATGTGAAAACCAGGGCTTTTTTGTAGCAGGAACTCCTTTGCATTTTAGGCCACACACCCCTGATGTAGCCAGTCCTCCTGGAGCTTACAGTAGGCCCTGTACTAAGAGCCCTGTAAGCTCCTGGAGGAGTGGCTACATCAGTGGGGTGTTGCCTAATATGCAAAGGAGTTTCTGCTATAAAAAAAAAGCCGTGTGTAAAGGTACAAGGCATATTGTAACCAGCTTCATTTTAGCAGAAGGGAAATTTGGGGCAGCAGATTGGTATCTGTAGCTCAGTTTCCCTGAGCTCCATTCAGAACTGCGTAGGGGAGGGGGACAGCCCATTTGTCCTCCTCGATTAAAAACTGTCTGGTTTTTTTTCTGAATGTCACTTCAATGGAAGAGCTGACCTACATTCTAGGAATGCAGACTAAACATCATTGCCAATTATGCAAATCTTTTTAAACAGCGAACCAAAAAAAGATATCATCTCCAGGGTTGGCAATTCTGGCTCAGAAAATTCCTGGGGATCTCAGGGCAGTGCTTGAGGAGGGGAAATGCACTGTCGCTCTAGGACTTCCATTGCTCTGAAGTTCTATTGTATACCATAGAGTGCACTCTTCAAAGCAGCCATTTTCTCCAGGGAAACTGCTCTCCATAACCTGGTGATCAATTGTAATTCCTGGAGAGGTCCAAGCCCAGCTAGGGTTGCCAATCCCCAGTTGGCGGCAGGGGATCCCCCGGTTTGGAGGTCTTCCCCTCACTTCAGAGTTATCAGAAAACAGGGGGGAGGGGAGGGAAATGTCTGCTAGGCACTCCATTATACCCTATAGAGACCGGTTCCCCATATGTTATAATGGAGAATCAACATATAGGTATCTGGGGCTCTGGGGGGGGGGGAGGCTGTTTTTTTTAAAATTTTATTTTTGAAAGGTTGTTTGTTTTTGAAGGCTGTTGTTTAAGGCACCAGATTTTCAGCATAGCATCTGAAGTCTCTCCTAAAAACCCCCAAAGTTTCAAAAAGATTGGACTAGGGGGTCCAGTTCTATGAACCCTCAAAGAAGGTGCCTCTATCCATTATTTCCAATGAAGGGAAGGCATTAAAAGGAGCATGGTCCCTTTAAATCTGATGGCCAGAACTCCCTTTGGAGTTCAACTTTGCTCCTGGCTCCACCTCCAAAGTCTCCAAAGTCTCCAGATGTTTCCTGAGTTGGACTCACCTCATTCTAATCAGCTCTCAGCTACAGTGGTGCAGTTCAGAACTCTGCCAGTTCACTCACTGCCCATTTCTGTATAAGGTATAGATCAGTTCCAGGATCCCAGTACATCAAGCATTCTGAGCAAATGTGGTTATTTTAAATACTTTTATTTTATTTACATTATTTATGGTCCTCCTTTCTCACTCAAACTCAAAGTGGATTACACAAAATCAATACAATCGACAGGACTGGACGTGCAACAAACAATACAATAGGATTAGGGCTGCAGAACCAATTAGAAATCAAGAAAGAACTGAAGCAAAGTACAAATATTAACATGAACAGAGCGTTTTTTGGTAGAAAAAGCCCAGCAGGAACTCATTTGCATATTAGGCCACACCCACTGATGTCACTACTGTTGCACACAGGGCTCTTTTTGGTCGAAAAAGCCCAGCAGAAACTCATTTGAATATTAGGCCACACCCCCTGACACTGAGCCAGCCAGAACTGCATTCCTGTGCGTTCCCGGTTTTTCTTTTTTTAAGTCTGCATATGAAAGCTCTCTTGAAGAAGTAGGTTTTGCATAGTTTTCAGAAAGTTAGGAGAGTGGGAATCTTCTGGATATTTGTGAAATTTCAACACATCTACAAATCGAAGAAACACAGAGGGAGGATGGTAGAGCAGGTAGAAGGTGCAACTCTGCTTCTATTTTATCCCACCTGGGCTGGTATACCCAGCTTGTGGATGTGTTAATTGCCATGAATATTTTCCTTTAGAGGGATGTCGCAAGTATGTATCAAGATCGCCCTAGCATACTGTACACCAGAGAGCACTACATTCAGGGTCCCAAAATCTTCTTAAGATCCCCAGACCGAAAGAAACTTGATTGTCCATCACCAGAGCCAGAGTGTTCTCAGTAATAGCCCCCGCTCTGTGGAATGCCCTCCTAGGCTTCCCAATCCCCAGGTCCCAGCGGGGGATCCCCCAGTTTTACAGGCTTCCCCCCTCCCCCAGCCAGCTGGCCGGCGGGGGAAGCCCCACCCCCACAGCCATTACGCACCTCCATGAACAATTCCCATAAAGAATGATGGGGAATTGATCCGCGGGTATCAGGGGCTCTGGGGGGGGGCTGTTTTTTGAGGTAGAGGTGCTAAATTTTCAGTATAGCATCTAGTGCCTCTTCCCAAAATACCCCCCAAGTTTCAAAAGTATTGGACCAGGGGGTCCAATTCTACGAGCCCCAAAAGAAGGTGCCCCTATCCTTCATTATTTTCTATGGAAGGAAGGCATTTTAAAAGGTGTGCTGTCCCTTTAAATGTGATGGCCAGAACTCCCTTAGAGTTCAAGTCTGCTTGTCACACCTGTGCTCTTGGCTCCGCCACAATGTCTCCTGGCTCCACCCCCAAAGTCTCCTGGCCCCACCCCCAAAGTCCCCAGATAGTTCTTGAATTGGACTTGGCAACCCTATGCCCTCCCCAACAACATCAGGGCCCTGCGGAAGCAGTCACAGTTCCGCAGAGCCTGTAAGACCGAACTGTTCAAACTTGCTTTTAACAGTTAAGGGGAGGTGGCTATCATCCCACAGCACCGACGGTCTCACTGAACTAACATAACTGAAACCAGAAACATCAGAATAATTAGAACATCAACGTGCATCTTGGACTTTTAATGACTATAAAGTAAGTAAGTAAGTAAGTAAAATTTTATTTATATCCCGCCCTCCCCCGCCAAGCAGGCTCAGGGCGGCTAACAACAGCAAAACAACAATACATTTAACAAAACATTAAATTAACCCCAAACCGATTAATACATTAGTTAAAACAGTTACTAAATCTAAAAACATTAAGTTAGATCTGACAGTACCGTTATTAATCGACGCTATGCCTGTCAGTTTGTGAATGATGGCGGATCTCCAGACTGGACCATTTTGATGTTTCTTTGTGGACTTGGTCAGCCGTTCATGAATGCCTGTTTGAAAAGGGTGGTCTTGCAGGCCCTGCGGAACTGATCAAGGTTCCGCAGGGCCCACACTTCCTCTGGGAGTTGATTCCACAAGGAAGGGGCCGCGGTAGAGAAGGCCCGTGCATAGGTAGTCCAATAAAATAGAAATTATTTTATTGTATATTTTGTTTTTAATATTTGATGTTGCTTTATTTGTTGTTTGCCGTCCTGAGCCCATCAGGGGAGGGTGGGATATAAATCTGATGAAATAAATACATAAAATAAATATCCTAGCATATTGCCCCTCTACTTTCACATAAAAAGGCAAAGACAGCAGCTGTTACTGATATTTCCCTCCCCCCTCCCGTGCTGGAAGTTACTTGTGCCGAACATTGGTGCTAACTGCAAGCCCAGCTCATTTCAAAGGACAGATGGAAAAGAAAATGCTCCCAAGAAACCACTGCTCGGTCTACCTTAACTTGGATATCTCCCTCCCTCCCACACACTAGAGAACAGATATCAATGAGAAACCAACACCACTGCCTGTCTTTTTCCTGCATCCCACCAGACCCTTTCAATTTGCAAGTGTTTCTCTGGGATTTTTGGTGCGCTAAGATAAGGAAGAGCCTTATGCTAATGCACTCTGAACAATGCAGGGTTCCTTCAACAACAGCGCCTGTGTTTGCTTGTGACTTCCTCCTCCTTTTGTTCCCCATTCCCCCCCTTTCTTCCTCTGTTTGCAGACGGGGTTAAGTGCATTTGATCACAATACAAAACATGCTGTCCTTGTACATGATGTTGGAGGCTGGAGGAAGGAGCAGCTTGATAGATTACAGAACTAAAGAAGCCTTTTAAGGGGGTATTTGCAAGTGCTGAATGCATGAGACGGGCACCTTTGGAATTCTCAGACATGGTGGCAGGTAGGGTTGCCAAGTCCCCTGTGTTCTCCAGCGAGGGACTTTGTGCGTACAAAGCACACAGGTGATGCAATGACGTCACCCAGAAGTGACATCATTGCGCCGGCGACGTTGCATGTGGCTGCTCTTGGCATTTCTGAGAAAACTCTATGGTTTTCCCAGACGCTCTAGCCATTTGGGAGGGGAAAATTCTATGGTACCTATTGTACCATAGAGTTTTCCCTCCCAATGGCTACAGCATCCAGGAAAACCATAGAGTTTTCCCAGAAACGCCTAGAGTGGCTGCTGCGCAATGTCTCCGGCGCAATGATGTCATTTTCAGGAGGAGATTCTGCCAGCGGGTTGGGAACCTCCCAGGTGGGGGAACCCCCACCTGGACTAGGACTTGGCAGCCCTAGGTGGCAGGTAAGGTTGCCAGTGTCCAGGTGGGGCCTGGAGATCTTCCAGATTTACAGGTTATCTCCAGATGACAGAGATCGGTCCCCCTGGAGAAAATGACTGCTTTGGTGGGTGGACTCTGTGACATTAGACCCTGCTGCGATCCCTCCCCTTCTCAAACCCCACCCTTCTCCAGACTCCACCCCCAAATCTCCAGGAATTTCCCAACTTGGGGCTGTGCAACCATATAACAGTTGCCAGAGGAGGGGGAGCTAATGGCAAAATGGCTGCCTCAAGAGGCGGGGCCAGCCACAAAATGTGAGACTCATTCCAAGAGTAGCTCTTCAAAATTTCAGGCAGAAACTCTTGCATAACAGAATGCCTTTTAAATTTAACACATTGTTTTAAAATGTTTTCTTGCAAGTGCACAAAATATGTACGCATGCTGCTCTAAAAAGCCTCATCTGTCAGTATCTGTCTTCATTCTGAAAGCATCTAATGCACTTCTGCGAAAGAAAGAAGGTGGAAATGTTTCTTTTCTTGGCTACTCCCTTTGCACAAGCTCAGCCATTTTTAACCTGCTCTATTACTTGTTACGGCAGTTGGTGTTGAAGTGCTGATGGGAGCTTCCTGCACAGGTATGCAGAATCCTCACAGTCTAATTGTGTTTTGTCAGGATCAAATTCCACTGTGTTTTGAGAATCACTCCATTTTTTTGCACAGGTACTTTACAGTAAACCACTGTTTGCATTATGCAAAAAACACATCATTTTCTCAGTGCCATCTCTGCCTTGTGAAATGCCTGGAGGTTTCCAGGGAGGGCAAACTGGTCAGGGAGTATGTCAGGGAGCCCAGTTGGGATGGTGTGTCACTCGAGGGCTTCTGTTACTCCTAGACTCCTATAGGAAGTGGTCCATTTAGCTCAGCATTCTCAACTCTGATTGGTGGTATCCAGGGCTTTTTCTGAGCAGGAACGCAGTTCCAGCTGGCTTGGTGCCAGGGGTGTGGCCTAATTTGCAAATGAGTTCCTGCTGGGCTTCTTCTACAAAAAACTTCTGCGTGAAACAATGGTAATGTCAGGGGGTGTGGCCTAATAGGCAAATGTGTTCCTGCTGGACTTTTTCTACAAAAAAAACCTTGCGTGAAACAATGGTGATGTCAGGGGGTGTGGCCTAATTTGCAAATGAGTTCCTGCTGGGCTTTTTCTACAAAAAAAGCCCTGATGGTATCTCTCCATTGTCTAAAGAAGTTAGAGGCCTTCTCAAGACATTCAGCTGGGGATATTTGGGATTGGACCTGGGGCCTTTTGCATGCTGTACCACAATGACAAGGCCTGGCCCTACCCCTAAAGCCATCTTTCTGGGGTCTTCCGGTTTTCGCCCAAATTACTAGACACAGAGCTGCCGGAACAACCCTAATAACCCAAACTCCTCTGATCTCATCCACACCTGGAAGCCATGCAATATTGGTACTTGGATGGGAGACAACCAAGGAAGACCAGGGCTGCAGCACAGAGGCAGGAAACCACCTCTGAACATCTCTTGCCTTGAAAATCCAGTGAGGTGGAACTTCAAAAGGTAGAAGTTTCACCTCAACAATTTACCTTACCTACTAGCAGCGTTCCCACTAAGCTGAGTTAGCGTGAGCTAGCTCACAGATTTTTAGCCTCCAGCTCACTTGTATTTGTCTTAGTTCAGGAAGGCTGACCTCAGCCCAGAGCAGACTAATTTATGCAGGAGCTTGCAACTTTAATGCCAGTATCTCGCAACTTTAATGCCAGTAGCTCACAAAGTAGAATTTTTGTTCACAAGACACTGCAGCTTAGAGGGAACATTGCTGCCAGACTTGTTCTTCTTCTGTGTTCAGCTCCCTCCCTCTTAGGGATCATTTAATAGAAAAAGAGGTGCTGGAGCTCATTAGCACTACGTATTTGCATAATTCATTTGCATATGCCACACACCCTTGACTTTGGAAGATGTACTAAACTATATCAGCTCGGCATCTATCTTAAAATGCTTCTTGAATTATAATGATCATAACAGAACCTTACTACCATCATACTTTTTAAATGACTTTCTCCTACGTGGCCACAGTGGAATGATGAAGATTTCCATCTGTCTGTTTTATATGTTTTGGTTATTTTTGCCTTTTTTTGGGGGGGGGGATATTAGAAGTTTGTCATATCTTACAGTTCAGCAAAATTCTCACAGGGGGTTTCAACAATGGAGCCCAGAAGCAAGTATTTTGGGGGGTAAGTGGGTAAGAAAGAAACAGCACAATAACATTGAGAGGTTCCGGAGCTCTGCTCCTGTGAGCTCCTGCCCAAAATGAGACCTGCTCTCTCTAGCCATTAAATCCTCAGGTAAGGAGTAGATGTGCCATCACACCTAGCATCATTGACATCAAAGCACGGTGCAGTGAACCGCCTGCCAATTAACCCCACCTCCCGAGGAAGCCCGTTCCACTGAGGAACTGCTATAACTGTCAGGAAGTTCTTCCTAATGTTTAACTGAAAACTCTTTTGATCAGATTTCAACCAGTTGGTTCTGGTCTGGCCTTCTGTGGCAATAGAAAACAACTCCACACCATCCTCTCTATGACAGCCCTTCAAGTACTGTTTTGTTTCTTGAAGCATTGTGGTCCTGGGAATGAGTTTTCTATGAGGGAGCCTAAAGTAGTAAAAGAATAAAACAGAAGTCTGTTCACTAGTAATGCTTAAGACATACCGGTGCAAAACTCAGGATACAAACCCATGCAATGGTTATATTCCACTTGCTTGCAGATTAGTGGCTAGTAGTCTTATGGGTAGGGAGCCCCATGGCGCAGAGTGGTACAGCTGCAGTACTGCAGTCTGAGCTCTCTGCTCACGACCTGAGTTCGATCCTGGTGAAAGCTGGGTTCAGGTAGCCAGCTCAAAGTTGACTCAGCTTTCCATCCTTCCGAGGTCGGGAAAATGAGTACCCAGCTTGCTGTGGAGCGGGAAGTGTAGATGACTGGAGAAGGCAATGGCAAACCACCTTATAAAAAGTTGTGATGCAACGTCACCCCAGAGCCAGAAACGACTGGTGCTTGTACATTTACCTTTTTTATCTTTTTAGTCTTATGGGTGCACTGCCATCATCACAGGTTTAATTGCAGCAACCCCATAGAATTTCCAGTGCAACTGAGAAGCAGAGGATGCTATTGCCTTCCCCTGCAAATCTTACTTGGTGGTCTCCCATCCAAGAACCAAACCTGCTCAGCTTCTGGGATGCAATGAGATCAGGCTACACTATAAGAACATAAGAGAGAAGCCATTTAGTTCAGGCCAATGGCCCATCCAGTCCAACACTGTGTCACATGGTGGCAAAAAAACCCCAGGTGCCATCAGGAGGTCCATCAGTGGAGCCAGGACACTAGAAGCCCTTCCCCTATCCCCCGCTGGTAGTCTAAGCCTTAATAAATGAAAATGCTGTATTAATGCTCAGCAATAATTATTACTGGAGAGTCTTGTTTATGGAAACTGACAAAGGTCAGATCTTTTCCAGAGTGGAGAGGAAGATTGCCTACATTCCTCCTCTTATGAATATGGCTGAAATAGCATTCAATTCGATGGACAGATTAAGCAAAGGTCACGGAAGAGCAATCCTTACAATTAGCAAAATAAAAGATTACAGAATAAGAGTTTCTTATTCGCTGTCAAGTGCCTTCCCGGCATCACAGCTCTCGGGGGTTTTAATTAGAGGTGAGAATGCAATTATCAAGAAGGGGTCATCCCTCCTTCAACTGAAAGAGGGTAGGAAGAAAACACTTCTACGCTGCTGGTCAGCCTGCTAGTGTCCATCCAAATGAGGGAGAAGGAATAAGGTGACCTCCTAAATTCTTGCAAGATCATACCTAACTCATCCAGGCTGGTGCAGTGGTTAAATGTGCAGACAGGACCAGCCCTAGGGCGCATTGTGCCCTAGGTAGACCGGCGGCCCGCCACCCCCCCTTAGAATGAGTAGGCAGGGAAAACTGACATCTCCTTCAGCTTCTCAGAATAGAGGAAAATCTTAATCCCTTTTTAACTTTGTATGTAAAGATGTGGTCTTATAGGGTTACCTGTAGGGTTACCTGGAGATCTCCCACTATTACAGTTTATCTCCAGGTGACCTAAATAAGTTTTCTTGGAGAAATAGCTGCTTTTGAAGGCCTGGTCTCTGCCACTGTACCCTGATGAGGCCCTCCCCAAACCCCCCCTCCCAAATCTCCAAGAATTTCCCAACTCAGAGCTGGCAACCATAGATTTGTGCTACTCCAGTCGAAATAGCACAACTCTGTCCTTTGCTGAGGTCATTTCGTAGAAAAAGAGTTGCTGGAGCTCATTAGCACAACTCATTAGCATTACTCATCTGCATATACCACACACACCCTGACATTACCGGAAGATGTGCTAAATTATATCAGCTCAGCATCTACCTTAAAATGCTTCATGAATTACAATTGTCATAAGAAAACCTTACTCCCATCATACTTTTAAAATGACTTTCTCCTCTGTGGCCACAGTGGCATGAGGAAGATTTCCATATCTATTTGATATGTTGTGGTTATTTCCCATTTTTCTGGTGTGGAAAAAGATTAGAAACTTTGTCAGATCTTAAGAGTCCCGCAAAATTCTCACAGGGGGTTTGACCAATGAAGCCCAGAAGCAATTATTTAGGAGGGAGGTTAAGAAAGAAAGAGCACAATAAAATTTAGAGGTTCTGGAGATCCGCTCTTGTGAGATCCTGCCCAAAATGAAGCCTGGTTCTTTGTGCCTTCACTTAACAGAGATTTCCCACTGGTGGTCCTTCCCCTCGAGAAGACCCTCTCCCCTCGATGAGCGTCAGGTGCTTTCATAACTCCAGAGCAAGAGATTTCTCTTCATACTTTGACCTGTCCTTCTAACAGTTCGCTTTTATGGTCCGTGCCACCCCTGAATGCTGCTGTACAATCGCTGCTTTATGTTCTCACCTGAAATGGTTTATTGCTATTTTTATGTTGCTTTATGCAGCCTTTTATGCCCCTGGTACATTTATTGAAGGTTTTATTACAGACTTTAAATTTCACACTGGTCTATGGTTCTGTTGGATTGTTTTGCTGGATACCTTGAGCACCTCTCCGGGGAAGCAGCCCATAAATGTCCTAAGTGAATTGAGAGGACAGGATGCCATCGCCCTTGAAACACCTAGGCCAGGTAAGACAATGGAAAGCAGCGCAGAGATGTTATGAGAGTTCCAGATGCAAGTCCCCATCAGCTACTAACCATAGCAGCAACCTAAGCCTCAAGGCAGCAGGACTGCTCTGGTAACAAGGGATGGATTTTTGCCTCTGAGAGGCTTCCCGGTGGGCCAGAAGGACATCTGGCCAGCCATGACTGGAAAAGGTACTGAACCAAATCCAGTTCTGTAGGGCTCTTACAATCACGGCTTTCTGTTGATGCTCAATGAAGGAGTCCAGATCATAGAGAGAGGGACCACGGCTCAGTGATAGAGCATCTGCTTGGCAGAGGATAAGGATAAGAGGACAAGGAGGAGTCACTAGCATGTAAGGTTGCCAGGTCTGACTCAGGAAATATCTGGGGATTTGGTGGGTGGAGCTGGGAGCAAGGGTGTGACAAGCACGATTGAACTCCAAAGGGAGTTCTGGCCACCACATTTAAAGAGACCGCACTCCTTTTAAATTACTTCCCTTCATTGGGAATAGTGGAGGATGGGAGCACCTTCTTTGGGGGCTTATAATAGGACCTCCCGGTCCAATATTTTTGAAACTTTTTTGGGGGGTTGAAGAGAGGTACCAGATGCAATGCTGAAAATTTGGTGCCTCTACTTAAAAAAGCCCCTCCAGAGCCCCAGACACCCACATATTAACTATTATACCCTACGGAGACCAGTCTCCATAGGATATAATGGAGTGCCCACTAGACATTCAATGCCCCCCCAACCCTGCTTTCTGATAACCCTGAAGTGGTGGAAGGACCTCCAAACCAGAAGATCTCCTGCCCCCAACTAGGAACTGGCAACCCTACTAGCATGGTATGGATCAATTTGATCCCATTTCAGTCCAGATGGGCAGAAGAAAAAGGTATCAGGTACCACCATGTTTTCCCAGGTTATTTCAAACAGCCATGTTTTGAGATCTGAGTCCAAGACGGAAGGCACCAGTGACAAGTAAAATAGCCTTTATTAATATTTAAAGTTAAAAAGAAGAATTCCAGAGAACTCTGCTCAGTTCTTCATCTCCAGAACCTCAAAGGAAATTGCACGGGTGCTGGTCACGTTTTGCAGAACCGCAGACAGACCTGCATAATCCTAGCAAGATGCAATGCTCCAAATGAAAGCCATCTTTATTGTTTTATTAAGTTCCTGGAGGTATGAGCAACTGCCATGGTGCATTAGTTAACAAAATAAAACAGAGATGTGAAAGGCAGGGTGAGCTGGTGCATGACCTTTTAAAACGTATTCAAAGCAGACAAGCTTTTCACCTTCCCCGTCTTAAAATATATCCATGTTCTCACCTGGGTGTTCCCAACAGTTATACCTTTCAAGCTGATCGGAAGTTTCCTTGCTACTGTGATTTCTCTTCCCCACATCGAGTTATAGTGACAACTTCTTCGAAGATCCGCTAATCTGATGGTGCAGAAGCTAGACTTTAAGAGCCCTGTATCTAAAGAGCTGCGACTAGTGCTGCAGAACCTTACTGTTCTGCATTAGCCTCACCATCACCAGCACTACATTGGCTACAACATAAGTAGAAAGTCTTTGAGAACCTGGCCTCTTGCTTCTGCACATGCACCGGACTCTCTGTAGAATCCTTCTGAGCACTGCAGGAACTCTGGAGCTCGGCGTTGACATCTGTAGTTGCTTCAGGCTGAGTCTCCTGGATTACAGGTGCAAGAGTTACCGCCGTGCAATAGAAGTGTACCGTCTGGGGATGTTCATCGAGCTTACTGACTTGGGCTTCTGCCATTTCTATAACTTCCGGATCCAAGCAAGTCTCATTCAGCTCCTTCAGAAGAGAAAGCACTTCAGCCTCAACAAGACGGTCTATAAGAGGTTCACGTTCTGGATCATGTCTGGTTGCTGTGGCAGGATGTTCTTCCCCCAAGCCCTTGGCCTCTGTTGTAAGATAACCCCCATCATTCTGAACACAACCGGTGACCTTCCTTTCAGCGTTCATATCAGCGTGTTTGACTGCACCGCTCGCTAGAACTTGCAGGGCCAAGAGAGACTCGCCGTCAGCCTCCTTCTGACCCTCTCCTCCTTCTGTGGTTCGGGCATCGACAGCAGAGCAGCCTCTGTTTTTCCCATCTGCTTCTGCTATCGCTCCTGTTGTCATTTCCGCTTCAGCAGAACTCGGAGCCTCAGAATGTTCAGTGGCGAGAGCGGAGGTCATCTTAGAATGCCCTTCCGCCGTTTCTGAAGTGGCTTGTTCAGGACGGACTTCAACGAGGATCTCAAAGCTACCGTCGTCGCAGTCACTTTCCTCAGCATCCTGATCTTTCTCTGCGGGAGAACAGGGGCTTATCTCGCCATGTCTCTTCTGCACTGGAGACTCTGCTAAAGAGTGGAGATTTTCTGCTGTCTTCTGCAATTCAGGATTCAAAGACGGACCTTCACTAGACAAGGGGATCACTCCTGGCTCAACTTCGGGTTCACCTGGGATCCGTGGAGTGGTGTATTCAGATTTTTCTGTGCTGTGCTCAACAGGGTTTTTTGCAATATACAACACACACACCTGTCCAATAGCATGAAGACCCTTTTCTGAAGAGGTACTCTGTGAAAGAGATGAGGGCTGACTATCCTCTTGAGAGTTCTTCTGTAGCTTTGGTAGCCCTGGTTCTTCTGCTGGTAGAGAAACGCTGTTCCCCTTCTCCTGTTTTGGGACAATTCGGCTTGCAACTCCTTCATCAGAGTGGGCCTGGACCGTTCCGTTTCCCATATCAGATGATGACTTCCTAGCTGGCAGCTGCTTCTTCTCCAGGTCTCCTTCCATCTTAACTTGGCAGGCCTCTGGCTCATCAGGGACACCTGAGCTTCCTTTGCTTTGCTCGTTCCCCATGTCTGAATTGTGGCACGGCAGAGTGGTCGCCTCAGACACTTAGGAGGATGGGAAGGTTTAGCAGCCTGCAAGAGAGAATGTAAGACCTTTAGATTAATACATAGGGATGCTAATCCCCATTTGGGGGCAGGGGATCCCCCGGTTTGGAGGCCCTCCCCTCACTTCGGGGTCATCAGAAAGCGAAGAGGGGGGGATGTCTGCTGGGTTTTCCATTATACCCTGAGGAGACCAATTACCATAGGGTATAATGGAGAATGGATCTGTAGGTATCTGGGGCTGTTTTTTGAGGCAGAGGCACCAAGTTTTCATCATAGTGCCTCTTCCAAACCACCCCCCCCCCAAGTTTCAAAAAGATTGAACTGGGGATTCCAATTCTATGAGCCCTTGGGTCAGTCATAGCTCTGGCAGGGCAGAGGTTGTCCTTGAAAGGGCAGCTGCTGTGAGAGCCCTCTCCAGCCCCACCCACCTCACAGGGTGTCTGTTGTGGGGGAGGAAGGTAAAGGAGATTGTGAGCCGCTCTGAGACTCTTCGGAGTGGAGGGCGGGATATAAATCCAATATCATCTTCTTCTTCTTCAAAGAAGGTGCACCTATCCTTCATTATTGCAAATGGATAGAAGGCATTTAAAAGGCGTTCAGTCCTTTTAAACGTGATGGCCGGAACTCCCTTCGGAGTTCAGTCGTGCTTGTCATAGCCTTGCTCTCAGCTCCACTCCCAAAGTCCCTAGATATTTATTGATTCGAACCTGGCATCCCTATCAACACAGTGCTAGAGATAGGCAGCCTTCCACCCAGGGTTGCCAACCTCCAGGCGGCACTTGGACATCTCTTGCTACTATAATTCCTCTCCAGACAATTACAATCCGTTCCCCTGGAGAAAATGGCTGCTTTAGAGGATAGACCGTATGGCATTATTGCCTGCTCAGGTCCCTACCCAAACTCCAGCCTCTACCCCGCCCCCACCCCCCGCAAATCTCCAAGCATCTCCCTCCCCAGAGCTGGCAACCATACTTCAACCACTCTTTCAGAGAGGGGGGAGAGAGAGACCACTTACTTAACAAAAGACTCACATCTCTTTATAAATGGGTCTCTCCATTTGCTAATGGTGTCTGGAATCACTCTTCTACATTGTTAGATGCATGCAGGACTCGCTTTGAGAGTTATAATTGCTCAAGAGAAAGAGAAGTGCAATGATGGATCTGAGTGTTTCGTATATTCCAAGCTTCAGGTTCACCTTTTAACAAGTGCTTGAGACAAGGACTGAGACATTCTCTTCCCAAGAGAAGCACTGCACTTTCATCCCTGCATCTAAGCCGTGATTTCAGTCATCGCTGAACCTCCCAGCTTCCATCAAAGGCAAGGTGGCAGAAGACTTCCTTGCCACCTTTTGCTTTCTTAGCCACGTTCACTGAACCTTTGTGAAGCCTTCAACAAGTCGGAAAAGGAAGTGTTGGAGCAGCTATTGAGGTGGAAGCATTTTGAAACCATTTGTGTTAAAGCTGCAGAGACTCCAACAGGGAGAAAGCCCAAGCAAGCCAAGAACCAGAATTGCCAGCTATAGAACAGATTCCTGTATGCTTTGGTAAAAACTGCAGCCGTCCCACCCCTGCATGGAAAGGTATACCTACCAAAGTTCTTTCCAACTCAAATTAAAAAATAGATAAGGACAGACCCACTTTTTAAACTGGTTGTTTTAACTGATAACTGGCTAGGCAACCTAGCATTTTGCCTCCACATGAGAGAACCATGCTTGACATCAGAGTCATCATTGAGTTGAGTAGAAGGTAAATTCCTCATTATTCATTACTTTAGGACTTGCCTGTTAGAAGAACAGACTGACGATGTCTCTTGCTTCATCCTCCAAGACTATGAACACCATAGAGCAAGGTAGATAGCTAGGACAATACCAGTCTCCTTCCTGTCTGCTCTGCTTTCACTCACCCTCTCTAAGCAGAAGAATGTAACCTCAGGGAACTTCCTTCTTTCTGTTCTCCTCTTTCTTCTTTTTCCCTGCAGGCATCAGGAGGGATAACATGGTGTCTCTCCTCCTGATCTGAACTAAGCAGATGGCCTACTATCAATCCAAAGCCATCCATTGTTAGTTAGAATAGATAGTCACTCTTTCTCTCCACTACACTTATATGTTATGTTTCTTTAAATAAATCCACCAGTATTGGTTTCTTAACTTAAACCAAGGGCTCTCTGTGCAATTTGTGAGATAGTGAGGTAACCATTAGACTAGATCACACAGCTGCCCTGAAGCTCAGAAAGAGCTAGGGTTGCCAAGTCCAATTCAAGAAATATCTGGGGGTGGAACCAGGAGACATTGGGGGTGGAGCCAGGAGCCAGGTTGTGACAAGCATGATGGTACTAGGGGTGTTCATTCGGTTCGGCCAAACCGTATATACAGATGAATCAACACTGATTCGGCTGTATACAGAATCGGCTGTAGCCGATTCCCATTGAGGCCAATTATGCGGCAGCTGAATACGGCTCGCCGTATACTGCCGAATAGCTATTCGGAAGTATACGGCTGTCAATGCAAAAGGCGGGAAAGTAGCTTCTGCAGCCTCAGGGGAGCTGCTTGCCTACTTTCCCACCTTTAGTAGCCTCTTCCCGCCTCTCCCATAGCCTCCCTGGGATCAGGAGAGGGGGAAGAGGAGCCCCAGCAGCCAATCCAAAGCATGCATTTGTTGCTACATTGTTGTTATTTTGATCTTTTGCTTACTTGGGTATCTAAGTAAGCACTGTTGTCTGGCCAATCAGAGAGCAGTGCTATTTTTTGAAATTGCTCTCTGTAGGGCCAGAGAACCTTTTTAAGGAGTCTTCCTGGCTGGACTCCTCCATTGCTGCTGTGTTGGTGTATGTTGGTTGGTGTGAGAGATTGTGCTGCTGCTGGCTGGCCCTTGGCTTCAGCTGCTGCCTGCTGCTCTCTCACTCAGCCTTACCAGACTTCCCAGGAGTAGAGAAGACAAGGTAAGACAGTTTTGGGGTTCTTCTTGTTTTAGTTGGTAAAAAGACTAGAGTCCCTTTACTTATCCAGATTTGGGTGGGTGAGTACTGGGTGGGTAGCCTATTTGGGGTTGGGGTTAGGTTCTGCTGGGGGTGGGGGCTGGGGTGGGGTGGGGGTTGCTAATTTGCCCATATCTTAATTTAGTGAGAGGACTTTTAAAAGTGCAGTGTCCTTTTACTTCTCCTGATTTGGGTGGCTTGGATTTCTTGGGGTTAGGGTGAAGGGTTTCTTTTTTTTTGGGGGGGGGGGTGTGTGTGGCAAAGTTCCTGTATTATTAAAAGTTGAGTTTTTTACTGTTTTAAAAGTATTCAGTGTTTGATTTGTTGCTGCTGTGTTGTGCTGCTGCTGTTACTTTTCTCTTCAGGTTCTTGGGGGGAGGGTGCTGTTTGGCCTAATTTTCATTGTTTAAAAGGCCACTTTTGTCCCCCTTTTCCTGGTCCTGGTCCTGTTTTTTTGTGTGTGGGGGGGGTCTTGTTGACTGATTTGGTCTAAGCTTTCTTATTGGTGAAAGGCCACTTTTTTAACACTTGAGTTGCTTGGCCTTTTTTTCCTGTTGTCCCTTTTCCTGGTTTGGGGGTGGGGGACTGGGGGTGGGGGTGTTGTTGACTTATTTGGCCTGAGCTTTCTTGTTGGTGAAAAGGCCACTTTTTAACACTTGGCCTTTTGTGATTCTGCTGGTTTTGTTTTGTTTTTTTTTAAATTACCTCTGGTTGGTGTGGGGGTTGGCGAGGATGTGTGTGGGCTGGGTCACTTTCTTGTTTTTATAGAGTAGTTTGTGTGTTCTGTGGCAGGGAAGCTGGCACCTGGGTGAGAGACCCAGAACCAGTAGGCTTGTTGTGGTTGGCCAGCTCTCCCCGTGTTGTTTGGGGCAGGGCTGGAGAGCTGGCATCTGTAGATTGTGTGTTCTGTGGCAGGGAAGCTGGCACCTGGATGAGAGACCCAGAACCAGCAGGCTTGTTGTGGTTGGCCAGCTCTCCCCGTGTTGTTTGGGGCAGGGCTGGAGAGCTGGCATCTGTAGATTGTGTGTTCTGTGGCAGGGAAGCCGGCACCTGGGTGAGAGACCCAGAACCAGCAGGCTTGTTGTGGTTGGCCAGCTCTCCCTGTGTTGTTTGGGGCAGGGCTGGAGAGCTGGAATCTGTAGATTGTGTGTTCTGTGGCAGAGAAGCTGGCACCTGGGTGAGAGACCCAGAACCAGCAGGCTTGTTGTGGTTGGCCAGCTCTCCCCGTGTTGTTTGGGGAGGGGCTGGAGAGCTGGCATCTGGGCTTGCTGCAGCCAGGTCTGCAGAGCATACCTTGAGCAGATTGTGTTTTGTGTGGCAGTGATGTTGGCAACTGGGTTTATATTGGTTCCAGGCCTGCAGGGTTCATAGAGTAGATAGAGGGATGTAGTGCATTTGGGTCCTATAGAGATTCTCTGGTGTGAAGTTAGGTTTGGCTTTGGGTGCCCCAGGAATTGGACCCCCTGGTCCAATTTTTTTTTGGCCTTGTGGGTTTTGTGTGGGACAGTGCCCTGAAGCTGCACAGCAGTTTGGGGGGCTCTCCTCAAAACCTCCTGCTTCCCAGAGCCACTTTTCCCACGACAATTACAGTGAGGAAGTGGCTCTAATTGGTTTTTTCTCACCATTGGGAGCAGTGTTCCTTTTGGGGTGCCCACAGATGGGTGCCGTCTTTTGGGGCCAGGGGGGTTGCATGCTGGGGAGTCCCCTGAAGCTGCCCTGCAGTTTTGGGGCTTCTCCATCAAACCCCCCTCTGGCCAGAGCCACTTTCCCCACAGCAATTGTAGTGGAGGAAGTGGCTAATTGGGCTTTCCCCATCATTGTTGGCAATGGGCCTTTTGGGGAGCCCAAAGACAGGGACCCCCTGGCCCAATCTTTTTAGTACTTGGGGGTTTTGTAGGGGAGAGTCCCCTGCGGGTTCCCTGCAGTTTTTGGGGCTCTCCATCAAACCCCCTGCCCCCCAGTAGCCTCTAATTATGCCCTATGTTGCCATTGATTTCAATGGCCCATAGGGTATAATGATGGAATAGGGGCACCCTCTTTGGGTGCCCCTGGAATGGGATCCCCTGGCCCAATCTTTTTGGGACTTGGAGGGGTTGGAGGGGAGAGTCCCTTGCAGGTCCCCTGCAAATTTGGGGGCTCTCCCTCAAACTCCCTTCCCTCCAGGTGGCTTCAAATATACCCTATTTGCCATTGATTTCAATGGCCCATAGGGTATAATAGGGCCGTATATTCGGAAATAGCCACGTATCTACCGTATATGCGGCTATTCCAAATGCTGTATTCAGCAGTATACGGGGATTCCGAATCCCCCCCCCCCCCGTATACTTCTGAATCCATGTAATACCGATTTTTTTTTTTTTTTTTGCACATCCCTAGACGGTACTCCAAAAGGAGTTCTGGCCATTAAATTTATAGGAACTACACACCATTTAAATGCCTTTTCTCCGCTGGAAATAATGAAGGATAGGGGCACCTTCTTTTGGGACTCATAGAATTGGACCCCCTGGTCCAATCCATTTGAAATTTGGAGGGGATTTTGAGATGAGGCATTGGATGCTATGCTGAAAATTTGGAGCTTCTACCTTAAACAACAGGGGCCCCAGATACCCATGGATTATTCTCCATTATCTCCTATGGAAATTAGTCTCCATAGCGAATAATGGAGTGCCCAGCAAACATTCCCCCCATGCTTTCTGATGACTCTGAAGCAGGGGGAGAGCTTCCAAACTGGGGGATCCCCTGCCCCCACCTGGGGATTGGCAACCCCAGAAAAAGCACTCTACTAAGTGAAGGTAAGGATGGCTGCCTGACCAGTCCAGCCACCCTAAATCAGACCCAACAGTGCCCTATTCTCCTGGAATTACAGCGATGTATATGTATATGTATATGTATATGAAGCTGCCTTCTACTGAATCAGACCCTTGGCCCATCTAAGTCAGTATTGTCTACTCAGACTGGCAGCAGCTCTCCAGGGACTCAAGCTGAGGTTTTTCACGCCTATTTGCCTGGACCCAATTTAGTTGGAGATGCCAGGGATTAAACCTGGGACCTTCTGCTTACCAAGCAGATGCTCTACCACTGATCCACTGTCCCGCCATCATTGATCTCCAGATGACAGAGCTCAGTTCCCCTGGAGAAAGTGGCCACTGTAGAGGGTGGACTGTGTGACATTGTAGAGAAAAAAGTACTTTTCTCTTTTTCTCACAATACAAGAACTCATGGGCATTCGATGAAATTGCTGAGCAGTCAGGTTAAAACGGATAAAAGGAAGTTCTTCTTCACCCAAAGGGTGATTAACATGTGGAATTCACTGCCACAGGAGGTGATGGCGGCTACAAGCATAGCCAACTTCAAGAGGGGGTTAGATAAAAATATGGAGCAGAGGTCCATCAGTGGCTATTAGCCACAGTGTGTGTGTGTGTATATAATTTTTTTTTAGCCACTGTGTGACAGAGTGTTAGACTGGCTGGGCCATTGGCCTGATCCAACATGGCTTCTCTTATGTTCTTATTGTACCCCATTGAGGTTCCACCCCCAAACCCCACCCTCCTCAAGCTCTGCCCCACAAAAATCTGCAAGTATTTCCCAACCCAGAGCTGATACTGCTTACATTGGCAGCTTGCTAGGTAACCTTGAGCCTGTCACAGCCTGGCCTACCTAACAGGGTTGTTATACGGCATTACAATCCATTGAGGTCCCTCTCCTCTCCAAACCATGCCCTCCACAAGGTTCCACCCCCAAACCTCCAGGAATTTCCCAACCCAGAGCTGCCAACCCTATATTTGCACCCAAAACAATTTCCTACAACTGCTAGAGTCCAGGGGTAGGGAACGTTGGCTCTCCAGATGTTTTCTTGCCTACAACTCCCATCAGCCCCAGCCATTGGCCATGCTGGCTGGGGCTGATGGGAGTCGTAGGCAAAAAACATCTGGAGAGCCAACATTCCCTACCCCTGTGCTAGACCCTGAAACACAGTAAAAGCAACCTCTTGGATGCACTGGAATGCTAGTATTTTGGAACTGCCAGCTCACACCAACAGTTAGCACAAAAGAACTTTTTTAGGAAAGCGCATCTTGATAGCACCTAGAATGCCACACCCAATAGTACCATAAAATTAACACTTACCTGCTTTCACATTATTGTTATTTATTTAGTTGCCTTTTAAAATGGCCCTCCGCTGGAAAGGCATGGCTCAGGGCAGTGTGCAACAATGGAATACATTCATATAATTACATGCCATTCTATGCCTACCAAAGCCAATGCCTTAATGCCATAGAATGATTATACTACAGCGAAAGAGTATCTCACCTGTGATTACAGTGAATGCAGCTATGGGGCTAATGGGTTGGGCTGGCCTTAAATAGAGCTGAGTAGCTACATTAAACTCGTTCCCCCACAACCCATTGAACTTTAGTTCCTCCAGATCACGGTTCCTATCACCTTCTTTCTTTTTAAATATTTCTCATAGTTATGACTGCAGCCTGTTCTGATCATACTTAATTAGAAGCAAACATTGTTGAGCTCAGAGGACTTTTCTATAAATATGGCAGGGCTTTTTTTTTGAGCAGGAATGCACAGGAACGCAGTTCTGGCTGGCTTGGTGTCAGGGGTGTGAGACCTAATATGCAAATGAGTTCCCGCTGGGCTTTTCCCACCAAAAGCCCTATGTGCAACAATGGGGATGTCAGGGGGTGTGGCCTGATATGCAAATGAATTCCTGCGGGGCTTCCTCTACCACAAAAAGTCCTGAAATGTGGTGTTAGGTTGTAAAAAGTGAGGTCAAGTGGTTGACTTGCTTTTGGTCACCTGATTAGGGTTACAAACTGCAACCTTTTTAAAAAAAAAATGGCCTCCCTTTAGGATTGCCAGGTCCCTCTTGGCCACTGGCAAGAGATGGGGGGGGGGAGTTAGGGTTGCCAGCTGCAGGTTGGGAAACTCCTGAAGATTTGAGAATGGAACCTTGGGAGAGCAGGGACCTCAGTGATGCACACAGCCATAAAGTTTACTCTTCAAAACGTTCGTTTTCTCCAGGGGGACAATCTGAGAGCCAGTTTGGTGTAGTGGTCAAATGCACGGTCTCTTATCTGGGAGAACTGGGTTTGATTCCCCACTCCTCCACTCGCAGCTGCTGGAATGGCCTTGGGTCAGCCATAGCTCTCTTATCTGGGAGAACCGGGTTTGATTCCCCACTCCTCCACTTGCAGCTGCTGGAATGGCCTTGGGTCAGCCATAGCTCTCTTATCTGGGAGAACTGGGTTTGATTCCCCACTCCTCCACTCGCAGCTGCTGGAATGGCCTTGGGTCAGCCATAGCTCTCTTATCTGGGAGAACCGGGTTTGATTCCCCACTCTTCCACTCGCAGCTGCTGGAATGGCCTTGGGTCAGCCATAGCTCTCTTATCTGGGAGAACCGGGTTTGATTCCCCACTCTTCCACTCGCAGCTGCTGGAATGGCCTTGGGTCAGCCATAGCTCTCTTATCTGGGAGAACTGGGTTTGATTCCCCACTCCTCCACTCACAGCTGCTGGAATGGCCTTGGGTCAGCCATAGCTCTCGTAGGAGTTGTCCTTGAAAGGGCAGCTGCTATAGGAGCTCTCTCAGCCCCACCCCCCTCACAGGGTGCCTGTTATGAGGGGAGAAGATATAGGAGATTGTAAGCTGCTCTGAGTCTCTGCAATCTTCTTCTTCTCTGTAGTCTGGAGATGAGCTGTAATTCCAGGGGATCCCCAGGTCCCACCTGGAGGCTGGCATCCTTATCTCCCTCCTGTGTTTTTGCTAGTAGCCTTTCATGGAAATTCTCTGGGTGAAGCTTTCTCCACCACTTTTCTCCATTCTGCGAAGAGCTTCATCTGCAAATTTCCTGTTCCTAAGGCTGAAACTGAAAGCACAAGAACAGGGTTCAGTACGAGTCAGACCTTTTGCAAGAATACCTCTGCTTTTGCAAACAGATCTCTCCTAGCTACGTCTGATGCAGTTCACACTTCACCAGCAGGTACTGATCTCCAGCTCTCTGTACTCAGGCTAATATTTCATTCATGCTTTCCATTTCTGCCCTCAAGGTAGCTTTTAGCAATGAAAGATCCTTGAAAACAATGCTACCATTATAAAACGGACAAAATAATAAAGCATAAAATCTTCAGCATTCTGCTGCGGCGCGAAGCTCCACTGAATCCAATGGAATAAGCCCTACTGAAGAAGAAGCAGCAGCAGCAGCAGTAGAAGACAGTAGATTTATACCCCACCCTTCTCTTTGAAGCAGAGTCTCAGAGCGACTTACAAGCTCCTTTATCTTCTTCCCCCACAAGAGACACCCTGTGAGGTGGGTGGGGTTGAGAGAGCTCTCACAGCAGCTGCCCTTTCAAGGGCAACTCTGGTGAGAGCTATAGCTGACCCAAGGCCATTCCATCAGCTGCAATTGGAGGAGTGGGGAATCAAATCCAGTTCTCCCAGTTAAGAGTCCGCACACTTAACCACTACACCGAACTGGCGCTCAAATCAGAATAAATCAGAATGATCAGAATACAATTCTGCCTGTCCTTCTCTCAGACTTTGTTCTGTCAGCTGATGATGATGGTGCTCATTAACAGAGCTTTCTGAGCTGAAAATAATGCAGTGCAAATTGTTATCTAGCTCCTACCCATTACAGCATCCTTCTCTATGTTCACTGCAAGCTGCTGTTTTATGCTATGCAGGTGTAGTGTATAACTTCATGAATTAAAACAGAATAGTCTGCTTCCACCACCCCCCACACACACACTTATGTACATTGGTTTAGTCTGACGGGGTTACAGTTGCCAGGTCTGGGTTGGGGGATTCCTGGGGATTTGGTGGTAAAGGGTGGGGACAGCAGATCTGAGGAGGGGAGGGAGGTCAGTGGAGTCCTTGTGAGCAAAAATTCTACTTTGGGAGCTACTGGTATTAAAGTTGTGAGTGACTGCATAAGTTAGTTTCCTCTGGGGCCATTTTCATAGAATCATAGAGTTGGAAGGGACCTCCAGGGTCAGCTAGTCCAGTCCCCTGAACAATGCAGGAAACTCACAAACACTTCCCCTAAATTCACAGGATCTTCATTGCTGTCAGATGGCCATCTAGCCTCTGTTAAAAAACCTCCAAGGAAGGAGAACCCATCACCTCCCGAGGAAGCCTGTTCCACTGAGGAATCACTCTAACTGTCAGGAAGTTCTTCCTAATGTTGAGTCAGATTTAATTTCAACCTCTTGGTTCTGATTCTATCTTCTGGGGCCACAGAAAACAATTCCACACCATCCTCTACATGACAGCCCTTCAAGTAATTGAAGATGGTGATCCTATCACCTCTCAGCCGCCTGCTCTCCAGGCTAAACATCCCCAACTCTTTCAACCTTTCCTCATAGCACTTGGTCTCCAGACCCCTCACCATTTTCATCGCCCTCCTGAGCCTTTTTCCTGAGCTAAGACAAAAATGTGTGAGCCAGAGGCTAAAAAGCTGTGAGTAGCTCATGCTAACTCAGCTTTGAGGGAACACAGGGGACCACCCTCCAAAGCCAGCCATTTTCTCCAGGGGGAGTGATCTCTTTTGTGTGGAGGCCAACTGTAATTCCAGGTGATCTCCAGACTTCACCTGAAATATGGCAACCTGACATGGGATGAAGGCCCTGGTCAGTTACTTCTAGGGTTGCCCGGCCCAATCCAATATCTGGGGACTTTGGAGGTGTAGCCAGGAGAACTTGGGGGTGGAGCCAGGAGCAAGAGTGTGACAAGCATAATTGAACTCCAAAGGGAGTTCTTGCCATCACATTTAAAGGGACCACACACCTTTTAAATGCCTCCCTCCATTGGAAATGATGGAGAATAGGGGCACCTTTTGGGGGGCTTACAGAATCAAACCCCCTAGTTCAATCCTTTTGAAACTTGAAGGGTCTTTGGAGAAAAGGCACTGGATGCTATGCTGCAAATTTGGTGCCTCTACCTCAAAAAACAGCCCCCCCGAGCCCCAAATACCTGCAGTTCAATTCTCCATTATACCCTATGGGAATTGATCTCCATAGGGAATAATGGAGTGCCCAGCAGACATTTTCTCCCCCCCCCGCCCGCTTTCTGATTACCCTAAAGGTGGGGGGAGGGCCTCCAAACCAGGGGATCCCCTGCCCCCAACTGGTGATTGGCAACCCTAGTGAATTCTGCTGGTTAATTAGAACTATAGACTGTACCAGCTGCCTTGCCTAGAACGGCTTGTTCCCATCCCTGTATGGCCTTGCTGATAAGTGGGCTCACCTGCCTCTGCTGAGTAACTTTAAAAGCAGGAAGTGGGTGAGTAACCTATTGCTGACTCACCAGATTCAGAGAACATCATAGTTGATGCATTTTCATTGTTGTTGCATATTTTTTTTTTATTATTATTATTATTATTATTATTATTATTATTATTATTATTATTATTATTATTATTATTATTATCATCATCATCATCATCATCATCTCACTTTTCTTTTGCAAGCCACCCTGGGGTTTTTTGTATAGGATGGAAGCATAGAGTGGAAATGTTTTAAATAAATAGGACGAAACAAAAGTCCAAGTAAAAAGTGAGAGCTTTAATGTGGCAGCAATGAAGTGCATTTTGTGCATAGCTGGTGTGCTGTATATAAGCAACCTGATAAGTAGGGTTGCCAATCCCCAGGTGGGGGCAGGGGATCCCCTGGTTAAGAACATAACATAAGAACATAAGAGAAACCATGTTGGATCAGGTCAATGGCCCATCCAGTCCAACACTCTATGTCACACAGTGGCCAATATATGTGTGTATACACACACAGACACACACACACACACACAGACACACAGACACACACACACACACACACACACATATATATATATATACACACTGTGACTAAATATGGAGACCCTCCCCCTGCTTCAGGATCGTCAGAAAGCAGGGGGGGGGGGGAGGAGGGAAATGTCTGCTGGGCACGCCATTATTCCCTATGGAGACCGATTCCCATAGGGTATAATGAAGAATTGATCCATGGTGCACTTGGGGGTTGTTTTTTGAGGTAGAGGCACCAAATTTGCAGCATAGCATACAATGCCTCTTCCCAAAATATACTCCAAGTTTCAAAAGGATTGGACCAGGGGGTCCAATTCTATGAGTCCCAAAGTAGGTGCCCCCATCCATAATTTCCCGTGGAGGGAAGACATTTAAAAGGTGTCTGGTCCCTTTAAATGTGATGGCCAGAACTCCCTTTGGACAATTATGCTTGTCACAACCTTGTTCCTGGATCCACCCCAATGTCTCCTGGCTCCACCCCCAAAGTCCCTTGATATTTCTTGATTTGGACTTGGCAACCCTACTGATAAGTAGAGATTCTGCCTGAAATACTGAAGAGTTACCATTAGCTGGGGTTTTTCTTTTTCTTTTTCTGGAAAAAGAGGTGCTGGAATGCTCAAGAGGGAAATGAAGGAGAAACACACAGGTGCCTCTCATAAAGTTTTGAATATTTTTTTTTGACAATTTTGTTTCCCTGAAGAGGTTCTGGAGTTCTGTTTCGCTACATTCCTACAGAAAAAAAAGCCCTGACCATTAGACCTTTGATAGGCATGCCAGCCTCCAGGTGGGACCTGGGGATCCCCTGGAATTACAGCTTATCTCCAGGCTGCAGAGATCAGTTCCCCTGGAGAGAAGGGATGCTCTGGAGGCAATACTCCCTCTAAGTTGCAGAGTCTAGTGAGCAGAAATTCTGCTTTCTGTGGCCCCAGAAAGTAGGACCAGAACCAATGGGTTGAAATTAAATCAAAAGAGTTTCCGACTCAACATTAGGAAGAACTTCCTGACCGTTAGAGCAATTCCTCAGTGGAACAGGCTTCCTCGAGAGGTGATGGGCTCTCCTTCCTTGGAGGTTTTTAAACAGAGGCTACATGGCCATCTGACAGCGATGAGGATCCTGTGAATTTAGGGGTTGGTATTTGTGAGTTTCCTGAATTGTGGACTAGTTGGACTAGATGACCCTGGAGGTCCCTTCCAACTCTGTGATTCTATGATTCTACTTTGTGAGCTCCTGGCATTAAAGTTGGGAGCTACTGCATAAATTAGTTTGCTCTGGGGCCATTTTTCCTGAGCGAAGACAAAAATGTATTAGCCAGGGGCTAAAAAACTTTGCGTTAGCTCAAACTAACTCAGCTTAGAGGGAACACTGTTTGGAGGGTGGAATCCAGGCCCATAGCAACAGTGGGACCCGGGGGGATCCATACAAGCCCATCCTTTCAACCATCCCTTCCAACTGTATGGCCCGTCCATTGGAGGGCCCCCAATCTATCCCCTTTGCTCACCACCACTCTGAACAAGCTGCTGGTCTTTTTGCTTTTTTCTCTCCCCTTACCTAACATAGTGTGCTGACCGGGGGTGAGGTGGGGGAAGAGTCAAGAGGCCTCTGTTTCTCTGACAGAGGGGTACATAAGAAAGGGGTGGAGGA